>NC_081561.1:77500453-77810227 GCF_022355385.1 Mustela nigripes | reverse complement strand
GCAGAGATGGTAAGATAAAGTTGTGTACAGTGTTGGTATATAGTGTTGGTTAATAGAGATATTAAGTTGTAGTATTGTGGCTGATTTTGTTTGTGTTATAGGATAGAGCAAATCAGGCCAAAATGTTGGTTTATTTTCTTTTTGTATTTTCTTTTGCAGAGATGGTAAGATAAAGTTGTGTACAGTGTTGGTATATAGTGTTGGTTAATAGAGATATTAAGTTGTAGTATTGTGGCTGATTTTGTTTGTGTTATAGGATAGAGCAAATCAGGCCAAAATGTTGGTTTATTTTCTTTTTGTAGTCTAGTTATCATTGTCTATTAATATGACTAAAGATAATGTGTGTATGTGTGTGAACCTGTGCAGTTTGTCTTAAGGAGAATTGAGAGATGGGTAGTAGAGTGGAGATGAAAGACAGGGAGACGAGGACAGACAAGAGAACAAGAGAAGAGCTTAACATCAATTCATTAACACAGATGGGAAAACTTTTAACTCGTGGATATAGGCATTAGATTCTTTTTTTTTTTTTTAAGATTTTATTTACTTATTTGTCAGGGAGAAAGAGGCCCAAGTAGGGGGGAGCAGCAGGCAGAGGGAGGGGCAAATGGAGGGAGAAGCAGGCTTCCTGCTGAGCTAGGAGCCTGATGCAGGACTCAATCCCAGAACCCTGGGATTATGACCTGAGCCAAAGGCAGATGCTTAACTAACCGAGCTGCCCAGGCATCCCAATAAACATTAGATTCTAAGAAGGTGACAGAGCCTGAAACCTTACAGGTTTAAAACTGTAAGGCCATGCATCATTTGATGATTTTCAGTTTTTTCTTTTTTAGTACTAGAATTCTTTTTATGAAAATAATATTTCTCCGTACTCACATATGTAAAATCAGCCACAAGGATCTAATGATCCTAGAACCTGTTTGCTTTGTACTCCCTATATCCCTACCTCTACCCCCTTCTCCACTACCCCAGCTCTATCAAGATGGCTTCTGTGAAAATCACTTAGTGATAGAAGTCTCCAAAAGACACTTTGTAAACAGTGGTTTGGTGCACATTCAACATAAAGTGTGCAAAGATGAAGGTACTTACTACCATTAGCTATGACTTGTTAGTGGCCTACTGGGTTTTCCTATACTAGGGACATGATATATTTTCTTAATCCTCACACGAACCCTACAAATTAGTGACATTTTAGAGATAAGTAGAGTGAATAACTTGCTTAAAACCCCCCAGGGATGGGATTTGAAATTAGGTTCATGTGTCTAATATCAAAATTACTCTTGCACAGTATTATCCTGCTTTGTAATCTAGTGTAGCTGATACGTTCTTGAGTTGCTCATGGACATTTAATCCACTGTATAATGAGGTATCTATTTTGATTTTTTACTGTTTTGTCTAAAATACTATTTCCGTAATTTAAAAGCTGTGACTGTCTCTTTTTAAATCTTTGCATGAAATGGACTCTGAGATTTGTTTGGAATTGAGACTGTCAATCCCTAGGGAGATACTTCGTCCTCTCTTTGATTTACCTGTGTGTTATTTTTAGTGATTTGATGAACACTTGCCCCATGTCTGTGTAAGCAGACCTTTGAAAACCCCTATATTATCTGCTGTCTCATTAGAGCACATATGACAGAAGAAAAAATAGTGGACTAGAGGAATCAGACTAAAGTTTAGGGTTTGAAAATAATTTTAAGACTTTGTTTGCAGTGGGGTATTTTAGGACTAGAATTATGGGCTTATTTCAATGTGTTCTTCCAAACCATGTTATCATGTATCTGTTGGTGCTTTTGCCCTCAGCACGGAGAAGATAGTTTACCACATTTGAGTTGCTTATTAAAAACAGTGGGAGTTGAAGGCAGTGCAGGGTCAGAGAGAGAAAAGCAGTAATGGACTTCATGAAGGGAGAAACACTTCTTGAAGGCTGGTTTTTAATGTAAGGACTATTACCCTTGTGGACATAAATGCAGCATGAAGAATGTCTAAATTACTGTGGACAGAAATGGCATGCTGAGACAGGGATATTTTCCTGATATTTCAGGTACATAATGTATCAAAGTTAGGTATGTCCCAATATAGCTCAGTGGAAAAAAACAGGTTAACCTTAAGAAAGAAAGAAAGAAAGAAAGAAAGAAAGAAAGAAAGAAAGAAGGAAGAAAAAAATTAATAATTGGTGTCAGGCTAGAGAAGATTCAGCCCTTTAAATGGATTAGGATAAGAATACAGAGTAATTTCAAAGACTATACAGGTACCTTTAACGTATATCTTAAAATCAATACATAGTCCAAAGAAACAAAATTACTTTTCCTTGGGGGAGTGTGACCGTGCGGTGATGACCTTATACTTTTCCTCTCCAAAAGTAAACTTGCCTCATGGTGGCTAAGAAATTCTTCTAGTCCCAGTTTAAAAGCTTATTATCTTTCAAACAAAAGGAGAATACCAGGAAAAGAAAAGTCTATAAAAAGAACAGATGATAAGTAATTAAATTAGAGATTATTTAAAGGATATGTGATGTTGCTTATCTCATAGTTGATATTATAAAAAATATAGAGCTCTGCTTATGTACTTGTCATTACATAAAAAGGTGCTTTTTAAATCTCGGAGTTTTGTCAGTTTTCAAATCTAATTTCTGCTGAGTGTACTACGGTATGTTGTACAGACATATTCCCCTTCCCTCAAAGAGCAAGTTATTGATTGGGAAATATCTCTCAGCAAAAAAATGAATGTTTTCTACACTTAGAGTGCCTGGCACCTTATAAATGCCAGCAGCATCATGAACTCTTCACCTAGGGACATAGATTAGAGAAATAGGCTGCTGTGCTTCTTAAGCAGTTGATGAGAAGAAAATTAAATAGAACAATTCCACAAACTTCATTTCATATATTTCTGTACCTTCTCCTTTCCCCTTGATTTTAGATAGTTGGTGAATTAAGTAGGAATTTGGAATGTCAATTTGGCTATTCAAAAGTTATATTTTGAGTGTATGATTTTATCCAAGCCAGGTTAGATGCTTTCCTGACCACATTTATCTAATCTCAGGCATTTTTAAAAAATACTGCATTTCACCTAGTTTTTCTTTATTTTATTTACTTTTTTTTTTTTTTTTTTAAGATTTCATTTATTTATTTGAGAGAGAGAGAGTGCATGAGCTGAGGGTAAGGGTTGTGAGGAGGAGGGAAAAGCAGACAACTCCTCACTGAGCAGGGCCCAATGTGGGGCTGGATTCTAGGACCCTGGGATCATGACCTGAGCAGAAGGCAGATGCTTAACTGACTGAGCCACCCATCACTTAACTTTTATAAAAGCCCTCTGAGGTATATATTAACCTTATTCTATAGATGAAGGAAATGGGGTTCAGAGAGGTGAAATAAATCACCAGAGGTTTCATGCCTTGTGAAAGTCAAGGTTAGGAATCTAAGTATGTACAGATAGAGGAGGAAAAGATCCAGCTTTTGAAGTCTAAACAAGTGTAAGTAGAGATCCTTCTTTAGAGACTACAGGGGAAAAAAGCTACAGGGCTGACTTGGAGGTATGGTCAAAGTTGTATCTTTTATGCTTTCTCCAGCTCCAAGTAAGGAAGAGCCCAACTTAAAATGCCTTTAAACAATAGGGAAAGCTGCTTTCACATAACGAAAGGTCCAGGATTGTCTTTGTTGGCTTTGTCTATCTGCTTCTCCATTTTGATAGGTCATCTTTTTACTTCAGGCTAGTTCCTCTCGTGGGTTTCAGATCTGTAGCTACTCAAGGTATTAATTTCAGAAATGAAGAAAAACAGGTCATCTCTTCATTATATCTGTTTGTTTGTTTGTTTTTTGATAAGCATAAAGAACTCTGAGGTGTCCATCAATAGATTCATCTTTTTGTCTAATTAACCAAAATTATGTCACCTACCCATGCCTAAACCAATGAGTGATGGGGACAATAAGGCATGATTGACTTTTACTTCCAGACCCATCCTCCTCTCCCAGCTGGAGATGAGGTTGAAGTCAGTGCCAGCTTCCCCTGAGGCTCACCGGCTGGCCAGATTGTAATGGAATAAGAATGGGGTGGATATTGGATGGGTAAACAATAGCACCTGTTACAGAGCTATTCAATGTAAATATAGTAAGATGGCTATGTAGGTGGTAGAATTTTGAGGCTGTGGAATTTAGAAGAGTGGATGAATAAAGCATTTATTAGAGCAGCATGACATTCTCTAATGCATTGTCAGCCTAGTGTCAGTTTTTCCTTTATTTCAAAGCATTTATTGGATCTATAACTGAAGACGTGGGAAATCTTCATGCCCTCAGTAAATTTATTTTAGCTTTCTCACGTGCAAATGTTACTATTGAGAGGTTTTTTTTTATTCTCTCCTGTTTGCCCTTGACTTTTGTGACATAGAAGAAATAAAGTAACGTACTTTTTAAAAAACTCAAAACCTAAAAGTGAGTCCAGTGTTATATACATTAGATGAATGCATGATGAAGTTATATTTAATTTATTAATGAGGGAACCAGCAGTATAATATAACTGGCTCAAAAGACTGTAGGAACAAGGGAAGCGTTTATAATTCACTGAAAGAAAGAATGCTGGGATAAGATTCCCACTTTTATACTAAATAGATTAATGTCCAACAGGGCAATAAATCTGAGATCCTTAAGGTTGTCTTCACTATAAACAGGCATCATTTGCTTCTCTACTAGATCAAATTTATTTGCAGGCCTATTATTATAAGTATCATTTGTATTACTACGAACTTTCTACAAATTAACATTTCTTCCAGATTTATAAATCATCTTAATCAGTAGTGAATAGTGACTCCGACAAATTTACATGCTCTTAGAGTAAAGGATAAGCAGTCATTTTTTTTGTCTACTTCCAAGGTTTGTACTTCTTCCTCCCTCTGTTTTCCTCTTATGATCATAAATACTCTCCATTGATAAATTCGTATAAAAACAACAACAAAAAAGTTGATTAAAAAAAAAGATGATTTTTCTTTCCTTTCTTTTCCTTTTCCTCCTACTCTTTATCATCCTTCTTCTTCCTTTTCCTTTTTTGGTCTGATTCATTTACAGAGGTACATCAAGAAGTGTTTACTAACAGATACAAGCTTCATAGTAAGATCAAAATATATAGTATCTAGTGCAGTGGAAAGTTAAACAACCAGTAAAGGCAGAAAATTAACTTCTGCTTGGGGATGTTATTAGAAGTCTAGGATTATATTTTTAATAACTTCTGTCACTTGAAAGTTTTTAAAAAATTGCCCTTATTTATGGGACGCCTGGGTGGCTCAGTTGGTTAAGCAGCTGCCTTCGGCTCAGGTCATGATCCCAGCGTCCTGGGATCGAGTCCCACATCGGGCTCCTTGCTCAGCGGGGAGCCTGCTTCTCCCTCTGCCTCTGTCTGCCATTCTGTCTGCCTGTGCTCTCTCTCTCTCCCTCTCTCTCTCTGACAAATAAATAAAAATCTTTAAAAAAAAAAAATTGCCCTTATTTACTCTTTTATCCAGAAACTAAGAAACCAAACTCAAATTATTCATATCTACTAGGTATTACCTGAAGTACCTGTAAGTGTGGATAAATTCCTGTCTGTGTCTCAAATCAGCTGGGATTCCTAGCCTGTCATAAATTGATCTTTCTTTCAAGCAGAGAACCTGCAAATTCAGACTAAGTAGTAGATCTGATTACTGAGGAGGTGTTGTTAAGCATTGGTTCCACATATTGTTACTTTGGAGGGCTTACTATGTATGTTTTAATAAGCACTATTCTTAAATATAACACTCCATAAAATTTAAGCATTTTGGTTACACAGTTCATTTGTCAGATTACATTCCAGTGAAAAGGAAGGGCCTATTCTTGTATTTACCATTGGCAATACTCAAACAATAAAGAAACTTAGATAAAGAATGTATTCCTGTATATCTGAGTGGTCAGTGGGAACAAGCTACCATTTCAGGTTTTAAGAAAACTGGGTTAAAGATAAAGACCATTAAGGGGCGCCTGGGTGGCTCAGTGGTTTGGGCTGCTGCCTTAGGCTCGGGTCATGATCTCAGGGTCCTGGGATCGAGCCCCGCATCGGGCTCCCTGCTCTGTGGGAAGCCTGCTTCCCTCTCTCTCTCTCTCTATCTCTGCCTGCCTCTCTGCCTACTTGTGATCTCTGTCAAATAAATAAATAAATAAATAAAAAGATAAAGACCATTAAAAAATATACCAATAATCTTCCAAACAAATAATTCCAATTAGATTTCCCTCATTAGTTCATTAATTTAGGCTTAACTTCATTGTCCCTCAAATTTCAGGATAGCATTCTGCTATGAAGTCATTATTCATAGAAATTCTGGCTCTGTGTCCTGGGATGGTCTTGCTAATATGTTTTGTCAACACAGAAGCCTATACCCAGGCTAGTCCTTGAAGACATTATAGAAGAATCCTCCTTAGTCCATTCATTCCCTTGAGACCATTAGTTGAGGACCCAATTTCTAGAGCCTATAGCTTTTAGCAGAGCTTCAGGCAAAATACGGGAAAAAAGTATGAACCACTTACTATTAAGACTGAATGGCTGTGATTAATATATTGCAGTAGCCAATAGTACCTGAGTAGAGAAGAGAACAGTTCCCCTTCGGGATCCTGGACTTAACTATTTCATAAGGATTTGGTTGTTTCGCTTGAGGGTAAGGAAATACGGACAGTGAGGGTAGTAGCAGATCTCAGGTTCTTCCTATACATTGTATTATCTTGGGCATGTATTTTATTTTAATAACATTTATCTGAAGAAAATGTACAGACTGTTGAACTTTTCTGATTCAAAGATCTTCCTGTGCAATCCTTACAGTGTTGTTGAGCTAGCTAAAAATGTAGAGCATACCAAACTTGAATTTTAGTTTCCCTGGTCTTATCAGGTAAAGGACCATATCTTTATGGTTGTCTAAAGCTCTAGAGGGAGTTCTATTAAAATATTTATATTATTTAAAATATAATATTAATTTTTAATAAATATATTAAATATAAATATATCAAAATTTAAGAAAACAATTTTAGTAAATTTTAATATATTAAAATTTTAAAGTTTTAATATATTAAAATTTACCAAAGTAAATTTTATTATAATTATAATTATATTATATATAATTATTAATAATTCTATATAATTCTATATAATAATTATAAAAATATAATATTAAAATTTTTCTGAATTTAGGATCTTTAGCAGGCAAAATCTAAAGTTACTATAGGAGATTGGACACATGATTAAGATAGTAGCATAGGTACCTGAGAACAAGGAATATTATCACTATACTAATATTTATTGTAATAGTAACTACATTAATATATTAATGGTATTAATATTTAGCATTTAAAAATAAAATAGACGGTAACACAATTTTAAGAAAACTTAGCTCTTTCAGAAGTAATGAAGTTATGTTTGTTCTTTTTTTTTTTTAAAGATTTTATTTATTTATCAGAGAGAGAGAGGGGGAGAGAGTGAGCACAGGCAGACAGAATGGCAGGCAGAGGCAGAGGGAGAAGCAGGCTCCCTGCTGAGCAAGGAGCCCGATGTGGGACTCTATCCCAGGACGCTGGGATCATGACCTGAGCAGAAGGCAGCTGCTTAACAAACTGAGCCACCCAGGCGTCCCTGTTTGTTCTTAAAACTATAATAAAATCAACATAATGCACAAAATGTTGTTCTAGAGAGATACAGAACCTCTGCTCAAACAGAACGTTAAGATTAATTTTTACAGCCTCTTGTACAGAGGAGATTGAGATTACTAAGATCAATTCATTATTTTAACAGAAAGAAGACATAATTCCAATCTGGCATTAATGTAATATCTCGCATTAAAAGCTTTATAAAATGTTGTAAAAAAGCATATCGAAACTTTGTCAACTTTGAAAAAAGTTTTAACACAGTTCAGTGCTTCTTTTCAGGATGCATTACTTGTAAGTATTATACTCTAGGATAAATAAACTTCTCTCACTCTTGTTACAGTTTATTATAGCCATTGAAGTTCTGCTTTTGACTGTGTTCTTTCATACTCTGAAACAGTCATATGTGTTTTTTCTTTAAGACAAAATAACTGTCTTTTCCCTGGCACATAATTTGGCACTAGTTATAAGCTTCTCCCACTTAATGTAAAAGTCTCTTTTTGAAAATCAGATATTCTGTCAATTTCTTGTTATTTTAGATGGGAAAAATTGTAATGTCTGAGACTGCTAACCAAAATGCCTTGACCGGTTAATTAAAAAGTAACTAAAACACAGCATACAGAGTAGGTTTTCAAACTAGGTGCTGAAGTTAATGCTTAAAACATCGTTTTGTGATCCAAACAATTAATATTAAATTTACTGTACTTACTTCAAATGGAATACATTGCTGTATTTTCATTATATCTGCACACCTGCAGCTTATAGTTACTGTGAGTTTTATTTTGATGTTTTACTAACTATATTAGAATGTAATTCACAATTCTTTCTATGCATAGGTTAATTCATTTACTGTATTGAATTTTTGAGTAATATGTAAAAATATTTTCTCAGAAAAAAAAAGGTTGGCCAAAAATCTGTGTATTGAAAGATATCTCTATTAAGTTGGGTATTAACCCAGAATCATTGTGTTGATAAGAATTCTAACAGGGGAAACATTTTGTAGGATATACCTATGTATAGAATGCATCAATTAGAAGTTTGCTGGAAACGATTTGTCAAGACAAAGTTATTCAATGAGAAAGGAGTAAGTTTTAAAACAAGAAAATGTTAATTTGAAATTCTAGATCTAATTGTTGGTAATGAACCAGACTATTAGGATATGATTATGCTCTCTAAATTACTAGTTACAGTAACAAATAGATAATCCTTCTCTGAAATTTTTAAGAAATAAATTCAGTATTAATTGTAGGTAGCAGTTGGGTATTTAATTTGTCTCAAGGTTCTCTTGTTTGCTCTTTATGGGGCTAAAAAATAACATAGAATTACCTAGAAAATAAAAATTTGTGGTGCCTGGGTGGCTCAGTTGGTTAAGTGTCTGTCTGCCTTTGGTTCAGGTCATGATCCTAGGGTCCTGGGATCGAGCCGCATGGGTCCTCTGCTCAGTTGGGAGTCTGCTTCTCCCTACCCCTCTGCTCCTGCTTGTGTGCTCTCTCTCGAATAAATAAAATCTCTACAAAATTAAAAAAAAAATTGTTTGAACTGTAGATTTTTTAATGTAATCCTACTATTGATTTTGACCTACCAGTTTTGTGGCTTAGAACAATGATATCTAAAACAATGCTAAAGGATATGCCAGTGTTAATAAAATGATATAGTTCTTGAATACAGAGTTAAGTGACTGATACTTAAGAATAAGGTGAAACAATACCATGATTCACTTCTGTGCAGTTTAGCACTGTTTTTGGTGCTTGGACTTGCAATCAATAATTGGTGAATGACTCAAAATCTTTTCTTCCCCAAGAAGGCTTGTTTTAACTTTGTTTTTATGTTTGAATTATTCTGAACTGAAAGCCTGGAATGCTTGTGAATTCAGGTGAACTTACATGGTATTATAATATGCATACAGCTAATGATAGAGATAAAAGTGATCTGTTTCTATGTGTTTAATATAATTCAAAAGAAATATAAAATGCTCCTAAGAAGTCCAGTTAGAGCAAAAATACAGTTGAGAATATAAGGAGCAATACTTTTCCTTGCTTTTTGACTACAAGAGAAGTAGCCTGTCGTGAATGACTATATCACATGACAAGGTATCTTTATGTTAAGAACACTGCCATCAACACAGAATGACTCAAAATCTTTTAAAAATATAAATGAGATTTTTCTCAACTTGTTTTCTTGAGAACATATATTAATTACCTTGAAATGCCAATTATTTTTGAATGAAGAAATGGAATGATAATATTGCCGAAAAAAGAAAAAAAAGATGTTTTATGAAATGATTTGAATTAACTATTGTTAATGTATTCTGCAGTTTCTAAATTGGCCCTTTGAAGCATTTCCATGAGGAGAAATGGGATGGGTCTAGTTACCCATCCCATGGGTTGGGTTGAGTTTAATTCCAACCGTGTTATATTTCCTCCTCTTTCTTTATGTAGAAATGATTTCTGGTGCTTTTTTTTTTTTTTTTTCCTTATCACTTTTCTTATTAAACATGTTCTAATGGTTAACACTATAATAATATTTCATTGTTCCTGTTTATGCTTTTTTCTATGTGTTATGTGGAATCTTTGGAATTTTAGATTTTTTTTTTAAAGATTTTATTTATTTATTTGAGAGAGAATGAGTGAGAGAGAGCATGAGAGAGAAGTTCGGAGGGAGGAGCAGACTCCCCAAGGAGCTGGGAGCTGGGAGGAGCAGACTCCCCAAGGAGCTGGGAGCGGGACTAGATCCTGGAAGTCCGGGATCATGACCTGAGCCGAAGGCAGTTGCTCAACCAACTGAGCCACCCAGGCGCCCAGAATTTTAGACTTTTGCAGCAGTAGAGGGAGGTGACATTTCATGTTGTGCTTTATAGTTTAACTGGGCTGGTGAGAGTCTAATTGTGATTGTGAAGTCGCTTTGTGTGACACTGATTTTGATTATTTTTTTTTAAACTGGATTATTCAGGTAGATTAATTACCAATGAAATCAAGAAACAGGAGTCTCCTCAGCTTCGTAGAAGTGACTCTTTCTTCTTTTCTCTTTTACTCATAACTAAAATCAATGAGGACAGTAAGCCAGTGAGAAGAGTTGACTGTTGCTATTTATGTCACATTCCTCACCCTAAGTTGGTTTCTCTGGTCAGTGTTCATGTAGATTTCCTTCATGCTGCTTTTAAATATGTACTTCCTTTTTTTCATGGATACTTGGCTATACATGGTTATACTGTAATAATAGTATACAATAGTAGAAGACATGTTACTTTGTGTTCAGTTTTTCTTGTATTTTGACACGTGAAGTCCCCCAAATTCTGTATGTTGTAGAAATTGTTTGGGTGGTAACACTGGAACAGTATCCTTAACATCATCAAAATGGGTTTCCATTATACCTAGAAGAGACCTTAGAGATGATCTCTAATTTAGCCTGTCATTTTACAAACAAAATAGAGTAAAAGCAGGTAAACTGACTAGAACTCCAGTAACCTGAAATTAAGGCCAGGTTCTATTGCGTGCTATTTGGTTATGACATAATAATCTTTCTGTGCTTCCATTTTCCCATCAGTAAATTAGGAATAATAAGATCTCTCTCTTAATTTTGTTGTACCAGGAAAGGAAATGTTTATGTAGTATCTACTAATATCTATAGGTAGTTGATACTGAATAAATATTATTTCTCTTCTTTCCACTGGCCCAGGGTGACATGGCTGGTTAGTAATCTCATTAATCTGTAAGAAATTGATTTGAATTCCTTTCACTTACTTTTTTTAAGCAAGAAGTAAATTGCATTTCCCAATTATAATTTTTCAGCTACTCATTAGGAATTATTTTATGTCCAATTCAGAAAATCACCTTTCCTACATAACTGTTCACTGAATGCAGATGCTTTGGACTATGACACATAATGATGTCTGAAAATGATTTCCATAGAACAGTATTGTAGGTCATCTTGAATTTTCAAATATTATTTTTGACAGAGATAGAATATTTAAAGATGGTAATAATTTGGGAAAAGGTTTATTATTTCTCAGCTCTTTAAGACTTTTTACACATTATTTTTTTATTTGGCTTCCTGAATTGCTTTGAGATCATTATTATTTCAACATTTTAAAAATGAAGGACATTATTTTAAGTCACATTCCTCACCCTAAGTCCAGATTTGGATTTTATTTAATGTCAAAAGCAGTCATAGCCTGTAATTACATAAAGGCATAGGAAGAAGACATGCAACAACATTTGAAACATGGAGAAACTGGAAAAACTGTTAAAAGTATCTCATGCTACAGAAACTGAGTGTCTGCTACTGTATAAGAATCTTTAAGCAATCACTAACAAATATCTAGATTTGAAAAATCGAATCAGATTCTATCTGATATGGCTTATTATTATTATTTTTAAATCCAAAGTTTCTATCATGCAAACTGATTTTGATTTCATAGAACTTGTATAAGTACTCATTTGGCACCTACATATTTGGGGATATTTTTTAAACTTTTAACAGACTAAAGGTATACCCAGGTTACCAGTTGTGATTTCTTGTTCTTTTGGCTTCACTTCCTCTTTAAAAGTAAGAAAGGGTAAATTCAGTTCTCTCTGCCCTTTTTATAGCTCATCTACATATTAATGAGTTTTTAGAAGTTTTTGAACTCTTGAAAGTTGTAGTATTATATATGTGTGTGTGTTTATCTGTGTGTAGGTATGTATGTAATTTTTCAGGAAAACATTAGGCAGTATTAGATAAATCACACCGAATAGTACAGAATTCTTTAGAGTTCAAAACTGGAGAGTTCTCTAAGGCACAGTCCTTAGCGGAAAGTTGAGTTCATAATGCAGAACAAAATTTATACTTTGTTCACCTTCTGATATGGTGTTTTAATATTGACTCAGATCATGTGTTTCTGCAGTCTCTCAAATCTTTTTAATTTCATCTCCATTACTTCAAAGAGTCATATCCAGAGTTTAAAGGACTTAAAATCTTTTATTTTCAAAGGATTTTTTCTCTGAATATTTTCACTCCCAAGAATATAATATTTGTAGGTTTTTCTATTACTAGATTAACCCATTTTTAAAATATTCTTCTTGCCACACGGTATTGGGATTGAAGTCCAATTTGCAGGGATTTGCATCCAGGCTGACCAAGAGTTAGGACATAGCTTTCCTACTTTTTCTTCCATGCACTTACCTATTGTCCATTGGAAAGCTTAGATAAATTACTTTGAGCTTCATTGTGTTCTCCATTTTCTTAACTCACTGTTGATTATTTCAAGAAAAGCCATAAGTATAAATAAAGTAAACAAGTCCCAAAACATCATTAGGCAACAAAATACTAGCTAGCAAATAATAAATGACAAAATAAGCACCAGGGAGCTTTCTCTCCACTCTATGAAATGAATACCCTGGAATTCCAAAGTTTTTCTCCCTGAACTAGCCAACTAGTGTTAGAGAACATGTATGAATTAATAAGCATTTTCCAAGAGTCTGAGAATATCTATAACCTGTAAGGATTTGGTATTTTGGGGACATAAACTCAATGCTTTATGAAGAAAAGGAAGTAATTGAAGGATATTTAGCCAAGAGATTATTTTGGAAGACTCAGGCTCTTGATTCTAAGACTTGTGACTTGGGTATACATCCACATGATTTGGAGAATGGTTCTCCTTTGGAAAATAAAATCAAGAAATTAATAGTTGCCTTTCCTTTCCCAGAAGGCACTTGTAAGGACTAAAATAATATATGGTTGTGAGCATACTTTGAAAATAGTGAAAGTAGATCTTAATAAGCTAATAAGTAACAAGTGTATTGTATTGGTAATGTAAATACATTGGACCTTGTGTCTTTAATTATTCCATGTCATTTTACTAATCAATACTGTAAAGAATGGGAGTGAATTACATGGTCACAGCAGTGCACTGTATATCATTTAATTGCTTAACGGTATTTTATCCCATGAGAATAGGTAGCAACAATAGAGTGTAGAGAGACAGCAATAAGCAAGAGGCAGGTACATTGGAATATGTGGAAATAAAGTGGCTGGAATAGGAAGCTACAGAAGTTCACAGAGTCAAACTTTTAGTCAAAAACTAGACAGACTAATAGAAAACTATTAGGGAGTGTAGCAAATTGGGCAATAATTAGCTACTGTGTCTTTCACTTTCTTTTCCTCATAGTGCCTATGATAGTACTTTACTGTGATAAATATTCAACAATTAAAAGAGCCTCTTAAGGTTTAGTCTCTAAGGTCATTTTAGCCGTAACAAATAATTCATTTTGTCATTCTGTTAATTTCAATCTTATTTGAACTTAGTGTAAAAATTATACTGGAATGGGGGTAAAGGTAGAAGATAATTATACACAAGTAATAGCCTTTGAAAAGAGAAAATAGGTGACACCAGAAAGTGATAGTGATAAAATTCTGCTCTGTAAAATTTCTCCCAAAGTGAAATGTATATAACTTTTAGTTACATAGCATAGTTCACATGAAATTCTTTGGGCTTCTTTGAAAAAGAGAGATTCTCATATATGTTAATAGTAAGTATTTTGGAGTTTAGTCTTTCTTTTCACATTCCTGAAAAATGTTTTTTTGAAGAGTTCTTTATTTGTATTTGTAGATATTTGTCATACTCTTTTTTCCTTAATTTAAAGCTAGTACATATATAATGTACAAACATTTAAATAAATCAGAAAATCATTTAAAATCACACATAAATTTCAAAACCAAGAGAAAACCACTATCAATATTGTGATGTTATTTTTATCCATCCCCCCATGACAGCCTATATTTGTGTGTATATGGTGTTTGTGTGTACATCTTCATGTATGTGTATGTATGTTTATGTAATGAAACCATGATGATATAGCATGTAGGATACTTCCTCCTTTTTATTAGATAATACGTGATTATTATTTTCCTCATCTTCCAAGATAACTTGGTATGCGTGACATATATTGATTCTTTATCATATAAAAGTGGCATACATTTTCAAAAATTTCTGTAATACTATAGGTATATATTATGTCTTCTTTTGTCTATCATAATTAATGCTGCAATAAATATCCAAGACTTCTGTAGTTTTTAATTGTTGTCTTTGAGAAGGTTGGTTCAATAGGAGCTACTCAGTTTTGTCCAGGAGCAAAGGATAACATATTTATTTATCTTACTTTACAATATTTGCTCTCTACTCTATAATGCAATAGTTTCTTAATATATATAAATGAAAGCAATTTATAATCCATATGCATTGAAATAACTTTCACTTTAATATGCAGTTAATTTATTATATTTCTGTAAAAATTTGTGAAGCTACAGATCCTAAAAGGCACACTGTCTGCAGATTACATCTCAAGAATAATTCCTGACTGACAGAGTTAAACAGAGCCAGAAACAAGACTTCTTTCTCATGTTAAGAAAGGAATAGTTTTAATGTGTTTAAGATACAACCTAATTTATATGCTTATAACAGTTCTGAAGTTGATTAAAGTCTGTAGAGTGAATGAAAATTGCATATAATTCTCATTTTAGTTGACCTTCCATGTTAATTAGGACATTTTTTCATTTATTTTGGAGCTAAGTACGTTTTCTTTGTCTAGTAAACTTTGATTCTGTTTCTTGGCTTCTTCTTCCTTTAATGAAGTTGGTCACTTTCAGATTCTTTTTAACTTTCCTCAAGATTTTGTGTAACAAATCAAAGTACTATGATGAAGATAATTTAGTCAGTTGTAGTAACCTATTACTTGCCATTTCATTCATCTGTTCATTCATTCCCTTAAATATCTATTTAATAGTATATTAGCTAGCCATTCTTCCAGGCATTTGGAAAATTCCTGAATAAGACAGATGAAATTCCTTACCCTCAAGGAGCTTTTATCTTGATGGGAAGAAGGATTATAAAAAGTTAGAAGTAAAATATACAGTGATTCTGAGTGCCATGGAGAAAACAAAAGACTTAACAAGATTGTGACAGAGTAAGCCATTCAGATGTCTCAGGGAAAAGTATTCCAGGCAAAGGGGTTAGCCAGAGGGAAATCTCTAACCGAGGAACATGCCAGTGTTTGGGGAACATTAATACAGCCAGTTTGGCTGAAGGAGAGTGAGTCTGAGGGTTGCAGTAGAAGACAGGGTCAGGATAGTAAAGGGATTATAAATAGGCTCATTGGCAGAACTTTGCAAGGTTTTAAGTGGAGAGACATGATTTGACTTCTGCCTTAACAGGGTCAGAGTGACCATAGGATGTGTGAAGAACAGATGTGGTAACAGAGCAAGAGTAGTAATGGGGAGACCAGTTAGGAGGCTGCTGGGTTAACCCAGCTGAGAAGATTGTGACTTGGAACCAGGGTGTTATGAAAAGAGGTGATTCAACATTAGGGTTGATGGGATTGGAGTCATGGTGTCCAGTATGAATAAGAAGCTTTTGGCCTGAGCACTTGGAAGGATGGATTAGGCATTCCCCTAGATGGGCATGAATGGGGGAGGAGTTGGGTTTTAGAGATACTAAATTTGAAATACTTAATTGATATCAAAGTCTGATATATAGGGGAGAGGACTGTTTGGGAGTCTTTAGTATAGAGACAATATATGAAACCATGAAACTAGATGAGATTACAGTGCTAGGAGTGAACAGAGTGCAGACGCATTCCTAGGACCGAATCAAGCATTATTCCAATGTGTAGCGCTAAAGATGAGGAGAAATATACAGTGGAAACTAAGCAGCAGTGGCCTGTCATCAGAGGAATATGTACATATTGACAAAAACAGCAATGGATATTGAAATGATGCAGATGAACTTAGTATAGAATTAAAAATCTACTTTTTGGGGATGCCTGGGTGGCTCAGTCGGTTAAGCGGCTGCCTTTGGCTCAGGTCATGATCCCAGAGTCCTGGGATCAAGTTCCACATCGGGCTCCACGCTCAGTCAGGAGCTTGCTTGCTTCTCCCTCTGCCTGCTTCTCCCTGTGCTTGTGTGCTCTCTCTTGCTGACAAATAAATAAAATCTTAAAAAAAAAAAAAACCTACTTTTCTCTCTTTCTCATTAAAAGGAAGTGATACAAAATAAGGTATGAAATTAATACTTAAATGTACACTGGAGAGGTCCCAGAAAATTGGAAGATGGGGACTACATATTTGTTTCTGAGTCTTTTTTTTTTAAAGGTAGCAAGAGAAAAAAATGAAATATAATTAATTGCAACGTATGATAAGAGATAAACATACAATAGAAACACATTTGTTACTCAAAAGAATGATAAATACTTAAAATACTGAGTAACTCAGGGGTACCCATAGTCAGGCAAAAGATTTGTCTCAAACATAAATTTGCATTTACTGCTAACATAAAGATGAATAGATGATGGAGAAACCCACATACTAGACCACTATACCTGGACACATATGTATTATATAATTGCCTTTAGTAACTTAGAGTGTTATATTATTATTAGCATGAAGAAAAAAGTAGGATACTATGTCTAGAAGGGAAGATAATTATGAGTAATATTTAGGGACTGTTTTAAGACAATTACGGAATGTTAATTCTCAGAGCTGATTGCATTTTAGAATAATGAGGTTCTTTATAAAGGACCAATGCCAAAATCCCAGAAACTTTTGTTTAATTGGTTTGAATTAGGGCCAGGGCATAGATATTTATTTAAAATCCCCAGGTGATTCTAGTGTGCAACACCAAAGGAATAAACATCAAAGTAATGGAAGCAAAGGATGTGCTTGTGTGTGGTTTGTGTAAACCATTTCTAGTACTTTGTAATACAATGAATCATCCTGTTTTTGTTTCTAGATGTATTGAATATGCATTAGTGCCTGATTGATGTATGTGCACTGCACATTACAATGTGAATCAATATAACTGTGTAGGGATAAAGTCCAAGGCTTAAGTCTTTTTTTTTTTTTTAAGATTTTATTTATTTATTTGACAGAGAGAGAGAGATCACAACCAGACAGAAAGACAAGCAGAGAGAGAGGAGGAAGCAGTCTCCCTGCTGAGCAGAGAAGGTGGTGGGGGGCTTTATCCCAGGACCTTGATTGAGATCATGACCTGAGCCGAAGTCAGAGGCTTAAAATTATATTTAAGCATATGATCATTTGGTGAAAAATTTAAAAGAATATATGTGAAAACTAGGAGTAAATTGAATTCATTGACTAACAGCCTTAGTACAAAAATTTTGGGAGGAAGTCATGGTGTGCCATGTGTACCTTACTTTGACTTGGAAATACTCACTAAAAATGTATTACAGTGTTTTCAGTCTTGGGTCACTATTTCCTGTCTTGAAATTACCCCTCTCATTATTTTCCAACATTTAAAGTGTATGGTGCTTCCATCCAGTTTTATATACAACCCAAATCTGTATGTACATATATGTCAATATTTTCTGTTCATTTGCCCCTTCCATGTTTCTATTCAAAATTTGGCAAGAGGGAGTAAAATAATTCATGACATTGAATTACCAAAAATGTCTTTGTGACATACTGGGAAGTTCAACACAGTCTTCTGAAAGTAGGGTTAGGCCCTGTTTAATGTCCTATGGAGTGGTCATTCCTACCAGTCATTTATGCTCACCAGAGGAGCATGTGTGAGCACTTATAATATAGCCTAGCTAAAATTATTTGTCCTCATTATCATTATCTGTCTTCAATAACTTAAAAATCAGTGGGAAAAATCAACTCCTGATAGCCTTACTTGTCCTTATCTGTTTCTGACTAACTTTGCTACTCTTTGGAAATTCTCTTCCAGGATTAAATGAACAGTGTATATAGCATGCCTACTGTACCACTATCCCTTTTCATTTGGTCTTCCCAGATATACTGAATGTTCGAATGTGCTGAAGCCTAAGTATTTGGCTTGATTCTTTGGTTCTTGGATGATCTTGTGGATGAACATAATTTTAACCTAACTGGGTAGGCCTGAGATAATAGGGCAAACCTAGGACAATAGGGCCAATGCCCATTCCATGCAGCTGTGTGCCCCCAGAGTTTCTAATCTCTAAGCACTTTTCCTTGCAGGAAAATGCCATTGAACTCAGAGTTTCAAAAGATTGATTAAAGAGCTGAGAATTTGGGATAAAGGATGAACAGAATGGATGGTCTTTTGGGGGATTAAGACAGCTGCTTAGTTAAGAAATGAGCTAGGATGGAAATCCACTGATGAACTATGAGGACAGTGGTAGGTTGTAGTAGATTTAGAAGTGTTCCAAGTTTTTATAATAACTACTAGTTCAGACCTGTAAGGGTAATGACAGTGTTATAGCTGTGATCTAAATCTAAACTGATTCCCATTAAAATACCTTTTTTATGAGAATATATAAAATTAACATATGCTAACGAGCTATCCATTTTGGGTTTGAAATGCTTTGTATTAAAAGTGTTATTTCATGTGATTGATAGTGAAGTAACCATTTATTTTTACTAACTCCACAGTATAGTACAGACAGAGTCCAAAATGATTAGACAGATATAACTAATAAAATGAATTGGCAGGACAATAATTGCAAGAGGGAAGAATTAAGGACAAAGCAAGTGTTTTTGGGTTTCTTGCTGATGGGGATGCTGGGAGTGCTAGAGTGTGCAAAAGTGTGGGGCGATTCAGACAAATCCCAGTGTTTCTATTTATTCCGTTTCAGTTCATTGAGTTGTCTGATTATAATTGAGTTGTTCATATTGTGCTCTTGAAATGTTTTGAGGCAAATGAAATCTTCTAAGAATTCAATTATACTGAAACAATAGCCACAAGACATGGTAAAGTTATTGCCATGTTAACATAGGGCAGAATGGGAAAACACAGTTTGTATTTAAGTGTTGGTGCTATTTTTTGGAACTAAATACTTCAAGTTATTTCCAAGGCAAACGGACTTCATTCTTACGGTGAATATTTTTGTTATAAATCATGAAGTTAATCTTTTTATCATTCAAGTAGAAGTTAAATGTTCTTTTTAATGAGACCAATTGATTCCTTTCTTGAAGAAATATGGTAGCAAATACCTAAGACTAGCTTAGAAAATGATGAATTTGGAGGAGGGGTGGGACTTCTATATAAAAATTTGGAATTTTAGGTGATCGTTTAGAATTTAAAACTTAGAAATTTCATGAGTGGAAAATTTTCATCAAAAATTTTTCATTTAAGTAGGTTTTAAAATAGAAAAATGTAAACTTGTTATGATGAATTATCTTGATGTTCAAAAGGCACTGGTTCATGAATAATATTATTATGAAAAACTACTTAAGACCCCTAAAGACCTGTAAAGTAGAAATATTTTCTTTAGGAGATTAAAAAAAAAAAAATCTGGAGCAATAGCTTAGGGAACTCTGAATTCTATTCCCTATTTTACTGTTAATTCTGTAGCTATGAGCAACTAATTTAACCTTCCAAAACCTTTTCCTCATTTGGATAAAGAATGAATAATACTTTCCAGCTACATCAATAACAGGGATGCCCCAGTGGATGATGTTTATTTAGTGCATTAAGCTCTGTAGGTGGGAAGGCAAGGACTACAGTATGAGGCCAAGCTGTTATTATTGAACTGCCTTTTTTTTTTTTTTTTTTAATGTTTGTTTGGAAAGATGTTTATTTTGGATCTGTTATGTGCAAGGGACCAAATGATACATCCTTCCTGGTACATTCTAAGTCCCTGAAATGCGGCTTCCATTTCTTACTCATTATTGCATCCTGTCTATTCAAGACTTTGAAACTTCTACATGGGAATAATCAGCAAATGTTTATTTAGATCATAAGTATGAAGGATACAGTCTTCTAAGGATGCCCTTAAACAAAGTGTTTATGTATGTGTGTATGGGGGAGACAAGCTGAAATAGGAGGGGTTCTTGTTTTGAACAAGACCTCTAAACTTTATTTGCCTTCACTGTTATTTCCTTCATGATTAAACTGTTTTCCCCTCAGATTTTCAGTCTCCCATGTGCTTTTGTTTTATTGCGTTATTATTATTATTATTTTTGCTTCTCTCCTGTTTCGAATGGTTTCTTTACTAGGCTGTCAGAGGAAAGGGACCCATGAGTCGTACTTTCTACTTATCTTCCATCATCAGAACACAGTGCTCAGTCCCGAAATAGATTTCCTAACATAATAGCCGTAGAATAATCTTCAGAAACATGGCACCCATCTCTATGTGGCATGTGCTGAAATCAAAGAGATACAAATTAAATAAATTTTTAAGAATTTCTGGTTTGTTTTTTTTCATTTATTAAATTTTCATAGTCCATCCAGCTTCTCAATAAATGTACTTTGGGTTTGAAAGGAAGTAATTTCTATAGGTTCATTAAAATTTACTCAACTGAATTTAGTTCTCTGGATATGGAATGCATGTTAATTTCTTTTAACTATCCGCATCCGTGCCAAGCATTTAAGGAGGAAGTATCTTCAGTTTTCACGTGTGGCATTTTATTTCACCTGCTGAAAGGCAAAATTAAATTTAGATTACCAGACTAAGGGCCGATATATTTTGAATGTCTTACAAGATGTCCATCTATACAGTGGGTATCTATTGAGGTTTTACCTACACTGCCCAGTTGTTGAGCCTTATTTCCTTGTAGCACCTTTTCATTTTCTACATTGGAGAAAAGCCTGCTTTTTAAAATCAGTATCACGGCTCCTTGAAAACTTCATCTCTTCTCCAGAATATCAAAGTAGGAAATCATCAGTGGAACTTTGGTTAAGGGTAGTGGGACAGTACGGAGGCAAAATCAGCATAGAAATATATTTTCAGGCTTTTTTTTTTTTTTCCCTTTGGGGAAATGCCTACTATATCACCAAGACAGAAAGCTTGACTTGTGAAGAGGTGGTGGAATTCAAATTGCATAGAAAGCCAAGGCTCTTTAAAAGAAGGTGAATTGAGTTAGTTGTGCAGTTCAGTTCTGTGGTGATTTTTGTTCTTTTGGAAAGAAGTCAAGAGTTTTATTCTTACATATTCTCTGAATAATGGAAAGATTTCTAGTACCTGAATTTTAAAGACCATTATTGTAGTCTATCATCTTGCTTGCAGTACTTTGGAACTGGGGTGCTTTAGAATACTAGTTCTTCTTCCTTACTTTATAGATACGAAAGCTCAGTCCCAGAGAATTAGCAGTAATTGCTTGGTGAAGATCACAGAATTACCTAGAGATAGGTTATAACTGGGGTGGCTGTTCCCTCTACTCTGGTCCTATGAGCCTAAAGAGTTAAGCAAAATGACTTCTGATTCATATACTCCTCATTCCAGTTAGTAGCAATCTTGGGTCAGTAGCACTTCCGTGTGTTAAAAATAAATTGGAAGTTACTTGAAAAGAATGAGAAAGCTTTATTGGGGGAAAATTAGGATTACTCAAAGGAAGCTGCAGCTAGTCAGAGGAAGCAACCAGTAAAGACAGGATCTTGCTCATTGGCCTTGTCACCAGTTTGCCTGCATTTTTTTTTTTTTAGACAGAAAACTTAGTTGTTCAGGCACCTCTCCCTTTATTGGAATTGCTCTTACATTTATTGATTTTGTTTTGTTTGTTTAAAATAGAGTAAGTATGTATCATGGCCTTATCCTCCCACCCCACCCCCCTTTTTTTCATTCCACATCCTTCAATTTATTTTCTCTGCTCTCTGTCACCCTTAGTTTGGTTATTTTTCTCCTGCCGTCTCTGCTTTTTGTTTTCCTTGCCTACTCTCTACATCCTTCGTTTTCCACATCTAAATTTCAGTGAAATCGATTTCATCATTTCCTGACATC
Organism: Mustela nigripes; assembly: GCF_022355385.1. Classification (NCBI taxonomy): domain Eukaryota; kingdom Metazoa; phylum Chordata; class Mammalia; order Carnivora; family Mustelidae; genus Mustela; species Mustela nigripes. The sequence continues at coordinate 77,787,921 of NC_081561.1, read as the reverse complement.
TGTAGATTTAAGCCCGGTGACTTATACAATAAGCCCAGCAATTCTAGAATGAGGTGACATCTATGCATTTTGCATCATTTTTGATCGCAGAAGTGAGGAAGTATATGTATGCACATTAGAGAGTCAAATCTCAAAAATTAGGACCTGGATTTACTTCCTTTAATTGCTTTATAAAATTGAACTAACGCTGCAACTCATTAAAGTGAGATTTTTTTTTTCCTGAAGGTTCTCTCAAACTCTCAAATAGGGTATTTGTATTTTTTATAATAGTTAATAGTTTCCACTTCAGCACTGCTCTTATGTGCTGACTGTGTGTTTGACTGTAGAGACTTAATATTAATGAGGCCCAAGTTAAGGGTTTGATTTATATAGGAAATAACTTGGAGGGAGAGACACTCTCTATTGTTTTATTTACTACTGCAGTCATTTATTTATTTATTTTTATTAGAATTATTTTTTAAATATTTATTTATTTATTTTAGAGAGAGAAAATAGAGAATGAGAGAGAGCAGGAACAGCGGGAGGGGCAGAGGGAGAAGGAGAGAGTCTCCAGCAGACTCCCTGCTATTTGCCGAGCCTGATGTGAGGCTCCGTCTTACAACCCTGAGACCGTGACCTGAGCTGAAATCAAGAAATGGATGTGAAATTGGCTGAACCCCCCAGACACCCTAGTACTCTCATTTTTTAATTAGAGGCCTTCATCAGCATCACTCAGATTCAGCAGAGCAGTGGTGATCAAACCTGACTTCTTAGACACTATGGGGAATTTTAAAAATTAGCAGTTTTTGTCCCACTTAAGACCAGTTAAATTAAAAACCCCAGGAGCAGGACTAGAGCCCTGGTATTTTTAAAAGTACTCCAAGAGTTGTCAGGTTGAAGACTACTGGATACACTAGGTGAATCCCTGAGTTCAACACGACCTACTATTTTGGGTCCAAGTGGGTATTCTAATGAATGATTTTTCATTTCTCTAAAATTTTAAAATTTTGTGATATTGGAAATATTTTAACTAAATGTTATCAAACTAGATAAACCAATGGTAGTTTGTGGGGGTACATGGATAATACAGTACACCTGTTACCAGTGTTAGATAATGCATATGAAGAATGCCGCATACAGTAGAATTGCGTTTCATTTAAACACCTGTCAATACGTGTTTATTGAGGCCCTGCTGCATACCAGGGACAGGGGTTAGAAAAGTGAATAGAATAGTAGTAAACCATTCTTTCCTTAGAGAGTTTAGGTGACTGATGACAATGCCACATAGTGCCCAAGGTACTATCATACAGTCGTTCCAACCCAGCTCCTATCCCTCAGTGTTGGGGAAGTAGAACATCAGATAGTAGTTTGCTGGGAGGGACAAGCCTGCTTCTGTAAGGACAGGTATCTTCAACACCAAAGCCATCATCTGCATCTAACAAATCGGGTAATGTGAGAGGTAGGAAGGACATGAGGAGATGAAGGGAAGAACAGACCTCTTTGTTGTCTTATGTGCATGCTCATAAAATCTAAAAGGGAAAATGCTGCCATGATTCTAATTCACTCTTTTCTGTGTCTTTAACTCATACAGTTAATTTGATAGAACTGAGTTGTCTCCTTATCTTCATTGGGTGCCCTTATTGCTGTGAAGCTGCAAGGCGTCGTGAACACAAAGGCTCTGGGGTCAGAAAGACCTGGCTCATTTCTCAACCTTGTCTCCTGTAGTGGAGAAGTTAACCTGAAACATCATTAAGCCTTTCTTTGCTAAGCCGTAAAGTTGATAAAATGATACCTACTTTGTAGGGATCTTGTGCAGCTTTGACATCTACGTATAGCCCTCAGCCTACTACTTGCTTTATTTAGATGCCTTGTGAACAGAAATATTTTGTTACTATGCAAAGGAGCAGTAGTTTTTATTTAATACTTAAAATTAAGAAATAGAGAAATTATAGGAACTTTATTTAATACATCACAATGGAAGAGGTGTGAGACATAATTTGTTTGTGTAAATCCTTCAAAATTTCAGCGTTTCTTTAAATCTGTTGTTTTACTTAGAATTGCTTTGGACAGCAACAGTGGCAGTGTTTTTGCCTTAGTGATTCAAGTTTTCTTTTTCTGCAGACTTTTCCAAAAATGTGCCCTAACATGAACAATTTGTCAGTGAGAGAGCTGTTCAGGGTGATAAACTACTTCCAGAAGCATCTAGGGTCCGTTTCATTTCTGTGCTTACCTTGGGCTTTTCTGTTTGACCCCTGTGCTGACAAGTTTTTCTAATAGGTAGGGCTTGTCCATGGGGTGTGCTCTTTGGAAAGGCTTATCTGTCTTTTACTCAAATAACTCTTTTTTTTTTTTTTTTTTTTTGACTGATTGGAACACAGAAGAGACTCCTGTCTCAGTTTTTCCACAATGTTTGCAAAAAGGTTGAGAGAGTGGGTAAACACTACTCTTCTCAGATCTCGAGATGTGGGTGACTATTACCATAGTTATAGCACTACTGATAGTTTCTTTAGGAGTACTCAAGAACGACTTAGCATTTGGGTATCAAACCTGGTTAGGTTTTAAACCAGTCTTATCAGGTTTTCCTTGTTCTTGATTTAACTTAAACAATAGGCAAGTCCATTGTCTTGGAAAACACCCAACCCTGAACTAGAACAGGGACCTGTTCTCTCTGTTATAAAAGACTAATATTGACAAATTATATAACAAACCATAAATACAGTTCCAGAATGCCCAGTTGCTGAAGATAGGGACACCATGCTGGTGGTTATGGCCCATTGAAATACTTGATGGCTTGTCAATATGAATGGTCACTGACTGGAAGAAATGCCAGTTCCACTTCATTTTCATTGTAAAAGACTTTGGAAAGACTTCTCCAATCTAATTTTTTTTATTTTTTATTTTTTTTATTTTTTATTTTTTTAAAGATTTTATTTATTTATCAGAGAGAGAGAGAGAGAGAGAGGGAGAGAGAGCGAGCACAGGCAGACAGAATGGCAGGCAGAGGCAGAGGGAGAAGCAGGCTCCTTGTTGAGCAAGGAACCCGATGTGGGACTCGATCCCAGGACCCTGGGATCATGACCTGAGCCGAAGGCAGCTGCTTAACCAACTGAGCCACCCAGGCGTCCCTCCAATCTAATTTTTGATCCTCTGAAAATACGTGCATTTTTCCAGCATTTGTTCATAGTTAAATATGACCTCAATTTTCCCTTCACCTCTACCCATATTCAAATGAAAGAAAGTCTCAAATGACACATTAGGGCCCTTAAACTTTAAACTCAGAAATGACTTTAAACTAAGTATCTTTGATTGTTCATGGCTATAGAGATGTAGATAAGGTTGTTAAGAGAAAGAAAATTGAGTGTGTGTATTGACCCTGATTAGAACTTGAATTTGGCCTATGATGCCTACAAGTTTTGATCTATGTCTGTATGTACTTCATGTGGCATATTGTACTAGGTTTTGTAGGACACTTTTAAGAAATTAGTGATAGGCTTGAATCACAGTGTTTATCAGACATTCTTTTGCCATTTTCCAAATATATGTAATGCAGATAGATAGAGAGATAGGTTTATAATAACCCAACTTCAAATTGACCACTCTGGATACTGAAATATAAATTACACCATGGCTAGTTAAAGATGAAATCATTGATTCTACCATAGTAATCCTGTTTAATAAACTCAGGCTTGCATATATGAGCTGGCAGGAAAAATTTTCCTTCTCTTTCTTTTTTTTAATGTATTCAGAATATTAAAGATTTTGTAGGCCTGTGGGTTGCCATACTAGGAAAATCAGTATACAATAGAAAGATTGTGACTGTTCATTGTTCAATTTAAACTAATAAGTGTGCATTGAACTTGTGTTTACATAGGTGAAAAAATAAGTGAGATAATTATTGTCCATGTACTTTAAATAAAATATCTAAGCATTGATGCTTAGGAGGTTATTTATTTGTATGTTTAATTTGTTATGAAGGAGTCAGTGATCATTATTGACTCTTTTGATAAAGCTTACTTGTAATGCCTTCACTTTCCTTTTTGAATATTGCCAGTAGCTTATCAAGATGTGAGAGACATTCATGACAATAAACTGAACCTGTTTTCATGCAGGTGACAAATCAATGATGTGTTTCTAATGATATGTTTTTACAGTTATCCTGTCTTAACATACAATATGTATTGAATTTAATAAAAGTAATAAATCTGCAGAGTTTATACATGGATCATTTGCCCCTCATAATAGCACAAGAAATAAAATGCAATTGTTAGAATGCCATTTGCTTCTAAGAAATATATCAAAGTTTTGCAATTTTAAAATTAAGAATATTTAAGAAAAATTAAGCCTTGAGCAAATCTGTCATGACTCAGAATCACAATATGTTAGACTTTTATTATATAATATAGTATAAAATAAGTTTTCACATTGGACTACTGTAATCATATAATAATAACTGAGATAATAAAATTTGAATATGGTCCTTTACTGCATAAATCATTAGCTATCTAATTTGGAGGTTACAATAACACCATAAAGTTCAGGTTTTTGTTCTGCTAATTATTACCCCTGGGGCTTTGGTTTCCTCATCCATATGACAGAAGGAGGGCTGGCAAAATAATCTGCTCTTCTTACTTCTGAAATGCTGTGACTTTGATAAGGTAATTAATGAAGAATATGACTAGGGGAATGTCATTTGGGAAGATATTGACTATCAAAAAGCAACATGCAAACAGGCTGCTTTAGGAACTTAAATTCTGGGTCTAAAAGAAAGACACCAGGAAATCCCCAATTTCCTTTACAGAAGAGGGTCTTTCTCTGTGACAGGTGTTTCTAGGACAGTTAGAGTTTTGTGAATATTGTCACTTTGCCATGATTTGCTCGACCATTAGTGGCGAAAGGGATAGAAATGAGTGATCAGGAAACCAATTCCAGATCATGGAGAGGCGGTATTTATTGCTGTTTCTGGTGAAACTGTAATTTATAAGACAAAATATAGGGGCATGAAAGAGCCTTCCAGACACACAGATAGGAATGAAGTAGACACAGTTTTCAACCAAATAGTTCAGAATAGACCCTGTTATGACTATCTCTTTGATTTCAGAAGGCCTTTTATTTGAGCTAGACTGGATTACATTGTAGTTCCTAATTAGCTGTGGCACTGGGGGATGATAAAAACTTAGTTCTTAACTATGTGACGTAAGGGCTTTGTGTCCTGTAGTTACTCAGAGACCCATGTTCACCTGGAGCTCTGCACCATTTGGAACACAGATGGAACACTTTCTCTAGTGGTAAGGTAAGACAGTGACTAGAATATTTGCATCAGCATTCTGCTGCTTTTTGAAGAAGTGACACAAGTAATAATAGCTCATTGGTCACAAAAAGTCACATTACATCATTACACATGCAGGATGGCGTGTGCGGGCAGCAGATGGAATGCTTGATGCTCAAAACCACTTGTGATAAAAAGAAATGCTATAGAAGAAGGTTTTTCTAAATCTTCCTACTTTTTTAAAGTTTAGAGTTGTAGTAACTAAAACAAATTGGGTTTTTATTGCTCTATTAACAGTAATTCTTCTCTTTCCTATCTTTTCTATTTTGGTACCAGTTTTCTTCAGTTTATGATGACTTATTTCATAAGCTAAATTTCAATTCATGCTGTGTCATTAGCACAGTGACATCTCTTTGAAGAGAAAGTATACATACATTTGAAACTTACATTTAAATTGATTGCCTCAACTTATATTTTGTGCTCTCTTAGTAGAAAAAATCACACATGTATTTATATTCTAATTTGCACTTATTTTCTTTGCAAATTTGGCATTACCTCCATTTGTAAGTGCTATTTTATTTGTTGCTGGCCCTTTTAAAATTTTAATTCAGTGTTTAAAATTCATTTTAGTAAAATTAGAAGTTCAGGGCTTCAGAGTCTGCCTTTTCATGTGTAAAAACCAGAATTTCTGTTTTGCTTTAGTGAAAAGTTACACAGCCATTCTTTCTCTTAAATTTTTGGCTAATGAGGAATCAAAAGATTGACCTTGATAAATCACCTTAAGAGTATAATTTAGGTCCTTGTTCATAAATTCCTTTCTAGAATTTTAAATGATGGTATCTGTGGACTCCTCATGGATTTGAAGACAAATCAAGTACATGAATGTACAAGATATGAAAAGTAGATAAGTAGATTTATTTCAGTGGGATCTGGTTTACATCATATTCCATATATATATATATATATATTTTTTTTTTTTTTTTTAAACTAACATATAATGTATTATTAGCCCCAGGGGTCCAGGTTTGTGAATCATCAAGCTTACACACTTCACAGCACTCATCATAGCACATACCTTCCCCAATGTCCATAACCCAAGCACCCTCTCCCCACCCGCTCCCCCCCCGCCCCCCCCACCCCCCGGGTTTGTTTTTTTTTTTAAGAGTTTATTTATTTATTTGTCAGACAGAGATTACAAGTAGGCAGAGAGGCAGGCAGAGAGAGCAGGAAGCAGGCTCCCTGCTGAGCAGAGAGCCCAATGTGAGTCTCAATCCCAGGACCCTGGGATCATGACCTGAGCTGAAGGCAGAGGCTTTAACCCTCTGAGTCACACAGGCCCTGTTTTGTAAGATTAAGAGTCTCTTATGGTTTGTCTCCCTCCTGATCCCATCTTGTTTCATTTATTACTTTCCTACCCACCAAACCCCCCACGTTGCCTCTCAACTTCCTCATATCAGGGAGATCATATGATAATTGTCTTTCTCTGATTGGTTTACATCATATTCTGTTGGAATGTTGAGACAATGTATGGGTGTGTGGGAATGAGCTGGAAACTATGAAATTTGCCATTTGTATTTTTATTTAGATGAATTAAACAATTTCTTTAATATATTACTTAAATATATAAAATGTTCTCTATTAATTGAAAGTTATACCTTTTTTAAGATAAAGAATCTTCTTCCAGTGTGCTTAATGATCCACAGAGTCCCACCTGTGCTATAACAATAAAAACAAAATAACAAAAAGTAGTTAGGTGCTGGCTTTAATTTTTTAAAAAAAATATTTTATTTTTATTTATTTGTGAGAGTGAGAGAGATCACAAGCAGGGGTATGGTGAGGCAGAGGGAGAGGGAGAAAACAAACACCCAGCTGAGCTGTAGCTGGAGGCAGGGCTTAATCCCAGGGCCCAGAGGTCATGACCTGAGCTGAAGGTAGATGCTTAACCGACTGAGCCACCCAGGGGACCCTGGCTTTAATTTTTTTTTTTAATGGGGAAACAGAAGTATAGTTGCACAGAGGAAAACAGGTAACCATTCATAAGCACAAAATGGGAGAGCAGAATTTTCTTATAGATAAATATATATATTTTTTGAGATAGTCATTTTATGTGTTTGTTTTTGTCCAGGGACTATGTATATGCAGAGTTTACAGATTGAATAGTTGAAATGAATTCTGGAATACTTATAAACTGTGCTAATCATGAAACATTGTAAATAACTGAAAAGCTAGTCTTTATAGATTTGGATACTTGGCACTTGCTGATGTCTATTTCAAGTCCCTAATGATTCTCTATTTGCTCCAAATGCTTAAGTGTAAGAAAGCAATAATAGGGACAGTGGGTGTCCAATGTCCCATTTCAGTATATATATTTTTTAAATCTAGAAGCTATTGTATATTTACATTGTAAATGTTTATGCCATCTAAAGCATCACTATCCTCTGATTTTTATTGAATTTATATTATTTCAAAATTGTGACATAAGTTACATGTTACTCAGAAGCTCTGGATTGGCAGTATTTATATAGCCAAGACTTTTGGTTGTAGGTAGCGGTGTGGAGTAATATCACCATCCAACCCAATTTGGTTTCCTAGCTATTAGTTTTATCAGTGTTTTTCTAAAATGATATTAAAAACACATTAAAGTTTTATCAATGCTCAAAGCAATGTGAAAGGAATCACTTGGGTCTTCTAGATTATGAACACTTGGAGAATCAGTCTAGGATTTCTGCCAAGGGTAGTAGAAGACATAGAAGAATGGGTTTGGAGGTGAATTGGCTTTACACTTACCATACATATTAGGTCAGTACTCTGGATGTGTTTCTCAAATGCTAATTTGTGATTCACCTTGACATGAAGTAGTAGCAGCTGTCATCACATCTTAGTGCTGTCTCTCTACTTCTTTGACACTGCTTGATGAAATTTCAAGAAAATGATCTTGAATAGAGCAAAGTTTGGGAATCCATTCTGTGCCACTTACAGGCCTTGACTTTAAGACCATCACTTCCTCATCTGAAATATGGGATTAAGTGAGGATTAAATGAAGCAATACATGTCAAGATTTAGTAGTGTGGCCTTATACATATTAGGAAATCAAAAATCATTGCTTGTTTTTCTGATAGTAAGATGAACAAATTTGGGGAATGAGAGGAGTTTAAGTGTTTTAAACTTTTATTCTGGAATGGAATTTTCAGAGCTGTTCTCTATGAGTTTTGTCATTCTCAAAAGATCATGCATGGTCTCAGATGGCTTTTTCTATTGTAAAAACTTTGTCAGATCTAACTTTGAGCAGCAATAAATGCAAAAGTACTTGTATTTGAGGAGAAAAAAATGTTTTTCTTTTATTTTAGATAAATATTTATTAATGAAGAAGGGCTTCTCCTAACTTGCATTACTCAGGAATCAATGAATGGTACTACAATGAATAGAACAGTATCTGTGAAAAAGACCAACATTTCCTTGATTCTAGACTAAAGGATAATGTCCTTTGAGCAGCGTACTGAGATACTACTCTACGATTAATTTCTCTCACTCACCAATTGAGGTAATAGGCAGACACACACAGATGTGCACACACACACAAAAATATTTTTCACTTTGGGAATATTACTAAATGTTATAAAAATTATATTCTTTAGGGAAAATTGAATTATATAGAGAGTAATATTAGATGTACTCATAGGTAGAAAATACTCCTTTAAATGGAATAAAATGAAAATATTTGTAAATTTATAGACTGTGCGAATACTGTTGCAAATTTATAACAAGAATTTTTGCAAGCAATTGAAATGCATGATCCTTAAATATTTAATCATGTCTATAAAATAAAATAGAGTTTCATAATCCAGGAGGCACAAAAATGCAAGCATAAAATAAATGAAAAAGTGTCATGTAGCTATCAAACTGGAAGACAGAAATCATTTCTAAAATGAACTGTTTCCTACTTGATAAAACTCAGTAAGGTAGTAATTTTTCTATCATTACATAAACCAATTTTCCTAAACCTACGCTATATGTTTTCTTAGGCGGCCAATGATAGAGAGGGCACAGAGTACTAGGAAATCATGTTACTCTTCAAGTGTGACCTGGGGACCTCCTACATCAGGATTTCTTTGGGTGCTTATTTATTTATTTATTTTTTAAAAGATTTTATTTATTTATTTGACAGAGATCACAGGTAGGCAAAGAGGCAGGCAGAGAGAGACAGGGAAGCAGGCTCCCTGCTGAGCAGAGAGTCCAATGCGGGGCTCAATCACAGGACTGAGATCATGACCTGAGCCGAAGGCAGAGGCTTAACCCACTGAGCCACCCAGGCACCCTGGGTGCTTATTTTAAAGGGGGACTCCTGGGCCCCAAATTAGGATATCATATCTGGAAATAATATTTTGTAATGAACAACCGTTGGGTTGTGTGCTTGCCTTCCAGTGGAATCCTGTGCCACATTGGAGTGCCAGTATCCTGGAGGAATTTGTATCTTGGTACAAACAAAGCTAAATAGGATGTGGTCTGCATTACACACCCTTTCTAACTAGCTCACATGATGGAAACCATGAGTATAAATATTACATAGGTAAAGACTTTTATCCATATGTATGTCAGTTTCCCCACTCTTCTCCTTCTGCCTTTAAATCTGACCAGGCTATTATAATTTCAGAACTGCTTCCTCCCCGTGGAGATATATTGCTTTCCAGCTGCTGCTTGCAGATATTTAAAAATTGAAATAAGCATCTCATTTTGTATTATCTTTCTGCCTACCCATGTGCTAAGATAATGCGCTGGATATTTTGTCATTCAGCTGGAGAAGAGTTCTATTTGCATGATTTATCAGGACAATTATTTGTTTTGAAATAGCAGATGTAGAAAGATGTCTCACTTGCAGGTAGTCTGTTTCTGATGACAGCCTTGTGTCATTGAGTTATCCCACTGTCCAGTGAGAAGTTATGGTCGATTAAACCTCCCAGGCTTTGGGAAATGCTTGAGAGCTGTGCTGGAATTTTCCTCTTTCATCTTTTTCTTGTTCTTCTCTGGCTGAAATTTAGGGATGTGTGATCCCCTTCTAATAACATTTCTGTGTCGGTGGAGCAGTGTTTTCATTCAGCTGCACATGGCTGGGTGTTCTGAATAGGTAGCAAGTATTGAACTCCTTGAGTTCTGCAGAAGTCATGAGCTGTGGTGCATGGAGAGAGGAAGGGTCAGCTTGCATGCACAGGTGTGAGGGGGCACTGCCAGGCCCCTCCACTGATTGTGTCTGAAGAGGATTGTAGGCTCCAGCCTTCGGGGCTGAGGACCAGTATAGTAAAGAGTGGTTATTACAGATCAAGTAGAATTTGGTCTCTGCTCTATCACGACTGCTTAGAATTTCATTGGGCTTCATTTAACTCTTACCTTTTGGATGTTATACCTGTTTTGATGTATTTGAGGATTAAAGGTTATAAAAGCACATTGAGTTGAACTTGGAGATTAATTTATAGGTCAGAAATAAAATCATAATTGATAAGGCTCTTTGTGTGGTCCCATTTGGTATAGTTATTCATGTATTTCACAGAAATTTGGGTAGGAGTGTAGGCATGGCAGAAAGACTAGAATAAGGACTATGTAACATCAGTATCAGTTCCTGTTAAAACATATTAATACTTCAGCTTTTCATAAGTGTGATGCTGTGTCTTAACACTCGTAGAAAAGAAGACACTGATGAAAGAAATGTTTGCAGTCCAGGTAAACAGACAGAAAATAAATAATAGTTACAGTATAATAAAACATAGTACCAGTATAATGTGATCAGTGATAAGATAATTGTAGTAAAGTACTTGAAATGGAAATATTGTATCATTTTTCTAACACTTTGAAAAATAAAGACAGTTGCTTTTGAATATTTATATTTAATCATAATTATGAATAATAAGCATGAATATTTATAATTATTTGGGTGGTGTTGGTCTTGTCTTCTGGCTACAGAGAGCTAGCTATTCTATAAATATAAATAGACAGGCTGGGAACGGTGTGTACTGTGCCAATGGCCAGAAATGCTTAATTCTTAACATTGGTGATAGAACTGGTTATCTGGGAGCTGGGGCTCCCCCTCAAGGCCCTGAATGATCGATCTCTCCATACTTCTTTCCTACTCTTACTTTTCTTGCCCTATAAGGGAAATGACTGCTTCCTAGATCATGTTATACAACTTGTAAAAGGCCGTTAGTAATCACAGGTCTGTGATCTCTATCTTTGCTTTTTTTCTGCTGCTTAATATTGTGATATCAAATGAGACTATTAAAATGTGATCTCTGATCCATAGCTGATTAAATAGCTCCTAAGTTACAGCTATAGAATGATTATGCTTAAAGCTCAGATTTAATAGTGTGATAGGAGCTACCTTGCATTGCTTTATTCTGTAACTGAAAATAGAGTAAGAAGAACAATGTGGAAGATGAAAAACTCTCTCAGTTTCTTGATTTATGAAACATGGATCATTGTGCTCTTATTTCCCAGCACTTCCGGGCTCCATCTCATTCCTAAATTGTGTCTAGAAAGTTTAAACCTTCCTAATTTCTAAGCCCCCACTTTGCCATGAAGTACTACCCTTATGTGAAATCCTGAAGTTGAAGTCCTTTCCACTGCTTCTTTGGAACTTCAGCATTTCCTCCCTGTGGACCTGGAGAAGCTTTGCACCACGGTAGAAAAAGCCTGGACCAAAGTGGAGCTAGGGGGCATGGCTTTCAGTTTCAGCTCTGATTCTGGTTACCTGTGTGATGTAGGACTCAAGAATTTCCAGATCTTCATTGTGCATACTAGTTTGGAAAGTGATCAGAAGTAGAAATGTGGATTTATGTATTATCAACACAAATTGATGGCCAAGGCCATAGGTGTAGAAGGTTGTCTGCAAAACATTGCAATTTTTGATGTGAAGAAAGAAGAGAGAAACCCAGATAAAATTTTTTAATTGATGGGTCAGCAGAGAAAGAGGAATCCATAAGAAAATTGAGGAGGTCCTTTAAGAAGTAGCAGGAAAAACAGCACTAGTGAGTGTAAGCACATGGGGGTGAGAATTTCAAGTAGGCAGAAGAGTAGCAAATAGTTTCTGTTGTATGGAAAGATGTAGCTAGGATGAGAAACGAAAAATGCCTAATAGATCAATGAATTAAGGACTCATTGGTGACCTTAATGGGAATAGTTTCACCCATAGGAGGGAATAAAAGCACAGTTGCATTGAAGTGAGTTTGCTGTACAGTTGAGGAACCCCACTGATTATGCCTTCAATATTGTTGGGTGGGAGAATTTGGACCTAAATGGAGGGGCTGTTATTGTTGCTGTAAGATGGAGGAGACTATTTGCAGGATCTAGTTCAGTCAAAAGAGACAGACTAAAGTAACAGAAGAGAAAGGAGTTAACTGATGGGGGAGAGGATCCAGAAAGGATGAGATCCTATGCTTCGAAAGAAGGCTTAACTTCGAATAGGATGAGTAAGATCTGTGACTTAGATATTTCTTTGTTTGGCTAAGTTATATACTTTGTGTGGACTGATTTTTCCTTTTGTTTACTTATCCCAAAGCAATTTACATTTTGGTTGGTTCACTGATGTTTCACAACTTTAGAGATGATGGTTTGAGAATGACTAGGGAAAAGTTAACTTCAACAGCATTCTCAGATTATGAAATTTTAGTGGAAAAAATGTTTACGTAAGAATTGGGAACTTTGGTGAAATATTTTAGAAAAGTTACCTGCATCTTTTTCTTTGCTCTATAGTTGCTAAAATTATACAACATGAGACACACACACACACACACCCTCAGTCTCATTGGTATAGAGTGGCTACTCTATACATGCGAGGCTCTCTATAAAAATATTTCCACTGCACCTTGTTTAAAAGCATTAAAAATATTCTTTAGATAAGAAGGGAAGGGGAAAGTAAAGGACTGACTTAATACTAAACCTCAAGTACTTCAATTCTATTTTAAATTTCAAATAATTTGAGCATCATGGCTAGAAATGTACTTTTCTATAATCTTTGATAAAATAGTTTGCTAAGCAGCTTCAGCCTGTCCCTTCCTGCTTTTGGATATGCTGTAATTCACTGAACTCGATTGTTTTGCATGTAGGTGTAGGAAAACACTTTTGTCTTTACAACATAATACTCATACTGTCAACACTAATAAAGAGGGAAAGTTCAAATGTCTGCACAACAGTGAAGTCAATATACCTTTAAGAACTTCAGAGTTAGCTTTTACTATAAGGAAAAAACAGCTTTTTATTTCTGTAAAAATAATCTTAATCCTTCAGTAAAGTGTTACATTTGTTAAAACGTCTACTATGTTTAGTTCCTTAATTTTCATTAAATGTTTTCCAGTAAATGACTATACATACATACACATATATATGTATGTCTATATATCCCTCCCCAACGTGCTATAGTTTGGACCTAATTAGTTCAAACTGATCTTGAACCAGTGGGGGCTGTGTATTAGAGACTGAGACCGTGTGACTACAGGGCAGTGTAGTGGAAGTGGCCCAGGCTGGAATCTGCACTGCATCATACATTAGCTGTGTGATCTTGAGCAAGTTAAACTCTCTAGACCTCATATTCCATATAAAACCAGAATAATGTTAGTACCCTCACAGCATCATGAGAATTGGATCAGTTAATACTTATAAGACGCTTAACACATTGCCCTACTCTTTCTAATGATGTTAGCCGTTCTTATTGCCATTTATATTGATTCCGCTGTTAGGTAGTAAAAGGAAATTGAATAAAAGATATAACACATTGAGAATATATTATGTAAAGAAATGTGATTTATAAGAATGAGTATCCTAGGAATCTAATTTTGTTTGGGGGAAAAAATTCTTTCCATGACCAGAAAAAACAAATGTTAAAATATAAACAGTGATTATCTATGGATGGTATGGTTATGGGGGTGTTTTAAATTTTCTTTGAGCTTTTTTGCATTTTTCATATTTTCTTTAAGGAATATGTATTACTTTCATAAAAATATGTAGCAAATGTTATGAAATAATACAGATCATTCTAAATATGAAATATTGGGAAATTAAATACAAAGTTAATTAGAGTATTAAAAGGAATGTTTTTATATTTGGGATGCAGTTCTCTTCTAAGAAGTGGAAGCACTTTTCTGGATTTCATCAGTGAGCATAGTAATTAAGTGGACATTTTTAGCGAATTTTACGTCCTGGGATAAGATTTCTTTCACTATGTTGCAGCACACTTTTGAAGTGGCTCATCGTAATGTCAGTGGGCGTCTGTTCACGGAGTGAAAACCAGCATTTTAGCATGGAAAATTGCCGAGGAGAGAAAAGTAAAGTTAAAATGACAGAAAACAAAATAAAACCAAAAAACTGCCAAACACATATAAATTATTTTTGGAGAGGTTTTTTGTTGTTGTTGTTGTTGTTTCTTAATTTATTAGCAGTAGATAATAACGAGATGATTTTAGACCCCAGAATTTATATAGTATTCTTTCACTGGAGTTCAGTGTTGACACAGTTATTAATACCAGTATGACTGTATATATTTATTTTCAGGCATATGTCTTCATAATAGTTATGAGAGCGCACATTTATCGAGAACACTCATCAAAGTAAATGTAGGTATTCACATAATGAGGAAATAATGAATAGGATAAAGAATCTTTGGATAAGCCTGCTAGGAAAGTAGGGGACAGTAGAGTAGTATATGGAACAAATGCCAGCAGTCCTCACTTGTCCTACTGTTTACTGGTCCTCCAGCAACATGGTTCAAGTTTCAGTTACCATGGCCTGTTAATTGTGAGTGATTGCGTAAAGCACAAATCTTATTGCTAGGTCTTCAGCTCACAAATCACTACATATATAACATTGTACATCATCATCGGTGACCAGTCATGTCAGTTCTTTCAAAGTCTGTTGGTGAATGGTCCCTGCTCATCTGTTGGGCAGTTCAGGCAGTACGCAAACATGGAGTTGTATTGTCTCTCTGTCTCCCTGTGTGACATTTGGTAAAAATGAGTAATTTAAAGTGGAAGTTGGCTGACAAAGGTGAACGTACAGTGAAGAAACAAAGTGATAATGCTGGAAGTACAGTTTGACTCAAACCTAAATGGAGGTGTAGGAGAAGTTTTTGACTGTGGGTATATTGACCTTACCACTATTTAAGAGATGTTAAATCCGTGATAGGAGAAACTTAATGAAGGTGGGCTTATTGGGATCAGTGAAGGAAGTGGTCACGATAAAGAGGAAAAGTTGTTCCAGAAGAAATGACACTGGCAAAAATATTCACAGCAAAGGAATTCTTGGAGTTATTTCATGACAACAAAGATGCAAAGGATGGAGGGTTGGAGGCTGATCCAGATTTAGAAAAGAACATGACAGTTTGCTAAGGCATGGAAAGATGCTAGCTAGTTACATATCATAAGGTTTATGAAGGAAAGAAGGCAGGCACCGTCCAAACTACTTTTGATAATTTCTTAATTTAATTTTTATTTTTGAGATAATTATGAATTCACAAGCAGTTTAAAAAATAATCCAGAGCGCTCTCTTATACGCTTCATTCAGTTAATCCCAATGATGCTATCTTAGGTTTTGTGTAGCTACGGTGTAATATCACAATCTGGAAATGGATATTTATACAACCTGACTCTATGGCAGATTTTTCCAGTTTTGTGCAAGCTCCTCTGTGTGTGTGTGTGTGTTTGTGTATGTGTGTGTGTATATGTATTAAGCTCTATGCTGCTTTGATCATATGTCTGGATTCATGTAACCAGCAATATGGTCAAGATATTGAAATTTTGTCTCCACAAGGATCCCTTGGGCTACTCTTTCAGAGTCATAGTCACATCTTCCTCCCTTTCCTTACTACCCATCAGGGACCACTAATTTTTTCTCCTTCTCACTAGTTTTGTTATTTCAAGAATGTTATGTAAATGGGTGTGTGTGTTTGTGTGTACTCATGTATACACACTGTGTATATATAGTGTTCTTTTTGGTTTGACGTTTTTCACTCTGCATAATTTCTTTGAGAGACGTGCAAGTTGCTGTGTATTGGTAGTTTCTTCCTTTTTGTTGCTGAATAGTATTCCGTAGAATGGATGTGCCACTTTCTTTTTTATCCCTCCCTTGTATTTTTCTTTTTTCTTTTTTTAAAATTCCAGTATAGTTAAAATACAGTGTTGTATTAGTTGCAGGTGTACAATATACTGACTCAGCAATTCTTTTAAAAATTTTAATTCCAGTACAGTAAACAGTATTCTGTTAGTTTTAAGTGTACAATATAGTGATTTAATAATTCTATATATTATTCTGTGCTCCTCATGGTAAGTGTACTCTTAATCCCCTTCACTTATATCACCCATCCCCCCCCCCCCCCTCTGGTAAACATCTGTTTATTCTTTACAGTTAAGAGTCTTTTTTTTTTTTTTTTTGTTAGTCTGTCTTTTTTCCCTTTTCCCATTTGTTTTGTTTCTTAAGTTCTACCTGTGAATAAGATCATGCAGTATTTGTCTTTTTGACTACCTTATTTTGCTTAGCATTATTCCCTATAGATCCATCCATGTTGTTGCAAAAGCCAAGATTTCATTCTTTTCAAAAGGCTGAATATTCATTATTATCACTTTTTTATCCATTCATCTATAAGTGGACACTTGATTTACTTCCATATTTGGCAGTTGTAAAATAATGCTGCAGTAAAAGCAGCAGTGTTTATCTCTTTTCAAATTAGTGTTCATATTCTGTGGGTAAATACCCAGTAAGGGGATTACTGGATCATATGTTAATTCTATTTTTAGTTTTTTGAGAAGCCTCCATACTGTTTTCCACAGTGGTCACACCAGTTTGCGTTCCCATCAATAGTGCACAAGAGTTCCTTTTCTTTCCTCTTACATCCTTGCCACCGTGTACCCCTGTTTCTTTAAACATTTTCTCCCTGAGAGATGTTTTTGTTGTTTGCTTTTTGGCTGTTATGAATAAAACTGCTATGAACACCCTGTCTACATGTTTTTTTGTGAACATTAGTTTTTATTTATTTATTTTTGAAAAATGCCCAAGAGTGCAGTTGCTATATAGTATGATAAGTTGCATATTTAGTTTTATTAAAAATTACTGATCTGTTTTACAAAGTGGCTGAACTATTTTATACACTCCGGCCAGTAAGATATGAGTGATCCATTTTTTTCTCAGCATCCTCTCTACATTGGGTGTTAGCAGTATTCTTTCTTTTAGCCATTCTGACAGTTGTCTGGTGATCTCATTGTGGTTTTAATTTGCATTTCTCTAATGGCTAATAATATTAAATATCTTTTCATATACTTATTTGCCATCTGTGAAGTCTCTTTACTGAAGTGTTTATTTCCTTTGCCCATTTTTTTATTGGACTGTTGTTTTTTTTAAGTGTTGACTTTTGAGTGTCCTTAATTAGTTCTCTCAATAATTCTAATATTTTATATTTCAGTGTTAAATAAGTATTAAATATTCATTAATCTCACTTTTACATTTCCTAATTAATTAATTAATTATTAACTATTAAGTAATTATTAATTTTACCTTTTCATTCCCTCCTAAATTTATTAAATAATCGATTAATAATTAGGTATTAAATAATTATTAATTTCACTTTTTTCATTGATATACATTTATGACTGAAAATAAAAGAATTTTTTTGAAGTCTTGACAAAAAGTTTTAAAGGACCTTGGATAATCATAAGTTTTCTCATCGATTACCAAGATTTATTTGCACCATTGCACCTTGCATGTTCATTTTTACAGTCCCATACTGCTGAGCAAGGAGAGAACTGTTGTCAGTATAAAATGGGACAGCTGCTTTATGAGGGGTGTACAGGCTACTGTAGGAGCACAAAGCTTGTGAGAATGATGTCTCACTTGGAGTGTGTACCTGAGTAGGAGCTAACCAGACAGAGATAGGCGGTAGGGTGATCTTCGCGGCAGAAGGAATTAATATGCAAAGATTTGGAGCAATGAGAGAGCTCTGGTACTTCAGTGGAAATAAAAGAATTTCAGTGTGGCTGGAGCATAGGGTGTAAGAGGGGCAGTAGAAAAGCCACAAAGATAGGAGAAGGTTGGGTCGTAAAGATACCAGAATGTCGTGAAACATGGTGTCTTTATCCATGGGCCAGGAGAGAAACCTAATTAAATCTAAAATCACAGAATCCTTCTGACTGTAGTATGGAGAATGAATTATAGGAAAATGAAAGCATTTACTACTTTGTAGAAATGTTTTACATTCCAAGATGTTTAAATGTTTGTATTTGTTTTGGTGTTGATGAGTAGCAGATGATTTTTATTTTACGTTTTGTGTTTTTTATGTTTTATCTTATGTTTTAAATGGTTATTTACTAACTTGCAGGCCCCATATCAAACTGTAAAACCGCTAAGAGCTGATTACTCTGCTTAAAATGGGTGGTCCAGATGCCAGGGCACCACCCGATTCCCCTTTCCTACTCCCAACCCCATCTTGACCCCCATCTCTCAAAACCCGAGTCTGCTGAAGGTTGGAGTGCCTTTGCAAGGAGACCTGTTACCATTTTAACCTTGCCAGTGTAGCTTTTATTTTGTGTCAGTTTCATTATGTGATTTCATTTTTACAAAAAAATTCTCAATGAAAAAAATGTTTGAAAGGCTTTATTACCCTTAGGGTTTTGGGAATTCAGGTTGGTAAATTCTAATTTAGAGAAGGGAAATTTTAAACTCTGAGGCACATTTTTATTAAGAACTAAGTGAGAAAATGAACTATTAGGAACTTTCATTTAATCAATTTGACATGTGAAAGTTATGTGAGAAGCTGATGATCTGTCCTCAGAGAGATTTATATATATATATATATTTTTGATTTTGAAGTTTAAATTCTCGTGTCCTCAACAGTTATCTATCAAATGTTTCTTCAGATCTTTAAGGAATTAGGGTGATGATTTCACTCTAGTCTACCTGTCTAAACATGTGTTTAAATTCACACTTCATTTTCTACCACATAAAACACATGAATTCCCTTGCCTATATAAAATAGGACTACTGTTGTTTTTGGATTTGCGGATGCTTTTGTTCTATATTTATATCATGTCACTGCTAATTTTGACACAATGATGCTATCTTTTATTTCCTTGAAGTGGTGAGATTCCTTACTCTTGGTCAGATTCCTCACTGTTCAGGTCCTGAACTTCAAGGAGAAAGATGTGATAGAAGTTATAACTCCAAGATGGAATGAGTGATTTTTTTTTTTTTAAAGATTTTATTTATTTGACAGAGAGAGAGAGATCACAAGTAGGCAGAGAGGCAGGCAGAGAGAGAGAGGGGGGAGGAAGCAGGCTCCCTGTGGAGCAGAGAGCCCGATGCAGGTCTTGATCCCAGGATCATGGGATCATGACCTGATCCGAAGGCAGAGGATTTAATCCACTGAGCCACCCAGGCGCCCTTGGAATGAGTGATTTTTCAACCGTAGCTTCAACGCTGTCTCTTACAGGTTCCTGGCCCATTTCAGGACAGGCCTCACTGGTACAATTCAACACCTGGCAAACCATCACACATCCTTGTATGTAGAGGTGCTTAGAATTGAAGATGTATAAAATCATCTTTTCTGTCCCCTCTCCCTGTTTTTTTCTTTTTAACTTTCTGGGTTAGAGAGTTAGGGGCAGAAGAGTACCACATTAAACAGGAGATGAAAGGGTAGCTTTCTGGCTCCAAAGGAATTAATGTGGTTTGTACATTCAAAAATCTGCTAGGCCAGTAGGTAATAAAAGCTGGCCTCATACTTTCTTCATTTGAAGTTTAAATGTTAAAGTGTACTCCTATCCTACAGTTTTTTTTGCTTCACAGAAAGGTAGACCTAATGTTTCTGTTACTTTCAGGTATTCTAGAGAAGCTAAAAGTCTTGATTTTTATGTTAAATTTTCCATTTGAGAATATTGGCTTGAATATTTATAAAATGTTATGCAGGCCAAACAAAAACATTCTTGTGGAAGGTTGGCACCCTTAGCCTATCAGTTTGAAAACCTTGTTGCTGTATACACTTAGACTGTACCAAGGTTGGCTTAACTGATGAGACCTCTTTAGATGTCATCGTTACCCTCTGTCCTCTTTTCTTTTGAGGTGTTTTATAGTGTGTTGATGAGTCTACATGTTCTCAAATTTCAACAAAGTTATCTTCATCTCCCTTCCTCTACCTTTGCACCTCCAGCACATACAATATCTGATGATTTATTTTTTATGACAGACTAAAGCCTTTGAAGTTTCAGAACATTTAGTATCTGATGGTATGGTACCCTTGTTAGTGTCTACTTTGGCTGTGAACTAATCTATAGGTGCCCTATGAAAAATTGTCCTTTTTTTTTTTTAAAGATTTAATTTTAAGTAATCTTTATACCCAATGTGGGACTTGAACACACAACCCCTAGATCAAGAGTTGCGTGTTCCACTGACGGAGCCTGTTAGGACCTCCTGAAAAATTAAGTGTTTTTAATCATGTCATAACTCCTCCTACTGATCTGTTATTTCTGGCTGTGGCCCTCTTGCCTGCAGTTTTTATTTCTTCCTTTCTGCCATCCGCATCAAGTGGATGCATGAGTAGGTCCATCCACATGGATTTAGTACACAGTTTTTTCTCGGTACTAGCCACAAGGAAAACACTGCTTTGTGTTTTGAAACCTGTGAGTAGAGGGCTTATGTGTCCTGATTGTCCTGGGATAGTCCTGGTTTGTACCCGTTACCTGATGCTTTATTAGTAGTGCCCTATTTTACTCTTTGTTCTGGCCTGGAGGAAGACTTACATGGTCACCCTACCCATAGGCCTCTTCTCTTACAATTATCACCATGTTTCAACTCCTGGAAATCTAGCCCAAACCCAGTGCTCAAGTAGATTTGAAATGTATAAAATTTCCTTATCACTCAAGTAAAACAAAACAGACAGACTATAACACCTACATTTATTCAACAGCATTTCTTTTCATCAAAATTCTACATGTATTTTCTAAATAAAGCCTGTGATGGGGCGCCTGGGTGGCTCAGTTGGTTAAGCAACTGTCTTAGGCTCAGGTGATGATCCCGAAATTTCTCTCTCAAATAAGTAAATAAAATCTTAAAAAACAAAAAAGCCTGTGATGTACACTGATCTTTGCTGACTAATGTGAATATAGCTGGGTTACCTTTCTTTCCCTCTTAGCAGCATCAGCTTCTGAATATACACACATTTGTTGTTAACTAAGGCAGTAAAATAGAAGAAGCAGCTTACCTAAATTGTCCCAGTGGACAATTCACTGCACGTTTCATTTATCCATTTATTTACATTTGATACAATAAAAAGAAGATAAGAAAGCAGGGATCATGAAAGCATAAAGCTAGAATGGATTTCTGTGTTTTCCTGTTGATAAAATCTCTCATTCATCTGCAATTGTACATTCAATTATAAACCACTGTCCAGGGGATTTGATTCTTGGGGGGGGGGGGAACATTAGGGGATATTTACGGGCAAATTGATTTCTGTGTTTTGTTTCCTGCTTACATTTGATTAAGAGAATGAGCCTAATGTGTGTGAAGAATAGTAACATCCCATGTTTTTAGATTTGCTGTAGTACTTCCCAGTCCTTGGTTGGCTGTGAATTTTTTTTTTTCCTCTCTATATCTCATAGTAGAGTTCTTTGGTGGTCTCATGAGAATTTTTTTCTTATGCCTTATTCATACTTCCTTTCATGATTTCTCATTTACCTTCATTTCTTTCTTTACCCATAATCACTTTCTGGTATAAGGCAGTTTGGGTGTGGTATAGAAATCTCTGTTTGCAAAAGCCCATAGCAATTACTAGCATTCTTGGATAGGTGGGTTTTCATTTACTTTCTTATTTAATAAGGACACAGTCATTCATGTGCTGTGGTGCCCACATATTTTTATTCATCAGTAGCCAAATTAGTGATTATTTTTCTTATCAATGTTCAACAGGATGTTTGATTTGCTCCACCTCCAATTCAGAAGTTAAACAAATTGTTATAAAGCTTCCAAGTTTTCATACATGACTTATTAAAAGCATTGCTAAAAATACTTAATAACTCACTGAAAAGTAATTCTCTTCAATTTGACTGCTAGGATTACATTTCTAGTAAAACTTTTCATATAATGAAAATAGGAAAAATAGGAATTGATTATGTATTTTGTTAAAATAAACCAAAATATTTTGATTTAAAAATCAATATTTGGATTGTAATTCCCATAGGATTTAAAAAAAAAATAGTTATGGCTTTAGTAGTCACTGTGAATCAAATGCAATAAAGATAGGTTTTAGTTGAAGTCATGTTTTAAAGATTTGGGAGAGAGTTTTGTTATTTTAATATAAATAAAAAAACATCTTTTAATATATCTAACCATTTTATTTGCAAGTAGAATATACTTTTTCATCTACCTAGAGTTAATAGTTAGTGAATTATGACGAGATCGGGAGCGTTCAGGGTGGTATGGCTGTAGACCGTAGCTAGTGAATTAAAAACTTTATTTAGAAGTCTTATGTTAGTATTTGACAAAAATAACTCATTTTTGGCACAATTTTATAATTTGTTATCAGTTTATATTAATTTCTTTTTTATATAATGAGTCCATTAGAAATTTTTTTTGCAAGTATATAAGCAAATACATATTTGGAAATAATATAGCTTCATTTCATATTTTCAAACTAATAATGCTATAGTGATTTTTGAATATTACTATTCTCCACAGTTTTTTACCAAAGCATCTGTGTTTCTGTGAAATATACAATAGATGAGCTATATATTGAGAGCGAGGTCTTCATAATTTTTGGCATAGTCTTTGGGCTGTTGATATAATCTAATTTCTGTGGGTACTGTATTTCTGACAAAGCAAGATTTTAAGAGCATAGCATAAACCTTTTGAACAAAAATGAGAACTGCTAATTCATGGAATATTACATTTTGATGCTGAGTTGTGCTTATACCTACAATGTAGAGGTTGAAGTGTTAATAATACATAATATGTAGGAGACTTTTAATTTTCTTAAAGAGTTTATTTTCAAATAATGGGATTCACTAGCTGAATATGTAATGGTTAAGTGTTAGTATACATGTATTTTAACTGTATTTTACATGAGGATAAGAACAATGATAAGTCAGAGAGACAATTATTATATGATCTCTCTGGTATGAGGAATTTAAGAGGCAGGGGAGGGGGTTGTGGAGAGGAGAGGGAAAATGAAACAAAGTGGGACCAGGCAGGGAGACAAACCATAAAAGACTCTTAATCTCAGGAAACAAACTGAGAGTTGCTGGCGGGTGGGGGTTAGGGAGAGGGTAGCTGGGTGATAGACATTGGTGGGGGGGTATGTGCTATGGGGAGTGCTGTGAATTGTGTAAGACTAATGATTCACAGACTTGTATCCCTGAAGCAAATAATACATTATATGTTAAGAAAAAAGAAAATTAAAAGAAAAAAAAGAAAACATACAAGATAAGAGATTGCTTTACCTTGGCATGCACCTGCAGCCTCCTCCCTCTCAGATACATACTCCTGTACAGACTTTCATAGGTGAAGTGAAAAACTGAAAGGTCTCCGATATAGGTTGTCTTTTGTGTTTCTTAAAAGCATATAAGCAAATAATGAAAAAATAATCACGACATTTTATTGGCCTTTCTTCACTATAGATTTATCTCCAGTTTCTGCAAGTTTAGAGGTACCTCAGAATGCTAGGTATCGACTCTGTAATGTATTTAGTTCATTTTTCAGTTGCCTGTATCAGCAACATTTTTATGGTATCATTTTAGCAAGGCAGAATGATAATCTCATTGTTTTGAGAGGGCGAAATCAGACTTCTCTCTGGGTCAAGAGACAATGCCTCTTTGCCCACTTTGTTTCATTTTCCCTCTCCTCTCCACAACCCCCTCCCCTGCCTCTTAGCAGCCATGCCTCTTTCCCCTTCTTTTCCTGTTGCTCCCACTGTCCCACCAAGCTTACTGGTGTATGACTAAGATCACTTTCACCTAGATTAAAGATTAAAGTACTATTTATATTATTGTTGCCAATGAGACAACACTGTAATAGTCATTTATTAGAATCCTCGTTTACTGTTTTTAGTGTGCTTGAGAGTTAAGGTATTGACACTTAAGATCAGACTTTTGAGGCATGCAAATTAATATTTTGTCATTCCTTTTCAGTTGTCACAGGGATGGAAAGCATGGTGTTATCGTTTAATTTGATTTGTTCTATGTCAGGCCTTGTGCTGAGTGCTTTGCTGATGCTCTCCAGTATCTTCTGCACACCAGTCCTATGAGGCAGGCAGTATCATCCCTGTTCAATAGAGGAATTTTAGAAAGGAGAAATTACGTGTGCAGATCACACACTTAACGTGGACTAAATTAGTTTGTTCTGACCCCATCCCTATTGTTGGGAACAGTTATAAGCTTTATAAATGTTTTATCTTTCCATAAGTTCTGTCTGTTCATTGAGAGAAATAGAATCTGTATTGGATTAACTTGTCAGGCAGCTGAGAAGGAAAACAATTCTATTTCATATAATTTATGAATTTTTTGGATTGGGACTTTATAACAGACTATTAATAAAATCATTGTACTTAGGAAATTAACTAATTGAAGGCTTATTATACAAAGGGATATACTGGAAGATTGGCTAAAAGCTTCAACTCTTATGACATGATTGCTCACTATGAGGCAAAATAAAAGACTGGTTCTCAATTTTCATCTTTTTGTTTTCCTTTGCTTCCTTGAATATTTAAAATATTTGTCATTTACACATGTCACTTCCAGTCAGTGTTTTTCAGATTTTTAATCTATAAAGCATATAGCAAATGGAGTGATTTCTGAGGTCTGTAAAACCCACATAATTTTGTGATATTTTAGCCACTCAGAGCATGACAGGGAAACATAGCAGTATAATATCCTTGCATTTCTCTTGTCCTTCCTGTTTCAGATTGTTATTCATTGAAACATTTTTGAGACAGTAGATGTGTACTAAGGTGAAAGCACATTCTTTTCTGCTTTCACTAAGGTAAAAGTAGTTAAGGCGTTTGTTTCTTGAAATATATATTCTTTGAAAATAGATTCAGTGGGTTTTAAAAGAAAAAACCTACCACTTCCTTCTGTAATTAAAATTGAGTCCTTCTATTTGAGATACATGTTTCTAATGGAAATAAGGCTTATACATTTTGATTCATTATATCAGGGCATTCAGTATATAAGCCAGCCTGTATGAAACACCTTCATGGTTATAAGATGTATCAGTGATATGGGATACAAATGCAAGTAGTGTGTTCTTCCTTTGCATGAGGATTAGCACATATATTATCTCTCCAGTTCAAGTCATGTACAGAGGAGGAAACCTAGACGGTGCTGGAGGAGAAATAAATTGGAAAGCATTCTTATTTCTCCTGAAGCAGAGCTTCACCTTATAACTTAATTATTTCTCTCTCAGATGTTGGATTTTCTCAAATGTCAGTGATTCAATTATCAAGTACTTACTGATTCCTGATCCCTCCTTTAGTACAGTGTTGGATACTGAGCTTATAGTAGTGTAAGATATGGTCATCAGCAAGATGGCTTATCTTCTTGAGGATATGGGGAACAAAGAGAGAATAAATAAAGAATAAACAATGGGATGAGAGCAGCTACCACTTGGTGGATACTTTGTAGCAATCTCAGAGTTAAGTGTTTCATATATATAATGGGGACAAATCTTCATCTTCTTGTTCATATATGAAGGTTTAGTTCCCTTTGGTGTCACATCAAAGAGAAGCATTGATATATTCAGTATCAAAAAGCATTTAAAATAGTGTGCATTCACTAAGTCTTCTGCAGATTTATGTGGTGGATATATGTATTAATGTATTTGTGTGTGTATATGCCGTGCATCATTGTAAGTGGAAAACTTGCTTAAAAAAACTTTTTGTATGACGCCTCGCTGTTCTACATCACATAGCGCGGTGGCTTCAGTTTTCTGCAACTCTTCTTCACCTCTTCTTCTACTTGCAGGATACTATTTTTCTGTAGCTTTCTGCCCTATATTAAATAAGCAAGGATACACTTGTTGACTTGTCTACAACAGAGCATCTGTGAGAGAGAGTTGGGCTTCCCTTTGGGTGAGGAAAGTAAGGGCCTAATTTCAAGATCAGACAGCAAAGCACAAAAATTTGTTTTTCTATGAAATATTTGAAACATTTAACGGGTAAGTGCTGTCTGCGTATACCTCTCAAAAGTTCTATAAGGTGGGTTGTTAACTCTCTTGCAGATAAGAGGTTGATTCTATAAAAGGGGAACTGAGTTGTGAAAATCACTTAAAGTGCTACAGTTAGGATTTGAATAAACCAAGTTTGATCTGGCTCCAGAGTTCATTCTCTTAACTATATGCTTAGAAAAACAGACAAAATTGCAGATGTTTCTTAGCTTAAGATCTGTCTTGTTTATTTCAGCTGGACCTGGGAGAAATAAGAACTTTGGCCTTGTATATTTTATTAAGCAGCTAAAAATGCAAACAACTATGTTTCATATAATTTGTAAAATATTTTTGGACAAAAGATTTAACAGCTGAATTTCTATTTAAAATTTTTTATTCTAAGGGAATTTGTTAATATCTATTTTACTGTACTATAGAGTTAACCTATAAGAATAACATTTTTAAAAATGTAAATCCAGTCATCTTCTGTTTCTTTATGTTTATTCATTACTTGTTAGAAAACCTTGTATCAACTTTATTAATGATAACAAACTATCTAGTGATATAAAAAAATATATAGACATTTATATCATCTATCCTACTGCACTGTCCAGTATATCCAGAACAACATTCATTAGAAACATAGGGGACCTCTTTCTTCCATTTCTGATTTTAAAAGGAGTATTTGTGAATTTTCTTTCACCAATGGAAAAATGATCATTGTAGATTTGGGTAGCATAGAAAGATTTCAAAATTGAAAGAGATCTTTCTCTCTCTCTCTCTCTCTTTTAAAGATTTTATTTATTTATTTGAGGGGAGCACATGAGAGGGGGTGAGGGTCAGAGAGAGAAGCAGACACCCCACTGAGCAGGGAGCCCAATGCGAGACCTGATCCCAGGACTCAAGGATCATGACCTGAACTGAAGACAGTCCCCCAGCCAACTGAGTCACCCAGGCACCCCTAAAAGATTTCTTTTTCGAAAATCTGTTAGAATGAGCTTATTAAAATAAAAAAGGTGATTTTTAAAACTCTCCTTTGAACTTATTTTTTCCCCTGTGGTTCTACTATTTTTATTATTCATAATATGGATTTCCTACTTTCTTCTACAAGTGGGGGCCAATTCACAATTTTTAAATACATTTTGATATATTTTAGTATACCGTATTCCATAGGCAGTACGCACTATTCAAGGAAGATGAGCCAATGACTGGGCGGAGGTGTAACTACGTATTTTTCTTGACATAACTGCGTTCGTAACAGTGTTTCAATATTGAGACAGCCAGTAGATGGTTTTACTTACTCTTAGGTATAGCTTAGCAGGCAATCACAGTTGACTAACTTGTCTATTCACAATTTTATGTAGAAGTGACTTTTGGGCTTTGACAAGGTGAGGTAGACACAGAAAACTCGGTCATATGAACATGTTGGGACTGCCTTCATTTACTAATCATGCATTAGTGAATTTATATACTTTCTTTTACTTTGCATTCTTACACAAGTAATTTGAGGTGACTTACCTCCAAGATAGTTATCCAAATAGCAAAGATAAATAAGGAAAAAGACTCCTGGTATGTAAGAATGCAAATATGATTATAAAATCCAGTGTGTAGCCAATGAACCTAAATGTTTCCACCACCAAGGCCTACATTGTTGTTCTAGTTGAACATCAAATTAGTTACTAAACTTCCTGGCACTAGCTTGAAAAGAAAACACATAAATTAGTTACCTGCTTTTTTCTACACTACTTTAAGTGGAACGCAAAGCCTTTCCTAGTTAGTATTAAATTCTAAAACTGGGGTCAAAGAGGAAGGCATAGAATATAAAGCAGTGGTTCTTATTTTAAGGGGATTAATCCTTCTAAGTATCTTAAAAAAATGTTTTTCTTCAGAAAAATTAAAGAGAATTATGGGTTTTCTTCCAAGAAAATGAATTTAGGGTTGTGTCAACATAATTTTGTTCCAGTGTGCCTTTTGGTACTTGTCTACAGTTATCTGTGTTGTAAATGGTAAATTTTCTTTGAGGCTGAATTTATTACTAAGTGAGCCAAGGCAGCGTGTCTCAAACTACAGTGTGTAGGCATAGTCTCTGAAAATTTTAAAAATTGGAGCTTTTATTTTATGAGCCAAAAATTCATATATATTTAAGATGATCTGGATGATTAAGGAATAATTCAGAGAAATTATTTATATTTCTGCTGATGTTATATTTTTGTTAAACTTTGCAAATCTTTGCTAAAGTATGAATTGTATCATACTTTAGGGTACTCATGAAGGTTTAACAGTGGTTCAAATAGATAAAAGTGATGGGAGAATTTAGGTACTATGTGGCAGATAATATATGTCATAAGCATAGGAAACTTAAAATAAGTAAACTGTGATATTTAAATCAGCTGATGTACTTTTTAAAATCATATATATTGTACAGCTCCTGAATTTATACATATGAACTTAAAAAGCCTTGTTAACAACAAATATAATAATCATGAAAAAATTTCAGTAAGTGGCTTTAAGTTTTTCTTATTATTGTAATTTGGAATGTGTTATTAAATTTTTTGGTTCATCTTAAGCATGGGTCAGTGGCTAAAAATCACTATCAAAGAAAAGTAACAAATATTATAATAACAGTGACTCAACTGATGTTTCATTGTGATCAAAATGAAAAGAATCCAACCCAAAATGGAAATGTAAAGTATAAAACAAATGAGTATATATATTTTCACTATTAATAATGTAATACTTGCAACATTGATTTCACAAAACAATAATTTATTATGCTAAATAAATGTTAATGAAATTTTATTGATTTTTTACATTTGTTTGTATGAATGAACTTATTATAATAATATAATACTCAGAGATTATCTGTTTGCAAGTTAACACTAAGGTCTCTGAGAAAGTTTTCCTTTTTAAAGCTTGGTCTTTTACTCATGTTTGAGAACACTGAATCAGGACTTTTACTCTTAAACGGTTTCATGTCCATAGAGATTTAACCGAGCATGCTTTCTTGCACATTTAGAGGTTTTTAAGGTAAAAGTAATAATGCTTACCCAGTTGCTGGGTCTGCTAGAATGAGCACTCCTTAAGGAAACCAACATAGTGAGACTGGTGCTTGAAAGAAATGTTCATCAACAGCAAAAGTCTGGAAACCCTGTCTGGTCTCATGTTTATGTTACGAGCCTTATGGGTTTACTCTGACACTTCAGACCCATGGGCTCTCTGCTATTTTTACTGATTTGATAGAGAACCAAGAAATAGTTTATACTTAGACAAATGGACTTATTTTAGGAGGAAATTCTAGCCACAGGAGAAATCTTAGCCTTCTTGTAGGTCATCTGAACAAATCTATTAAGTTTGTTGAATTAGATTTCTCAGGCTCCTACTTTTTTCCTTTGCCGAGCTCCCTAGCCTGCCTCTGTCCTGCCACCACCCCCCAGGTCTGGTTTTTTTCTGGAGGGCGGTTAGGGTAGGAATTGTGACCTTTGCATTTCATTCCAGATATGATCCTGGATAACCAGAAAAGTGGGTGAAACCACTCTTTACATCACTACCCTAAGGAAATTGATCCTGAGGCCATTTCTACCTGGAAAAGAAGAATTCAGAGGCCTGATGCTGTGACTGCCCCCTAAGTTGGGAGCTTTTCCAAACTTAAGGAAGTCCTTAGCCCCAGGGCCTTGCTGGAAACCCAGTGCTGATAAGCAGGGTGAATTGCTTCACACAACAGATGTCACTGAAGCTGTTTTGTCACCATGAACTTACTTGTTTGTTAGATTCTCATTTATTTATTTTAATTTTTCAGGTGTAGAAGGATATTTATGAGCTTTTCTGTGTTCCAGTAGGCATTTTTAGCCCAAAACTACTGTGAAGAGGATAATCACAATGATGTTTCCATCACATTTAGTTCCAGTTTTGCCCCTCCGGATACATATGTCTGTTTTAGCAGCTTGTCAATTTTAAAAAATTTTCCGGAACATGTTGTTTTTTCAGCTGAGTGTTGATCAGAGTAAATATACACATACTCAACAGGGAATTTTGGGTTCGTATTTGAAAAAAATCAATCAGGAGATGGCTGTTCAGATTCAAAGATGGGTTTAGAGAGAGGGTCAAAGAGATGGATCCTTCGAGCTACCCAAACTAGTTATGTGTGCTTGTGGGTGGCAAGATTAAGTGGCTTTCATCCAGCTGCAGACAGAGTCTGTTGTGGGGTCTTGGAAGTCATCCAAATTGTTAATTGCTATTGAAATAATGTTTTGGTAGAAGATGGTAAGAACATTCTTAGTTATCAGAGCTAGCCATATAAGTTAGAGGCTTATGAATGAATTTCTCCCTTGTCACCTGTAGTTTTTCTATCCCTATTAGTGATAAAAAGATTTGCAACGAGATTGTTGTATTCTGTGTTCCATAGTAGTGTATGGTGTGACATTAATTTGATTAATTATATTTACTGTTATATTATGTTTCTAAAGCATTTAAGATTTTGTTGAAATGTTTATATAAAGCAAAAAACAAAAACAAACAAACAAAACTCTTCATCCCTCAATAGCGCTGTGGAATCTGTATGCAGACGATTTATAAATGTGTTTATAGCCAAAATCTTTCCTTTGAGATCTGGAATCATATATCCAACTGCCTACTTGACATCTTCTCTGGTATGTCACAACAAAATTAATGCCTCTTCTTTTTCATACGATATTTATTATTCTTTTTGGCAGCCATTCCTATATGTGGTGGATTTCTTGCCTTTTGAGTTCTCATGGTCTCAGTAGCAAGTTGAACACTACCTTTCCAGCCATCCTTATGGTTATGAGATCAACAGGTGACTACATCTGCACCATTCAGGCAACCCAAAGAGCTTTGATTAGGAAACTATTGACTGCAGAACAGAGGCACCATGAGGATTTCCTTTTGCAGGAAGTGGAAGCATAGACATTTAGAGGCAGCAAAGTCTAGGATCCAGCCTGGATATTGGGAGTGATGTTATCTGTGACAGTCGTGGGTCCCCATTGGAGGGATCCTAGAGTATATCTTGGTCATTATTTGGGCCTCCTGATATCCTTTAATAATGTTTTTTTGTTCTGTTTTTTTTTTTTTTGCTGAAAATGATACAGTAGATTTTACTGTTTAAAATAAAGAACTTAAACTGATTCCCTCGCTGGCCCCCCCAATTGATCCTTATCCAGTGTCCCAAGACTCAAGGAATGTCACTACTGTCTATCTGGATTTATGAGCGAGAAGTATAGTTGTACATTCTGAGCACCTGTCTCTTCTTCACTTCCACACTTCATGCAACACCAAGTCTTGCTAATTTTTACATCTTTTATAGGTTTGGTATGGTTGCTTCACATCATCCCCATCATCTCCTACCTGAATTAAATATATATATATATATATATATATATACATATATATATGTGTATATATATATATATATATTCACTGGGGTGCTGCAGTTGATTGCTCACTCTCCCCCATCAGCCATGTATTCTATGTAGATGTAGCTGGAGTGATTTTCCAAAATCTGACTTAGGACACTAACCTCTGCGTCCCCCAGCTTGAATTTTTTTTTTTTTTTAATGTTCTGTAACATTTAAAACTCCATATATTTGTCTATAAGAACTTCTTGGACTTTTTATTTTCTGCATCTCCATCCTCATTGCTCTCATTTTCTCCAGTCCAGCCAAACATTCAGTCCTCTTATTTGTTATAATCTGCCCTGTTCCAGGTCCTTTGCGCTACTGGTCTCTACCACTTGAAATGATCTTCTTTCTTCTCGTCTTCTAATAACCTTCATTCTTCAGACCATAGATCTGACTTCTTTTTCCTGGAAATACCTTCAGGCCTTTTGGATGAGGTCATATCTTTGCATTATATGATCCTATAACCAGCCTCTCTTTTATAAAGGTTGGCACAGTTTTGTTTTGGCGTATGTTTGTTGATGCTTTGCTCATTTGTGTCATACCTTATTGATGTGGAAGAAGCCCCATCGAAGGAAAAGTACTAAGATTGTATTTGTTAGAGAACTTTAAATGCATGCTTACTAGGTTTTCCATGTAGTTTGAAAATATTTGAGTTATATTACTTCTTTGTAAACTAAACTTCTTCTTCTTCTTCTTCTTTTTTAAAGATTTTATTTATTTATTTGACAGAGGGAGAGAGATCACAAGTAGGCAGAGAGGCAGGCAGAGGGAGCAGAGAGCTCGATGTGGGGCTCAATCCCAGGACTCTGAAATCATGACCTGAACTGAAGGCAGAGGCTTAGCCCACTGAGCCACCCAGGTGCCTCTGAACTAAACTTCTTACTCACTTTTATAGTCAGTATAATAAAGCAAAAGGTTATAGTATTAGATTTGGATTGAGATTTGAATAAGTTACTTAACTTTTCTCAACTTCATATTCTATGTAATTCTTAGCAATTTACATATCCATTTTCTTTCTCATTGGAAGGTTGGATTGTATCTTACTAGATATTTTTATAGGATTAAGCAGTTCTATTAATTAATATATTCCAGTTAGACTCCAACATCATTTCCATTAATGGAATATCTGCTAATATAGGTCACTATGCAAAAAGTCATAATGAGAGGCAATAGACCTTAAGAAGTTTACCATTGAGTTTGGAAAATTCAGCACATAACACTATGAGGTAGGAAATGTAAAATTTGTGAATCACCTGCAGAGTTGTATGATCAATTATAGGAATTCATGGAGAAGGTGGAAATTGAGCTCCCTAGGGAAGAAAGAGAGACTACCAGCCTTCTAAGTAAAAAGGTGGGATAAAAAAATGCATATTATAGCATTATGAATTATGAACTATGAATTCATGCTGGTAATTCATGGCAAATAAGCAGTGCAAGATTTCTGTGGATCAGATATGAGGATTTTGAGTATCAGTTAGAATGTATTGCCTTATCTCTGTCTAGGCATATGGTCTATTCTTCAACCAATAGATTTGTGTTGCATCTAATTTGATGTAGATCACCATGACTGGCATGATCACTGCCAGCTCATGGTCCTTGAGGCTTTAGTCACTGTGTGTAGGAACTATTTTTTTTTTTTTAATTACCTTCTTTTTGAAAGTCATGTAAAGAGTTCTTCGGGAGATATATGATAATACTGTAGTTAGAAGAAGAAAATGTTGGAACATATTCTTCTGGTTATTCTCAAGGAGAGAAATTTGATCTTATTCTGTGTACTTAAGGTATTTCCATTTATCTTAACTTGCTGAAAGTGCATCTTCATAGTAGATTGAAAGATCTGAAAATCAAAATTTTGAAATTATTAAAAATTCTCTATTTTCCCTAAAGGAAAGTCCCTCCTTCTTTGGGGGAGGTTGGGAAACACCTGTGCTGGATTGTTGGTCAGAGTTCTCACTGTTATTTTGGCTGGAACTGTTTTCTATTTTTGCTTCTACAGTACACCCCAGAGGGAAATTTTAAAAAGTTAGTGTGGGAACTGAAACTCTACGGTTTCTCAATGTTTGTGTTCATCCATTGAGCCTTAAGTTAGCATTTATGAAAACATTCAAGTACAGTCCTAAGATGCTCTCGGGGCAAAAAGAGCACTCTTGGAATGGAGGTCACTTACATGATGCAGCTCTTCTGATTATGTTTAAAAGGAAGGTTTCGTTGGAGGAGTATCCTAGGGTGATTGTATTTGCTAAGAGGAAGTTGAATTAATTGTCTGCCAACAGAGAAGAATTTGTATGTTGTTCTTTTCCTCACCATTGGCCAGTATGGCATTTTACAGCTGATCAGGTGTGTGTGTGTGTTTGTTTGTTTGTTTAAATAACAGCTGGATTGGCAGCACCAGAAATGGAATAGCTTGGCCTAAGCTAGAGTAATATGATTCGGTATTTTACTTTGCTCTAGTATAGGGAACCACTAATTCCACTAGAACTACCTTAAATTAATGTAGGCTTAGGAGAGCTAGTAATTAATGGATGGGTCTCTGGTGTTATTTTATTTTATATTATATCCTCAAATTATAGATGTCTAAACCTCTTGTGAACAAAAACACCAATCTCAACATTTGAGGTGATGCTACTGTTCTCTTTTGCCTTTTTGTCTCCCGGGACCTCAATTTCTTTTATCATATTTGGATGGTTTGTGAAGCTACTTGGGAAGACAGAAAATAAATATAACCCCATTTTCTGTAAAATTCTGTCCTTCCCTCTGTTGTCCTGTCTTCCTGAATCTTAGACTTTTCAGTGTAAGCAGTTTGTTATTCTCTTCTCTCACGGGGACTCTTTTTCCTTTCTGTAAACTCAGTTTCTTAACTTTTTTCCCTCATGTTTTATGCTTTCATACCATTTTGGTTTTCTTTTCCTTTATTTGTTATGGGCTTCTAAGAGAGGCACTGTTTTCAAAAACAAGTAGATAGATTTTTGATTTAGATAATACTCTGTAAATAAGAAAAAGTAGGAACATGGATTTACTTTGCTATTTCCCGTTTCTGTAATCCCTGCAACAGTCCTCTCAAACAGTATTTTTTATGATAGCTAAAATACTTATCTCTTCGGGCCTCACATTTTCATCGGTAGAATGGTAGACAGGAGGCATGGATGGTTGGGGTGGGTAATGTCAGAGCCAGGCAGCAAAATCAGGTCTCTGGCTTCAGAGCACAAATTCTTAAGCCATTTCACAGCTAGGAATATGCTTTTATTTGGGTGACAGTGGGGGATATGCTATGCTTTCCTTTTGAACCTTTTATGACGTGTCTTCTAGTGT
Source organism: Mustela nigripes (assembly GCF_022355385.1). Classification (NCBI taxonomy): domain Eukaryota; kingdom Metazoa; phylum Chordata; class Mammalia; order Carnivora; family Mustelidae; genus Mustela; species Mustela nigripes. The sequence goes on along the minus strand of NC_081561.1, from coordinate 77,752,806 downwards.
AGTCAGGAACTTTTGTGGTTTTTGTACTTTGATAAAGGAAGCAACTTCCTTGATTTGTCAGCTGAGTTGCTCCTGTAACTTGATTCCCCTTGAACCTGAGAACTCAGTTGAGAAATTTTGCTCAACCTGAATTCTTCTCTAATTGATCATTACCTGCTAATTGCCTTTTCAGGAATAGTTGTTATTATCTCTTTGAATGTTGACTCAAATAGAGACAGTTCTTATAATATGTTAAAATAAATTTTTGCTCTCTTCTGACATACTGTGATTATGAAGTAGAGTATTTTGACTTTGAAAAAATATATTTATATGGAAATATAGAGCACTGAACAGGCTTTCACTACTAACTATAAGTTCTGGCCTTCTATTATTAACAGGGCTCAGTATATCCAGACAACAGGCTGGAATTGTTAGTATGATATTTAGCCGTTAGACAGTTTCCAGAGAGCGCAGGCTGTACTACCTTCTCTTACCTTCCACCGTTCTTTCCAATTTGGGTTCCTTTGAAAAGGCAAGTGATTACAAAATTGGCTACAGGACAAAGACTCCTTTACTTTTTGGGATAATGTAACTCTGATTATTCTCTTAAAGTTGCTTTTCATTTTAGCAACTACTTCTCAAAACATTTCAGTACCACAGTACATAAAAGCTAGGTAGGTTGGAGAGCTATGGGGTAAGTGCCAGGATTTCAGAAATTCGACAAATCTAAGAGGAGATCTTAAACTTAGATCTGTGGTTCTTTACAGTTGTTGGTAAACATGTGTGTGTATGTGTGTTTCTGGGGAAAGTATTCTATGTTTACATGAGATTTCAAAAATAATGAAGAAAGTAAGAAAAGAAGGTTAGAGAGGAATAGAAGGAAAGAGCTGAGAAGGAGGGTTGATACACTGGGACATGAGGGGTTGGGTAGGTTGTAAACAGAAAGCTTGAGAAAGGTTCAAGCATCTGCGAATTGGAAGATTTTAAGTATATTACTCCATAACATTGTCATCTCATTTTTTATCTCTGAAAATGTTCTTTTCCTACATTTTCCAGTTTGATTTTACCTACTATTTGATGGAAAAAGGAATGAATCTATCTGAAGGGACAAATAATAAGGACTTTAGCATGTCATGTAGATAATCTCACTTAGTCCTGAGAGCAGACTGCAACAGTTGAAAGATTTAAAGAAATGGAAACTAAGACTGAGAAAAGTTCAATTATTTGCCCAAACTAGACGATGGGAAAGAGGTAAGGAAAACCGGACTCCTGAAAGACCCTGGGGAGAAAACCCAGCAGATTGTGAAATCAACCTCTTCTGAAGAGGGGGCAGGTGGTATTCAGTAACACGTCTATTAATCCTCCTGCGCAGGTTTTCTATGGCCTGCAGAGGAAAGTGAAAGTTCTGGTGGTCAAAGAAAGTGTCAGGTAGATTCCTGCTTTTACTTTCTAAGATGTTGTAGGGGAAGGAGATTAAACTGTAGCACAGTGTTTGGTCCAGTTCCTAAATCTTAACATGTAGCAGGTAAACTCTCTACTCTGCCAAGAATTGTGCTAATTTTACATGAAACCTTCTTTTTAGTGTTTTGTGTTGTCTGAAAGTTTTAGCCGCTGTCCTATTTTCAGATGTCAGTTGGATACCTAGAACAAATACAAAGATGTTCTTCTCAGGATTACAAGAAACTTTATTCCTGCAGAATATATAAATGAAACAGTTTCATATTTTGCCAGGGCAATGGAAGGGACATTCTGGGGACAGAAATTTGTTGAAAATTGCATTCTGCTCAGATGCAAAGTCAGTAGTTTTGTATTGAAGTTTGAGAGACAAGTTTATTTTTCCCACCCTCATATTTTGTAATAGGTGTTTCATTCTTATGGAAACAAGTTATGTGACATAGGGAGTGAATTCCATTAGAAGAGAGGTATAATCTTAAGAAATAATAGGATGTGAAAGTTAGAGAATTAATAACAGACCATGCAAAAAAGTGAGAGCACCTATCTTGGCCTTACCAAAGTAACCTTCTAGGGGAATTGTCAAGATTGAGAACATTGTTTAAGATCATTTCAGGTTCTCTGTTTTTTTTTCTTCTTTGTTTTATATTTGAATTAAAGCCAACACAGTTACCATTTTTGAGATTCTTCCTTTTTTTGGCCTTCAATTCAATTCACCAAAAGTTTACAGCTACAAAAATCCCTCTGTTAGGTACAATGTGGGAAACGAAAGTTCTTGATCTTGAAAAGCTTACACTGGGGCTGGACAGATGCACAGATAGATACTGTTTATTTGGTATATAAGAATGCATTATAGAAGTGCTAAGGATATGCAGAACAGGAAATAACAATAAAGAGTTGTCAGATTTTTTTCATAAAGACATTCAGTTTCATACCAATGCTCTGGACATTGTTCTAGATTTTTAGATGAACAAGATACATGAATTCTGAATTTTTTGTTGAGTTTTTCACTCAAGTAAACAAATTCAGTAAGTGGCAAGTGCTGTGAAGGAAATAACAAAGAATGACATGTTAGAAAGAATCTTAGAAGGGAGTGCCTTGGGTGGTTTGGCAGTTGAGTGTCTAACTCTTGGTTTGGGATCAGAGCATGATCTCAGGGCCTTGAGGTGCAGCCCTCAGTTGGGCTCTCCACACAGAGCATGGAGCCTGCTTAAGATTCTCTCTCCCTCTGCCCCTCACTCCCCTGCTGATGTGCTCTCTCTCTCTCTCTCTCTCTCTCTCAAAAAGGAAAAAAAAAGTATCTTAGAAGGAACTACTTTAGTTAACAAGCCATGGAGCTCTTCACCAATAAGTGGCATTTATGCCAAGACCTGAACGATAAAAATAATCCAGTGGAGGGGAGAGTACTCCAACCTGAGACAGGCATAAGCGTGGATTTTTAATGGGCAGAAGGAAGCCTGGAGCATGTTGAGTGAGAGAAGAAAGGAGAAGGAGATAGCATGAGAGGAAGGCAGGGACCAGATTATATTGAAGCTGATAGGCTAGAGTGCAGAGTTTGGATTTAATTCTCATTGCACTGCACAGCTGAAAAAAGATTAATTGTATGTTTTGAGAAAATTGGATCTGGGTGTCTATAGAAAGCTATTGTAGGACTGCTAGTAGGGAGCCATGAAAGGAGTAGGGAATCATGAAACCTGTTGGGAGTGGTTCTAGTCGTCCCCCTGAGAGATGAGAGGAGTTGGATTAACTAGTGTAGATGAAGAGAAGTGGATGAATTGAGCACATGGTTTGGACATAGAGACCAAAGAAACTGCTAGTGGGTTATAAGAGGAACCTGAAGGTCAGGGAAAAATCAAACTGATTCCTAGGTTCTTAATTTTAGTCACTTGGTATATTATGTTGCCACCTAATCAGAGGTAGAAAAATGGGGTGAGGAGAAGAAACTTCAATAAAGGAAATGAAGCTGAAACATGAAAAAGTGGACAGTGACATTGTCTTTAGCACAAAGGTAACAGCAGCAGAAATGCTTAAGAGACATTAATTTTACAACAAAGAAATCACCCCAGATGAGCTGGGACCCCAAAACACAATTTCAGTTGTCACTGTTCTCTTTATCCAGAGATCCTGTTTGCTTCTTCTTAAGCTGTCTAGGCACAAAACTATGCTACTGTATAGCATCTCTGATTTTTTTCGTACCAATGGTTTCTGGCATGTTCTTTGTTCCTACTAGGAAAATCTCACTCAATGCCAAGAAGTAACTGTTTTGCACAGTGTGTTGGTGCTTTGTTAGCTATTCATAATGGTCCTTAGAACACACAAAAATTCTTATTAAGATAGACTATTACTTAAGCCTTTGGATTCTGGAGCTATATCTGGATAATTGGTCTGGATTTCTTAGTCTACATAATCATATAAACTATTCCCTATAATAAATCTCTTTCTGTGTATTTATGTGTGTGGTGTGTCCTGTTGGTTGTGTTTCTCTGATGAAGCCTGACTGTTACAATAGAATCTTTATATTTATATTGATATACAAAAATTCAGCATTTTTTGATTTTCATTCTCTGTCATCCCAGTGAAGACTTTCATTTCAGAGTACATCTTTATACCCTGCAGAGACTGAGCGAAGTAGACGTAATATAAATAAAATCACTGATAATGTTCTCATTAGATCATAAAGATAAAAAGGATTATGTATATTAATATTTAGTGGTTCTCCACATGTGGTCCTGGGTTTCTAAGACCCTTTTTGGGGTCAGCATGGTCAAAACTATTGTCATAATAGCAGTAAGATATTGTCTTTCCCTTTTTTCTCCAATTTTCTCATGGGTATATGGTCAAATTTCCCAGAGGCTACATGATATCTGATATTACAACAGATTGAGTGGATAAGTAAAAACAGGAACCTAGCTGTCTTCTATTAAGTCAGACATGAAAGAGATTTGCAAAAACGTAAAACAATGCTCTTTTCATTTTTAAAAATGATTATTTATTTATTTCATAGAGAAAGAGTATGAGCCAGGGGGTGGGGAGTGCAGAGGGAGAGGGAGAAGCAGATTCCCCAGTGAGCAGGGAGCCTGATGTGGGACTCAGTCCCAGGACTCTGAGATCATGGCCTAAGCTGAAGGCAAATTTTTTTTTTAATTTTACTTATTTATTTGACACACAGAGGTCACAAGTAGGCAGAGAAGCAGGCAGAGGAAGCAGGCTCCCTGCCGAGCAGAGAGCCTGATGCGGGGCTCGATCCCAGGACCCTGAGATCATGACCTGAGCCGAAGGCAGAGGCTTAACCCACTGAGCCACCCAGGCACCCCTGAAGGCAGATTTTTAACCAACTGAGCCATCCAGGCGCCTCTCTTCGTATTACTTTTTGTTTGTTTTAGAAAATATAGTAGTTTTTATAAAAACATGTTATTCAGATGAACATATAATGGATTTATTGTTGCCAATCCTAAAAGAATTAATAAGCCTTTTAAAGTTTCTCAGCTTGAATTTCTATTATGGTCAGGATTGAGGGTTAGAACTCATAGAAATAAAAGCTCTCTGAAAATGTCCTCAATAATTTTTAAGAGTATAAAAGTGGTCCTGAGACTAAAACATTACAGAACCTTTGCTCTCATAGAAGGTTTTTCATATACACAAGAGTGGCTCTTGTAAAAATGTTAAGAATGTACTTCCAAATATTATACTCTTTCATCGAACGATTCTGTCTGAAAGTACCACAAACCAGTTCCAGTTGTATTTTTTGCTGTTGTTTTGACATCTTCTGATAATTTCCCTCACATAAAGGTAAAGTTGTCACTGCCTTGTCATATGTTCCTATAACTGAGAGCTGATGTCTGTCTCCTCATTTATTCAGTCATCCAGATGACCAACTAATAGCTACTTACTGAACTTCTAACATGTAAGGTCCTCCTTCGGTGCTATACCTGTTTTCAGATCATTGCTTTTGCAGCTCCAAACCCACCCCTTATTACCTGCTCTGTGGTAGTGGAGGTTGACCATTGAAATGTTTCTCCTTTGTAGCTAGTGCAGCTTTAACACCATGCAGTTTGTCCTGCAGTGTGTTGTCGTTTGTCCATAGGGGGTGCTGAAGGGATTTTAGCAGGAAGGTGCTTCTACTCCTTTGAATTGGGATTCTATGTTAGTTCTTTTCATGCTAATATTGAAGAGCTGGCAGTGGCCCAGTGATGTGCACAGCTCATACAGCCCCTTAATGTGCTTCTGGCCCCAGCCCGGGCCTGCTGACCTCGCCATGGGCCTCCCTACATGCGCATAGCCCATCTCTGGCCTCATGGCACCCTGATGCATGGGAGTCTTTCCTGCTCATGGACCAGCTCTGGCCTGAGTGGCCCAGCAACCTCCTTCATCATCCAGTGGGCTGCAAAGCTACATCTTCTCTAAGGAGATCTGCTTCTCAGCAGCCTTCCTCCCCTTGCTACATCTGTCCTTTCTGTGCTGTTGTGGTTACACGTTAGGATTCTCTTTATAACTTAAGAGTTTCTCTTCTCATAGTTTATGATTCTTATATTACACTTTCACTGTTAGATTTTCTGTATGGCTTCTCTCTGCTGATGGGACTCTGAATAAATTAGGCGCTTTCTATCACTCTTCTGAGGGGGATAAACAATACCTGTATAAATTATTGAAAATTTGTACAAAAGCAGTGCATAATTAAGGGCCAGAACCAGGAAGGCAGACAGTGTATCAAAGAGCTTCAAGGCAGGGAAAGCTCAATAAGGACAGGGAGCTGAGGAAGATCAATGGGCAAGAGCTGGCAAGGGAGGAGCTGAAGGAGGCTTTCTTACGGAGGGCTGAGCCCGTTCTGGAGAAGAAACTGGCATGGTGTGTGGGGATAGTAGCGAGGGCTCTGTCAGACGGGAGAGATCAGAGGTGGTACGATGGCAGAGATCATGGAAGGTCGTCCGTACCAGGCTGAGAAGTAGACATTCCTTTCAGTTTTAGTTAACAGGGCACCTTCAGTGAATTCTAAATAAGAATCAACTTAACAAAAATATTATGTTAGTGTATTAAAGGATATATAAATAAAGGGTTTTAAAGTATGGAAACCTATTTATCATTCATTATTTTCTGTGCAGTTAATTCCATTTCCTGTGTTATTATGTTATTCCTAGAAGTATATCTTAAAGATAAGATTTTCATTAATACATAAATTCCATAGGACATAGTTTACTTATTCAGATATTAGACTATGGCATTTTTGAATATGGGACTTGTTTTCTTGGTTATTTTTAAATAAAAACTGCTATTTAGTTTACTCACTGCCCCCCTCTTTTAATGAATGTTAATAAGGAATGGTATTTGTATTGTGTTTTTTTGAAAGCCAAGGTGCTGTTAATCTGTAGGATACAAATAGGATTTATTTTTAAAAGGCAAATACCTATGTTCGTTTATTAAGTATTTATTATTATTTATTTGAGGTTACTTACATAAGATAGTCTTCACGCAGTCTCTCTTTTTTTAAAGTACAAATCTATTGCATGTTCATTATGGAACATTCAGTGAAGGCACATGAAAATAAGAAAAAGAGATGACAATTAATGGTCCCCTTTGACAATTAACTCTTTGTTATATATTCTTTTTTTCTTGTCATATGTGCATGTGTATGTGTACCTTTATGAATACACACATTTACCAAATTGTATTTAGTTTATATATATGGTTTTTCAAAATGGGTATAATATTTTACAACCTGCTTATTTTACTTAACATATTGTGAATATCTTCCACCAAGTGGTTTTAGTTATTTGTTTTTAATGACTGCAGAATTATTCATCAAATTGGTTTACCATAATCTTACATTGCCTGTTATTGGACATCTAAAATACTTTTGTTTTTCTTTGTTTTATTTTTTATTTTATACTTCTTAAAAGATTTTACGTTTAATTAATCTCTGCACCCAGCAGTGGGACTCAAACCCATAACCCTAAGATCAAGATCAAGTGCTGTACCGACTGAGCCAGCCAGGTGTCCCTGTTTTTCTGTTTTGAATAATGTCATGATGAGATGGACATCCTTTTTTAAGCTATATCTTTGTATGTATCCAGATTGTTTATCTAGTTTACATCCTTTGGTTTGGAGGATCAAATCCTCCAAATTGTGAGAGCATCTATTTCTTTTCAGGTTTTTGATTCTCATTGTCAGAATGCTCTCCAGAAAAGTTACACTTCTTAAAAAATATTATCATAAGCCTAATACTTTTTCTTTTATGACTTAAATGATATATTTGATACCTCTGTTGCTCCGGAGACCATAAGGAATATTTGTAAGGCCGCATTAAAGAAATCACATTGATTGAAAGTTACTACATAATGCATGTTTGGCACAGATGTTTCATTATTAAGTCTTGAGATAGGTAAATCACAACTAAATAGAACTGAACTCGTATTAGAAACCTGAGGGATTAGTTAGCTGGTGACAGAACTATAGCAAGTAAGCTTAAATTAGGACATAAAAGTGAGGGAAATGTATACCGTAGAATTTCCTGACTCTAAGTGTTACAGCCAGTTATTCTGGGAGACTGTAGGAGTAATTTTTAGAAGTTGATAAGAATAGCATAGTATTCTCTATGTTTGGGATGATGAAAGTAAATCTTATGTCAAATAGGCAGCTACTTTCGTGGTGCCTGCTGGGTAAATTGCCACTGTATGAAATCAGCTGGCAGAAGTGTTTGGTTGGCTTTTTGGTGCTAGTGCTTGCTTCTTCCTTTCTGGAGCCATGCAATAAATGCATATTATTTGATAACACTCAGAAAATGTAGCAATAATAAGATTGTATTGAAAGAAGTTCATTTAGCTTAAACATTCTATAGAAATGAAATAGCAGCACTTTTTTTTTTTTTTTAATTAACTTGTATTGAAATGCTGGAGTAGTTTGAGCAAGCTTTTATTTTGTGACTTTTGTCTTTTCTAATGATCCAATTGGTAATTCCTACAAATTAATATACTTTGCTCATCCCATTTCCTTAATAAGAAAATTATCATAGCTTAAAAGCGCAACTGGATGAAAATTGCTAAATGGTCTTAATGGCAAGTATCACAGTATGTAATTAAGATGCTTGACAAAGCATATTTTATGCCAAAGTTTATTTTATAATGGAAAAAAATAACTATTTGAAAGCCCATAAGTCAATTAAAGAACAGTACCTTGAAATTGACAGTCAGAAGCCATAATTGATAAAGACTTGTAAGAATAATTTAAACTCACTACTACCATAACATATCACTGAAAACAACAACAACAACAACAACAAACAACAACAAACAAATCTGTCTGGCAGTGAAGAATAAGTCACAGGTTTGTGAAGAAGCTGAGGTCCAATAACAGTAAGTAACTTGTCTAAAATTTTAGGCCTGGTCATTGGTCAGCTCTGCTTTGGTGAGTCTGAAAGACATCCTGGCAAAACAGACATGGACCTCAGAATGTGAGTATAACCAAGAATAGAGACATCCTGCTTGTATAAGTTGGGTTGGGATCCAGGATATCCTGTTTAAAAAAAAAAAAAAAAGATGTAATTTCTCCAAAAATATACATGACCAATTTATTCTATTACTCTGCCTGCAATCTGTGAGAATGAGGAAGAAATAAAAAAAGACAATTTCAGGTTACAAGAGAAGATGAATACAGAGAAAAATCAAGTGGAAGTAATATCAGTAACCACCACTATAGTAAACGTATTCTGCACTTTGCCTGGTAACTGGTAGTGTTATCATAGGAAATCTTTACATAAGTTCTGAGCTCTAGAATGGGAATTCATCAGATTTGAAATTTCAGTTTCTTAAGTAGTAAAAGTCCTCTTATCTGCCATGATTGAACTTGCTTTGGGGGTATATCGAACTAGTTAGACTGCTAATCAATGAATATTTAGTGTATAATGTGAAAGTGACTACCTTTTAAGGAGGGAACAGGTTTGATTGGTCAGGAAGAGAGGTCCGGGTGTAATCCTTGTAACAGTGGATTCTGTAATTCTACACCTAATATGTTCTGGTTAAAATTACATCCTAGGGGGACCGTTCTAGTAAAATTTTGCAGTCTACATTAAGTGTGACAAATAGGTATATTGACATTTTTGTGATATGCATCTTTCTTAAAATCCACAGTGATGTGAGAAAATCTGGTGGTTTTTTCTGCAGAGGTCCTTGGACTAATAGCAGCAGCTGATGTTCAAGCCCCATGTTTGTACTTATCACTAAGACTGTGTGTTTGAGGGTGGAACCGTGAGGTGCTGTGAGGTTGGCACTTCTTATGTCCTATGAGAGACAACCAAGAAATATTTATTAAATCAAAGGTAATGGAGTTAGACTAGTGTTTTCAAGGCAGGTTTCTTGCAGCTCCGAGGGGCTTAATGGAAGGACTGTGGCAGAATTGGGACCAGCGGCCATGGTGGTTAGCTGGTAGCTTAGTGGGCAAGACGTAAAGAAGTAGGCGAATCCACCACGTGTCAGATTCTTAGATCTAAAAAATTGACATTTTCAACTTCTCTCCTCAACAGGTACACTGCAAAGTATCCTTATTCCTAAACTTAAGATCAGAGTGGTTAGTCACCCAGGTTATGTAAATGATGATCTTGGGATCTGAAATAAGAAAGGATTGTGTCGACACTTAGTTAAGCCTGCAAGACTAGTATGATAGGGAAAGGGAAGGATGCTCCCTCTATGGAAGCCAGGCTGAAAAGGTATTGCACCCATTTATTTGCATGTTTGATAATGAAAAACCTTTGTTTAGTTAGGCTACAGGTTTGGGATTGGGATTTGAACCAGACTCTACCTACTCTATTTGACTTTAAATAAGTTACTAATTGTACTTCAGTTTACTAGTTTGTAAAACAGGTTGTTTCAGAGAGCAAACAAATTGATACGTATAACGTATTTTGAACAATATCTGTTACTTACTAAAAATTGAGTTCACCCACTTGTTTGATATTTTTCTATGGTTCTGTTCCGGAAAATAGCCCTTTTGAGTTAAATATAATGCAGAAAATGGATTCGTATTATTTTTAGCATTTTTTCCTGTTATTAGATATTCCTTTTGTTTATCTGTCTATTTAGCCTCTATTATATGTAATGTCATTTCAGGTTCCTATATGATAGTGGACTCTTCAGATCATGACCCTGGAGAAAAAGCCAGACTTCAGCTGCCTACGATGAAGGAGAACGACACTCACTGTATTGATTTCAGTTACCTGTTATATAGCCAGAAAGGGTTGAATCCTGGCACTTTGAACATATTGGTTAGGGTGAATAAAGGACCTCTTGCCAATCCAATTTGGAATGTGACTGGATTCACAGGTAGAGATTGGCTTCGAGCAGAGCTAGCAGTGAGCACCTTTTGGCCCAATGAATATCAGGTAATCATCTATGCTTTTCTGGTTTATGCTTTCATGTCATTGGATCTCACTGTGTATGTAATAGAGGTAAATACTAGCACCTTGGAACAGAGATCATCTCTTCCGCCCTCCTTTTGCCCTGTTCTTGAGGAAATGTTTAAAACATTGGCACACAACCTTCAAAGTAGTGAGACTCTTTCCACATATCGAAAAACAGTAGTTTTAGGTTTGAAATTTGTAGGTTGGTTGACTAAGAGCTGCTTATTGACAGATTTATTTTCTTGTCTCTGTTCAGGAAGAAAAAGTCCTTTTTATTTGAGTGCATTATTCAGACTGAATTTGTTTGCTGACTTCTGACAATAACATTTGAAACTAAACATGAAATAGTGTTTCATGAATTATATTATCCAAGGGGGAGGCATTTTGAATAATTGTTTAAATTTTTATCAGTTACATGTAGTTTCGAAATAAGCAAACAAAAAAGGAAAAGTTTTCCACATGTCTTCGTTTTTTTTCCCCAGAAATACTTCATTTTATTATAATTAAACTGGACAATGCGTAATATATCTACTTTATATTTTGCGAGGCTGATTTTATATGGTCTAACAAAAAAACGATCATTTGCCGGTTTGGAGAATTGTTCAAAATCCTCCCTATAAGGTTCAGTAGAACTATCCACCCAATATCGCCTTATGCCACTTTGCTTTTACTAAAATGAAGTTTTAGTAAACTATTATGCTAACCGAAAGAAATCTAAAAAGGATTACCACTTTTCTAAGAAAAGTGAAAAGCTAAAGTAGTGGGCAGACTTTGTTTTGTAGCTAGCCATTATGGAAGCAGCCAGCACACAGCCCAGCTGCAAGGGGGGCCCCGCCAAGCTCCTTCTCCAGGAACTATATTCAATGTCTTAGCATCAGGCTACCGTAGCTTTGAACTGTGTGAGCATCTGTGCTTTATCTGCATTTATTTTGTGCATCTGTAAGCAAGATGTGTCCTAAGGTATCAAAAAAGGCAAAAAGTAATTTTTGGGTCTGGAATGCTCAAAAATTTTCCATATAAATTAATGTAATTGCTTCTTTTTCTGTTTAGGTTTATGAAAAGTTTCATAAGGACCCCATACTTTCAGTAGCAGGGAAAACCTGTCCCTGGACACAGAAAAATAAAATTACCTCTTTTGAATGTTCACTTTTGCCTTAGGTCTTGGGATTTAAAACTTGTCTATTTATAATTTGTTACAGAACCTAATGAGAATGTATAATGTAAAAGTATATTTTATTGTGGCCATTGGGTAATTTATAAGCTAAGAAAATTCATTTATACTTTTTTTAAAAAAATGAACAATTTCTTCAGGTGGACCTTGTCTTTATTCCTGGGGGAGGAAACACAATATATTGTCTTAATTGCTTTGTCATGAATTGATTTTTCTATTTTATTAAAAGGTCTCTTACTTCATAGTTATCGTTCCACAGGTAAGGTTCTTTGTTCAGGCTTATGTGTCTATTGAAATTGTAGTGGATTTTCTTCAGGTACTGCTTGATTCTGTTATTCCTGAGCTGAAGGATGTTGTTCTTCAGTGTAGGAAAGCTATCTGCTCTTCCAGGGCCCCCAGCTCTGGGAGGGCAGCACGTGGCAGGTAGGTGGCTGGAAGTGTATGAAACTAATGCTAAGGCACTGGAAGCAAGATCATTGGGCTCATCTCTGACAACAGTGGGTCGTCATTTGCTGGTTCACCCTCACAATCCACTGTCCTTTCAGTGACTTCACTAGAACCTATTATTGGAGCTTATTACTGAAAAGAAAAAGCTCTGATGTAACAAAAGAAAACTGTCAGCAGGTTCAGCCTCCTTAAAATAAATTTAAACCCAAGTAACAAATTAGCAAAATTGTTAAAAATTTGATTTCTGGAGTCAGATTGCCTGTATTCAACACTGCTATTTGCTATCTGTATAGATTGTTTTTAAGGAATCAGATTGTTAGTTATATCTTTAAAGAAAAACATAGAAGTGGATTTTGATAAATCCAACAAATAATCTATCTAGGGAACATGCTAATATGCCTTCACGACTAAGAAATAGCGTACATATAATTAATTACCTTTTCTTATTTTTTGCAAGATCTATCTTTGAGTCATTGATATTTTAATAACATTTTCTTATGGTACACGCTTCTGCAATATTAATTTTAATGTTGAGTGACACTGTTATGGACTTCATGCTTCTTTGTTCAGTCTCCTTTTGCATGACAAAGCTCCCTAGGGTTATGTGTACCTATGGTGTTTTAAGTAAGCAGGGCAAAAAGTACTTGTGCAAGTTTTAACCTGGCCAGGGAGATCTTTTCGGAGATGCCTTATCAGAGAAAAAGATTACTATTTAACTTGGAACCTGTGGGTAAACATTTCTTTCTTGCAGATTGAAATTTGAGCAATAGATCATTACTTAAGTGATTAATTGCTTTACCTCCACATCTTTTTTCCTTAACCCGCAAAACTTAACAATCAACGAAAACAAAAAACAGAGTAGAATAATTTTTATTCATGTGCTTCGTGCTCAGTAGATTACTTGATTGATGATTACATTGATTCTGTCCTTTAGGTAACTAGTTGTACCTGTGTATCAGTTATTAGAAACACCAGCATAATATAAACTATATTTATGTAAGACTTTTTGCTATTAGGAAATAGCATGAAAAACTTTTGACTATTGCTTAATGCAGAATCTTTATGGATTTTTAAAAACTAAAATGTAGGCATCACATTGTGCTATGTATATTAGAGGCCTACTACCTACTTTTTAATTCCTAGAGAAACACTGCATTTTTAAAAATTTTTCCAAGACTATAGATTAAGTAAGTTGTGATATGCATAGAAACTATTCTTCCTGGTTCCACAGTTTATTCAACTTCAATACTCCAGAGATTTTACACTCTCTGAAACTTCTTTTAAGTTGTTTTTTTAAAAAATTTTCTCATTTTTTGGGACGCCTGGGTGGCTCAGTTGGTTAAGCAGCTGCCTTCGGCTCAGGTAATGATCCCAGTGTCCTGGGATCGAGTCCCACATCGGGCTCCTTGCTCAGCAGGGAGCCTGCTTCTCCCTCTGCCTGCCAATATGTCTGCCTGTGCTCGCTCCTTCTCTCTCTCTGATAAATGAATAAAATCTTAAAAAAAAAAAAAAAGTTCTCTCTTCCCTTTAAAAAAAAAAATTTTTTTTTTCTCATTTTTTTGGATTCCCTTTTCTTTCATACTACCAGTGGAAAATCCTGTCTTTTTTTGCCTGAGCCATTAGTTACCTGACCATCCCTCCAGTACATTCCTTATCATCCACTTCAACAACAACAACAACAATCAAAAAGAAAATTATCCCAGGGTGCTATTACTTTTAATTAGTATAGGATAATTTATATATAAATATCATACTCCTAGAAGTGGATTTAAAAAAAAACCTCTCTTTAAGCTAGGTTTTTTTTCCCCCCCTTTTTTCCTTTTTCTGTTGAAAAATCTCAAACAGATGTTGTTTATCTTTGGTGTGATTTACCCTCCCTAGAAACTTCAACTAGCTAGATGCCTAAACAAAAGATGCCCAAACAAGAAATTAAGTATCTTGTGGACTGTTTAATAATGAGGAGATACCAATTTTTAACCTCAAGAAAGTTGAACTCTTATTTGAAAAAGAAAAAAAAAAAAACTATGTATGAAATCATGAAATAGAGGCCAACTTATGAATTTTGGTTACTTGTTAGATCAGTATTAGACTTATGGACTTTGGAGCCATTTCTTCCTGGGTGAATGTTGACTCTGTTATTTAGCAGTTGTACAGCCTGTAGCTTTTCTTTTGAGTACAGTTTCCTTATCTGATAAATCAATAATACGTATCTTATATACATATTGTGGTTAGAAAGGTATCTGACACAAAGCATGTGTTTACCATAAAGTTAGATTAACATGATGGGTAGATAAAACATTGGCAAAATCTATTGGGTTTAATATATGCTCAGCATTTTCTTCTGTTTCTCTGCATTTTCTTTTTCTGTCTTGAAAACATGCCATTTTTTTTTGTTCACCTTTTTTTCCTCAAGACTTTTTTCTTTTTTCTTTTTTTTTTTTTTTTTCATAAACCCCATGTCCCCACACATGCACAGCTTACCCTGTTATCACCATCCCCACCAGTAGGACATTTATTACAATGGATGAGCCTAAACTGACAAGTAGTAATCACTCAAATTCATAGTAATTTTATTTTAGGGTTTACTTTGGTGCTGTGCAGTCTAAGAGTTTGGACAAGTATATAATAACATGTATCCATCATTGTTGTGTCATAGAGGATTTTCACTGCCCTAAAAATTCTCTGTGCTTTGCCTATTCATCTGTCTTCCTCCATGTCATTCTTTTTGGGTTTTGTGTTTATTTATTTATTTTTAAATTTTTGTTTATTTATTTCAGAGACAGAGAACACTTGAGCAGGGGCTGGGGGTATGGTAGAGGGAGGGAGGCAGGGAGCCCACCACAGGGTTTGATCCCTGGACCCTAGGGGTTGTGTGTGTGTGTGTGTGTGTGTGTGTGTGTGTTTAATTTATTTATTTGAGAAAGATAGCACAGGAGCAGGGGGAAGGGCAAAGGTCGAAGGAGAAGCCGACTCTCCGCTGAGCAGGAAGCCAGTTGTAGGACTGGATCCCTGAGCCAAAGACAGACGCTAAACCAGTTGAGCCACCCAGGTGCCCGTAGGTTTTGTGTTTATTAAAATGTCTTCTGGACTGCCTGGGTGGCTCAGTTGGTTAAGTGTCTGACTTTGGCTCAGGTCATGATCTCAAGGTTGTGGGATCGAGCCCCACCTTGTGCTCCATGCTTAGCAGGGAATCTACTTCTCCCTACCCCCACCCTTGTGCTCTCTCTCCCTCTCTCAAATAAATAAAAATAAATTATCCACTTATTCGACAGCTTATTAATGTGAGGTTACACCTTCCTAGCCCCTGGGGACATATAGGCAAGTCCCTTTTCTCCGGAAGCTTACATTCTAGTGAGCACTGGAGGAGATAAAAATGTAAATCAGATGTGGGGTCTGCCATTAGGGGGCCTAGTTCAGATGGGAAATGTGAGATACACAGAGATGGAACTTCAGACAATATAGCATTTGTTAAATGACTTAAGACAGATAAGTGTAAAATATTGTGGAGAAAATGAAAACAAAAGATAGATTTGTTTCCAAAGTAAATTAAGGCATAAATAGAACTCTAATAGTTGTCTCTTGATTCCTATATTTCTAGATTAGTATACTTTTCACTGTACTACGTTGTTTTTCTTAAAAATACAGTAATTTGGAGCCAACATTTTCTACAATGAAAGAGAACAAGCAAGTGTAAATTTTGTTTATGATATAAGTGTTGTAATGATATAAGGAACTGTTTCTCACCTGTGTCTTCAGAGCAATAAATGTCTTTTCAGTTCAGTATACTAATTATAGGAAGTATATCATATATTTTTTTTATTTGCCATGGTTACAAATTGCTAATTCTACCTATTTTTATAGGCCTCAAGTGAGTACTGTAAAATTTCAAATTGATCACCAAATAGAAGTAAAAAGAAAAAAAATACCCAAAACATTATGAGGCATTATCTCAGTGTTAAATTTCAACTGAAGATCAACACACCTCTAAAAGTATAATTTTCTCCAGTCTGGAAATCTGACCTGTCTTGTATGCATAAAACTCAGTTCTGCTTTGGGATTAAATCCATTAGTTTCTTACTGAACAGTGAGGTTGTTACTAAATGAGGCAGGCAGACATAACTTCAAAACTATTAGTGGAAACCTAATCTGCTGTTTTCCATTAACTGGGTGCACATCATTAATCACAAAAATGATGCATGATGAAAACTACAGGGGTTTGGCCAGAAACTGGAAAGTGATAATATAGCACAATGTTTCTTTTTTTCTTTTTTTGGTTTCCTAATTCACTGAGAAACGAACACTGAACCTTTGCAGCCGTTTTCTTCTTAAGGTTTCCTCTTGGCTTGAAAAAATACAAGATTGGATGGGCATGGGATTTTCTGGTTTTTGTCTCCTTTTTAAAGCTTTATGTTAACACATATTGCACTGATACTTTGGCAATGGAATGACTGTTACACTCCAGAGATACTGCTGGCTTTGGATCTAAGAAGATTAGGACTTAAACCAAGTGACTGTTTACTTAAGTAAAAAAACCTCTCAAAGATTGATCTTTGGGGATGGGGCTGAAGTAGGAGAATGCTCATGAACCAGCCACGCAAAGAGGCAGGCAAAAAGCTCTTGGAATATTGCCAATTTGTACTACTCCTCATTTGGCCATGTAGGATTCCACTGAAAGCAGGGTGGCAAGGTTTTTCTTTCCTAGATGTATTAGTTTGCTTGGCTGCCATAACAAAGTACTATAGACTGGGTGGCTTAAGCCACAGAAAAGGACTTCTCTCATGATGGGAAGTCTAAAGACCAAGCTGCTGGCCGTTTTTGGCTCCTGGTCAGAGCTACCTCCTGGCTTGTAGATGGCCACCATCTCACTGTGTTCTCACATGTTGGAAAGAGACAGCTTTTCTTCTTCCTGTAAGGGCACCAGGCCCATTAGGTGAGGGTCCCATATTATTCCATTTAACCTTAATTAACTCCCAAAGGCCTTATCGCTAGATACAGTGACATTGGGGATTTGGGCTTTAGCATAAATTTTGGGGGAAAAGAATTCAGTCCATAGGACTAGATGTATATTACACTTATAACTTTTTTATTTATAAGCATTATAAATGATCCAACTCATCATCTTCTGTAACAATGTTGCAGTTATTATCTGTTCAGTCTTCATTCTCCTCTCTTTCTTGCACACTGGCAGGACTCCCTCCCAACTTACTTGCTGTCCTAGCTTCCTTTGCAGGTGGGAGTGGCCATATGACAGGCTCTGGTCAAAGAACTATGAGGCAAGATCTGTTGGGGGACTTCTGGGAAAGATGTTTGACCCTGATAAAAAAGAGAGAGACCTGTTCTTGCCTGAGAGCATGATACTTGGCACTGCTGCATTGTTGTAACTATGAGGAAGGTGATAAGCCTAGGGTAACAGAACAAAGTAAGGAAAAGAGGTCAGCGTCCTACCTCAGGCAAAATAATGATGACAATAATATTTAAGATAAAAACTATTTTTAAATAACTTTTAGATGAGTATTCTCTGACACAGACAAGAGCATCCAAATATGCCCTGTCATATCATTCTTGGCTTTCAAGCAGTCCTACCTATAATCCATGGCATTTGTGGATAGCACCTGTGAGCCATATGGTAGAATTAAAAGAACACATATCTGTCTATGAATGAAACAGTTTTTTAGTCCAGGCGTACAGAGAAGACAGACCTATATACTTGAAAATGTCAAGAGGGCTGTAAGGCAATGAGTCAATGACTGGAGGGAGTAGAAAGAAAAGAAAGAAGGAAAGATCATTTGTTGGGTGTCTACCATGTCTTAGACACTGGGCTGGATAATTCCATGTCTTTCTTCTTCAGTTTGATTTAATATTTGATCACATGCTAAATGAATATTCCTTATCTTCATACATGGAGTGAGTTGCTGGTTATGTAGAGGTCAAAATCATTCCCCCCCCTTTTTTCCTCTTTACCAATTTAATCTTGCCATTAAAAGTTTGGACTTTAGCCACATCAGTGACTTCTGAATTTAATCACAACTGGATAGGCTTCTTCTTCTTCTTAAGGCAACTGTAATTGCCTAACATAGTCACTTGGGCTCATTTTTACATTGTCTAAATACCTTCTGTTTGATAGGCTATTAACAAAGCAGCCTTTTGGTGCTGATGTTTAATCTTAATGACTTCCTATTTGTTTCATTTAAAGTACTCCAAATGGGTTTGGAAAAAATTCCCATGTTATTATAGTCATTGTTTTTGTAAAACTTATAACCCTGTGAGGATGACTTCTCCCTCCATCCTGACGGTGATTTGCTTTTACTATAAAACATCTGCTTTACTTTTCCTTTAGATTCTGTAATTGATTCATTGATGAAACTTATAGTTTGTAAATAAATGTAAACAAAGGAAGAAGAGAGTCCTGCTTGTTAACACAATAATTACTGCAAATAGAGGACAGAGGTCTCTTGTTATTTTACTAAATCATACCTGTTTTTATTTAGAGTAAGCGGGAGCTGTCAAGTGCCCCTTTACTAATTCTTTTGAGAACTATTTCCATGAAATTAATTCACTTCTTTTTTACTAGTGGATTGAAAAATAATGAGCAGTAAGGAGAGTTAGGCAGTGTTTGTTCAATGTATGACTTTTTTTTTTTTTTCTTTACGAGTTTGGTTCATACAAGGAGGCTGGGGAAGACAGATGTTCCAAAGAGTAGCAGAAGGGGCGCCAGTTCTCTGCTGGCTCACTCCCTTGCACTCAACCCAGCTCCTTGGGTCTGCATTAACACACATCTGCTTCCTTATTTTCCACACCTCTTTATTAATTATTTAGCATGCATTTAATGGGTTCATCTTCGTGTACCAAGATTAAAAAAAAAATGTATTCCACTGGGGCAGGATTTCTGCTTAAACAGGAAAAAAAAATGCTAGTTTTTCTAATCAGCTAAATGACGTTTCTGACAATGCTGTGCCATTTATTAATGTGGTACCATTTCATATAAGAAAAAGCACAGGAAACAATTAAAAAAAATTCTTGCTGCAGTTATTTTGTCTGCTGACTTTGATACTTAATTGTAAGTCGTCATTTTGGGGGGGGTGCTTTCAAGTTTCTGTACAACTTGAATTTTTGTGTGACCTCTTTGTCCATTTCCATTTCAAAGACAACCCCCCCCCCCCCCCCCAGTTTTAGGGTGCATGCAGTATGTGAACAAAATTGTTGGCTCTTCACAGGAAAAACAAAACCGAGTGACATTATGTTTTTATTTAAAATTTAACGTGTATGCTGTGGGGATTTGTTTTTATTCTTAGAGCATAATGGAAAAATAAAAGGATATAATTATCTATTTTAGTATGAGTTTTTTCAATGGAGAGAGTGTAGTAGGAAGGAAATATAAGGGAAATGTAAGACATAGAGTTTTTTATCTATTTTATGATTCCTTTAGATGATATTACATAGAATCTATTCTGTTGTTAGTAACACAAGTTGGAATATAAAGGGCAACAAACTGGATTCTGTAAATTAAAACACCTACTTATGAAATCTAGTGGAAAATTTGTGATTAATTTTAGTTGTTTTCATTTTCAAAAGGTGTTTTTAAAGCTGTCATTATAAAAGTAGCTGCTGCATGTTATTTCTGCATTTAGTTATATAAATAACCATTGTGCACACCACTGGAATTCCCTGATGAGATTTAGATCCTTAATATTCTTTGAATGATCTTTTAAAAAATCATTCTCCTCAGCAATAAATTCTTCTGGAAGCAGTAAATCAATTCTCATTTAATGTTTAAAAATAAGGTCTGTAGTCATAAATTTATACCAAGTAATAATTCAGTAAAGTAATAATGAATGGAAAATTTCTAGCACTTAAAGATCAAAGTTTAGTTCAGACCTAAACATCTTTAGATCCTGGTATTTTGCAACAACAGCACAAATATAATACTTGGAAACAGATACAATGATTCTCCATGTTAATATTTATTAAAAAAAAACACTAAGTCCACTTATCCCCGTAAATACCAGGGTGAATTTCTTTGTTGTTGTTGTTATTTGTTTATTTTTTGATTGCTGTTCTTCTTTTTCTGTTATGTTTTTTTCGTTTCATGTTTTTCTCCCTTCTCTCGGTGGAAGGGGAATTGTAAGCAGACAATAAGCACATAACCAAGTAATTTTATTTATATATATAACATTAAGAATTCTGACATGCAACATGAGAATTAAGTCTTACTTTTTTTTTTTTTTTTTTTAAATGTTAGTGTAATATGGGGTGGGGGCCCTTTTATATACTGGGTTAAAGTTTAAACTAGATGTCATTTGGCCTGTGTTCAGTTCCACATCCAGTGGTCAACACCTCCTTGTTCTCTGAGTGACTATTTTGTGGGACCTTTTGAGTTTCAGTCTCTGCAATATGGGATGCTAGCTAGTCTACCTGTGTTTGATGAGGTTCAAAGGAGGTCGTGAAGCGGTGGAAGTAGTCTATTTAAAGCTCATATTTACAAATGAAAAACTGGAATTAAAGCTAGTAAAGTAAAAAAGAAAAAGACTTTAAAGAATTTGGGAGTCAGTCACAGCATAAGGGAGTGGGATATTCAGGCCTGAAGAAGATCTGGAACCCGAAGTAGCCATGAGGACAATAGCAACTTTGACTTTCTCTGTGAAGGTCCACAGTGAACAACTCCTTTCATTATCCACCCAGCACTGTTCTGGCTGCTGGGACATGCACCATCCTGAAATCTGGAAGTTCCTGTTCTCCCAGAATTCTAGTCTTGGGATGGAGGGTGGTGGGAAGGATAAGTAAATAAACAAGAAAAGGATTAAAATGCAAGAAGCACTTTGCAGGTAATTAAGGTAGAGTAGTAGGACAGTTAGGTCTTAAAAACCACCTTGGACCAGGTAGTTCAGGAAGAGTGAGTTGTTTGAGAAGGTGACCTTCACCAGGAGATCTGAATGACAAAAAGGACCTAGGCCCACTAAGATCAGAAAAAATGCACCAGAGACAGAGAAAACAGCTAAATGAAGGTCTTTAAATCTGGGAGGAGATTGGCATAGTGAAGGGACAATGACAGGTCTGGGGCTCAAAGGGATCCTTTTTAAAGATGGGAAGCTTTGGGGGTGCCTGGGTGGCTCAGTGGGTTAAAGCCTCTGCCTTCGGCTCCGGTCATGATACCAGGGTCCTGGGATCGAGCCCCACATTGGGGGGGGGGGGGGGGGCTCCCTCCAGCGGGGGGCCCCCCCCCCCCCCCGCCTTTCCGCCCACTTGTGATCTCTATCAAATAAATAAATAAAATCTTAAAAAAAAAAAAAAGATGGAAGCTTTGTAATCTAAGGGAAAGAGTCTGAACACTTTATGAAGATTGTCATCAAGGGATTCTATTTATTCACTTGGGTCTCATCTTATCCATGTTCCAAATGTATATTCTTCTTTAGTCTTTTCAGTGCTTTCTCTCCAGTCACAGCTCCTATTGTTTTCCATCTTGATAATGGTAGTGTTTTCCTGACTCTTTTATAAATCAGTTACTTTTCTTGGTATGCTGATTTGCTGGTGTTGCATTCCTCAGATTTGGCCATTGTTTCCTTGAAAGTCAAAATGATTGGCCATCATTTGAGGTCCTTCATAATTTAGCTTCAGTCAACTGCTTCAATCTCTGTACCATTACTATTTTTTTCTTGACACCATCTGCTTTAGTTAGTTGCAAATTGCGCTAGCTGTGCTTTGGACCAATTGGGCAGTTGGTGTGTGCGTGAATTTGCGCACAGTATATCCACCTTCTAAAATGCCTTTTTAAATTCCTTTCCCTTGCTACCGAGATGCCTTTGCTAGGCACTTCAGTTCTCATGTCTGTGTTGCTTATATTGCTGATTAGACATTTAGCTTATAATATTTCAGATAATTTTGTGTCTTGTGCCTCCAAGTGGACTGTAGATCCTCTTTGAAAGGGGACTGGGTATGACATGAAGCCAGTGTAATATTTACATGGTGCTTTGTATTTTATAAAATAGTTTGACAAACTGAAAAAAAAAATCAGCCTTACAATAATAAGAGGTCAATGGGAAGAGTATAATGATTTTTATTTTAGGGATAAGGACTGATAGATGATATAAGTGACTTATTTAAGGTCATCTTACTAGCTGGAATTGACTTACGTCCCCCTAAGGATAAATTCTAGTATCTCTCTCTAGTGTGCCAGGCTGTTTGTTGATAATGACTTTCTAGTTTTGGCATCAAAAGAAAATTGGCTTGCTGATGAAATACTAAGTGATGGAATGAGTAGGGTTATAATTTTTTCACCTTCATGTAGTTTTTCAGGAGACATATTTTAAGAGAGCATAAGAGCGAGAGTGAGGGAGGGGCAGAGGGAAAGGGAGAGAAAAAATATCTCTATGTGGGGCTCCATTTCGGGACCCTGAGATCATGATGTGAATTAAAATCCAGAGTTAGGTGCTCAACCGACTGAGCCACCCAGGCACCCTAGGAGATATTTTCTTAATATTATTTGTTAATATTTCTTTAAAAAATAAGTATTTTTATGGTTTGTTCAAGATTTGGTTGGATGAAGTAAGCTTAATACTTAAGGGAGCATGTCAGAACTGGATTTCAGTTCATTTTCACAACGAACAAAGTATTTATTGAGTTTGTTACTACCGGCTAAATTTGGGGAAAAAGCAAACAAGTATGAAAATAATTTCATACTTTTGTTTAGGGAATATAAAGTTCACCAAGGAGATTGGCCATGTGTTTATAAGTGTTTGTGGTAACTGATGATAAATTGGATTTTTTACATGATTATTTCAAAACTTATGTATGTTTAGAAATGCTGTGATGAAATAATAGGGGGAAAAAAGCACGTCTTTTGAAGGAGATGAGCCATCCGTAATGACTGTCTTGTATTGTTATTTAATTAAATGTCCAATGGAGGGAAGAAAACAAATTAATGGAACTCCAAAAAGGAAGCAACACATGAGTTCTTTGGGCAAAAGCCGAGCTGTATTTAGGTATATAAAGGCAGGAGTAAAAGGAGGTTTAGTTTTCCAGTTACAAGGCCCAGATAGCGCCCTCAGCTGTTCTGAAATGAGAATGATCACACTGCGAGAGGACAGACACACTTGTCTGGGTTTTGAAATTGGGAGGAATGGTAGATTATGTTGAATAGGTTAGATCCTAATACTGAGAAGTCTCCAAATCCAGGTCAAGGGATTTATTTACTTTACTTTGATTCCTAACTGCCTGTGGCTCACTCAGAAGATTCTCTTAGCAAGAACAGTGTGGTAAGTCAGGATTTTTAAAAGTCATTCTTTTAAGACAGAGTTCAGCAGGTCAAAGATGGGCCTTGACTTAGGGCCTCTGACCACCCCCACATGTATTCTCCATGCCCCATCTGTTCAAACTAGACTCTTGAAGTTGGGACATTTGACAGTTTGGAGGATGACCTGTGGGGGGCAAGGCATAGTTACTTAGTTCCCTTTCTGCTAGGTAGAGATTGATTTGTTATGAAAGGTAATCAGGTTTTGGCAGACAGACTAACATTAGGAAAGAAAAAAGTCTATTCAAGGATTCTGCCTTTGTCAAAAGAATTGCTAAATTTGGTTCATTTAAGCTTATTCTTTCTGCTGGGATCGCTGGGGAACTTTCCCTTATTATAAAGGATGAAGGGTGTCCAGATGATGCTCTTCTCTTCCATCTGCCCGTTAAACCCTTAATCTCCTACACCTGGGTGGCTTCTAATCCTTTATTTGCTTTCTTTCCCAGTGCTTCCAAGTTCCATGTCATGTGTGGCAAGTAAGTTCCCTTGTGCCATAAAAGGGCATTCTATGCCCCAAGATCTCCGGGATAATAAAGTGAGTTGCTGTTCACAAATGAACTTACCAGTTTTAATGCAACCCACTTAGTGAATGGCATTCACTCACCATACAGCCAGGAGTGCCCTATTGATTGGCGGTAGGAAGCTCCCTGTTCACGTTGAGAGTTCCTTTTGCTGGGTTCCTAGACTGAGAGTTGTCCCTGTGCTGCCTTTGTGATGCTGCGATGCCACCAAAGGCCTTTCTCCTTTTTCACATCGCCGTTTACCTCTCAGTTTGGAGCCAGTTGAGTTATTTAGTCGCTGGCCTGACTGGGAAGGCACAGAAGTTCGAAATGAGTTTGTTTTTGGATCTTAGTCAGGGTTCTTTTTGGAAAAGGGTCAAGCAAAGAAGACAGGAGGCAAAGTTACCAACTCTTTCTTAATTATCACTGTACTAACTGAAATTCAGTGGGATGCCTTGTCAGGAGGTTATGCCCTGCATTGAATTTCAGCCTTGAACCCCACGTAGTTCAGAGAGCTCTCGGGATGCAGAAACATGCCTCTCACCTCAGCCTTGTAAACCTTCCTTGCAAACCATCTCCACACTCAGTGGGATCATGTGTGTCTATCAGCCACCTTAGGGAATAATTGGGAATCAGAAAGAAAAGCACAGTCTGCTTCCTCTGTTCTCCAAGTAAAAGCCTCGAAAGGTAAAGCTTGGTGTCTGTTAGGCCAAGACAAGGTATAGCTCACTAAGCTTGAGGGAAAAAAAAATAAAGAGAGGGAAAGAAAAAGAAAAAAGGTGTTCATTTTTTAGTACCTTTGCATCTTTGATTAGCTATCATATAAATGGATTACTTTGGTTTGTAGAATCAGAGACTGGAACTTTTTCTTTTATATTTTTCATCTTATAACCCTTACTAAAAAGACAGTGGATAAAAGAGATTACCTACGCTTAAATTTGTGATCTGATTGCCCAGAGAGAGTGAACTGGTATTAATCTGAGAATGGGAAATTGTCCGTTAAAATTGTGTTTATTGAATTTGAGAAGAAGAAGAAATTAAAAAATTATGAATATTTTAATTTGGAGGGAATCATTTGGAAAATATGCAATAGAAAGACATTTGTGCTTTTTATGGTAACCAGATTACACAAAAATGCTTTAATTCCTGAGTATTAATATAGTTCTATTCTTCAGCAATATAAAGTGGTTAGGCCTATAAAGATTAACCAGAGCTTCTGATGTAACAGATTTTGGAGGCAGTAACTTTAGTGAGAGGAGGTCCAAGCTGTTTTATGGAGCAGCCCCCATATCCCAATATGGCCATTGCTTTGCATAGGGTAAGCCTTGCTTACATTTCTGGATGGCTGCACTTGGTCTTGGACAGTTCCATACTGTTCCAGATGGTTCTCAGAGTCTTCTGACTCCTCCTAGACTCTGGATTCCTCCCCCCATCTCTGTCTCTGCCTTGCTCAAGGAGGCTCCATTTACACCTACTACTTCTTCCTGAAGGGGAACAATGTTCCTTAGGAAAGAATCTTGTTCTTGGTACTAGGGGCTAGAAGAACTGAGGAATGGGAGAGGTGATGCCTCTGAGTTACCCTTTACTAAGACACTTTTAAAAAGTCTAGTGACGGGCGCCTGGGTGGCTCAGTGGGTTAAGCCGCTGCCTTCAGCTCAGGTCATGATCTCAGGGTCCTGGGATCGAGTCCCGCAATAGGCTCTCTGCTCAGCAGGGAGCCTGCTTCCTCCTCTCTCTCTCTGCCTGCCTCTCTGCCTACTTGTGATCTCTCTCTGTCAAATAAATAAATAAAATCTTTAAAAAAAAAAAAGTCTAGTGACTGCTCATTGGATTAGACTTCGTGGGGAGTTAAAATGGAATGAGAGATTAACCCTTTGAACTAAGAAGCAGTTACGTGGCAGAGTTGTAATTGATGGCCTATTGACTATTTTCTGACTGTGGAGTGAGACATTTAACACAGAGAATCGTAACTTTTTATGATTTAAAATTTAAATTCAATTAGCCAACTTATAGTACATCATTAGTTTCAGATGTAGCTTTCAGTAATCTATCAGTTTCCTATAACACCCAGTGCTCATCACATCACGTGCCCTCCTTAATGCCCATCACCCAATTACCACCCCCCCCCCCCCCCCTCGCCTGCTTGCCCTGCAGCAACCCTCAGTTTGTTTCCTATAGTTAAGAGAGTCTCACATGGTTTGTCTCCGTCTCCCTTGACTTCCCATTCAGTTTTCTCTTCCTTCTCCTATAGTCCTCTGCCCTGTTTCTTAAAATCCACATATGAATGAAACCATATGATAATTGTCTTTCTCTGATTGATTTATTTCACTCAGTATAATACCCTTCAGTTCCATTCACGTCGATATACATGGTAAGTATTCATCCTTTCTGGTGGCTGAGTAGTAGTGCATTGTGTATATATACACTACCTGTTTTTTATCCATTCATCTATCAATGAGTATCTCGGCTCTTTCCACAGTTTGGCTATTGTGGACATTGCTGCTATGTACATTGGGGTGTAGGTGCCTGTTTGGATCATTGCATTTGTATCTTTGGGGTAAAGACCCAGTAGTGCAATTGCTGGGTTATAGGGTAGCTCTATTTTCACTTCTTGAGGAACCTCCATTCTGTTTTCCAAGGTGGCTGCACCAACTTGCATTCTCACTAACAGTGTTAAGAAGCTTCACCTTTCTCTACATCCTTGCCAACATTTGTTGTTTCCTGTCTTGTTTATTTTAGTCATCCTGACTGGTTTGATGTGGTATCTCATTGTGGTTTTGATTTGTATTTCCCTGATGCCAGGTGATGGTGAGCATTTTTTTAATGTGTCTGTTGGCTATTTGGATGTCTTCTTTAGAGAAGTGTCTTTCATGTCTTCTGCCCATTTCTTGACTGGATTATTTGCTTTTTGGGTTTTGAGTTTGATAAGTTCTTTATAGATTTTGGATACTTAGCCTTTATATGATATGTCATTTGCAAATATCTTCTCCCATTCCATGGGTTGCCTTTTAGTTTTGTTGACTGTTTCTTTTGCTGTGCAGAAGCTTTTTATCTTGATGAAGTCCCAGTCATTCATTTTTGCCTTTGTGTTCTTTGCCTTTGGGGATGTGTCTAGCAAGAAGTTGCTGCGGCCAAGGTTGTAGAGGCTGCTGCCTGTGTTCTCCTTTAGGATTTTGATGGATTCCTTTAGGTCTTTCATCCATTTTGACTTTTAATGCCTAAGACTATACTATTATTTATGTTAAAGTGCCCATATAATTTCTGTGATTATCTTCTTTCTTCTGCATTTTTAATTTCTTTCTCCCAGATCAGCCCAACCCAACATATATCATGTGTCCAATGATACCTACCTCTCTCTGCAAATGTAAGGTTTCATCCGGCAGAAAAATATTTTCACTGTACTGTGCACATCTGTTCTTCATAGCCAAACTTCTTGGAGGGGAGTTTTTACTTAAACTGCCTCTAGTTTCTCTCAGAATTACTCTCTTATACTTAATAGCTTGATACCTTATTGCTTGACTGTTATCCCTTTTATGGATCTGAAAATTACCGTCTTTAGATGACGAAAGGGCTCTGATTTTTTCCAAGCCCTTATTCTCTTGACTTTGGTGTAACATTGACATTACTGGACCATCTTTTCCTTCCTTAGATCTAAAAACTTATATTGTACTTTTATTAAAAACAAAACAACAATGAAAAGCAAAACTCTGACCATTTTTCCCCCTCTATTTTTCTGGTTTTTCTCATTCTGAGTATATCAGTTTTATAAATATTTATTTTCATATTAAACAAAGAAAATATTTAAGAAACATATAAATAATAAATATAAAAATAAAGATATATAAAATTTTATATAAAATATAGAAAGTGGAAATATTTTTCTAAATATACGACTGTGTAGAAGAGATAAAGAACAATAAGCAAACATACACGTACCAATATAATAAATAACATCAGTAGAATCCCCTGAGATTCTCTTTCTTTTAAAACTTCTCTTCTAAAGAAAATAGTATTCTGAATTTTGTGGTCATCATTTTCTTCCTTTTTCCTTATCTTATTTAAGTATTTTGTCAACTTTTATATTTACAGATTATTATGTAAATGGTATCCTGTTTTGTACAGTTTAGACCACTTGATCCATCCCTATCTATACGTATTCCCATATTTTTTGTGTAGCTATATTTCTTTTTCACTGCTGTATTGTATTTTTTTATTTTTATTTTTTAAAGATTTTACTTATTTATTTGTCAGAGAGAGAGTGAGCACAGGCAGACACAATGGCAGAGGGAGAAGCAGACTCCCTGCGGAGCAAGGAGCCCGATGCAGGACTCAATCCCAGGACACTGGGATCATGACCTGAGCTGAAGGCAGCCGCTTAACCAACTGAGCTACCCAGGCGTCCCTGTATTATATTTTTGAATACAGAGAAATTATTTGCTAAAATGATTGAACAATTGGTGTTCACACCAACACTATATAAGTATTTCTCTGTTTTCCTTTATATTCCAGTGGAAAATCTCCCTTCTAAATTAGTTTCTCTTTAAATTGACTTGTGCTTGGGCGCCTGGGTGGCTCAGTGGGTTAAGCCACTGCCTTCGGCTCGGGTCATGATCTCAGGGTCCTGGGATCGAGTCCTGCATCGGGCTCTCTGCTCAGCGGGGAGCCTGCTTCCCTCTCTCTCTCTCTCTCTCTGCCTGCCTCTCCATCTACTTGTGATTTCTCTCTGTCAAATAAATAAATAAAATCTTAAAAAAAAAATTGACTGGTGCTTTTTGTGTTTATTACTTCATTCCTTAGTACCTATTGTTTAACTTTCTAGCAAATCAAAATCATACCCTTTCTGCCATTATTTTGGCATTCATTATTGACTGAATTATAATTTGCCTGATTCTTTTTGTTGAACCAAGGTACCAATTCTTATATATTTTTTGTATTCCCTGTAGCATCTCTTACAATACCTAGCATATAATAGGTAATTAATAAATATCAGTGGGTTGATTAGTAGAGGAATGCTAATATTACACAATATAATTTTATTTGGGTTGTCCTGGGTGAATTTTTAAAATTTTATTTGATTCGGAGAGTTGGATTTTAAGCATTTCCATGTGAAAGCTATATTTAGGATAATCAACAGATTCTGTATTTTTGTGAGAGAACCAATTTTTCAATCTCCATGGAGAGTCTTTTCTTCCTGAATTTATGTATCTTTTTATGCTAACTGTATATAAGTGGTTAATTTCTATTTTTTCTCTCGACTTTTTTTTCTTTGTTTTGGTGACTTCCTTGACTTTCTCACTGTCTCTATAGAAATAATTCTTCCAGATTCTAAGACTTATTTTCTTCCCTTCCCATTTTCTATAAAAAGGCCATGTAATAGTGAGACTACCTAGACTAAACTATTCAAGTCAGAAGGTGGACAGAAACTTTAAATTCTCTAAGCTACTAATGATGTAGAGGGTGAGTCCAGTGTTCTTTGGTGATTCATGTAAAGTAGGGGAAAAAAAAAGAAAAGGGAAAATCTCATTCAAGTCTTTCCATTAGTCAACTTTATTTCAGCTGTTAATTGGTCTACACTGAAACGACAGTGATAAATCAATGAAATGCTGGCTTTGGGAAGGGGGTTCTCTACAAATCTACTAAAAGGGTATATCAACCTCTTTTATCCTTCTTTTTGAAACTTACTATTTAAGTTCCCTCTATAGCAATCAAGAAGAGAATACTTAGAAGACAAGTTGAGTAAAGAGCTGTTTTTATATTCAGAAACAATTTTATTTAAGAAAAGAAACAGAAATAGCAAAATTAGGGAGGTGAGCTCTCTAATCCATTCCTTACATTGCTGTGGTCAATTAGAATGACTTGTTTCTCTAAGTTTTGTTCTATAAAGTATTCATTTCTTGTCTCTTCCCTACTAAATTATTGTCCTTAGTATCCTTCTAGCAGGATTTGGGGTCATATACTGATTTTATGTTAAGATGATTTCTATGGGAATTATTAATTCTCTTGAATAAGTAAATCTGGAAATACTGTTTTTTTTTTTTTTTTTTTTTAATAGCAGAGTTGCATTTCAGTAGAGGTTAAGATGGCTTTTAACCTTATCAGTTGTAGTGTTATGCATGCTGTAAACTGAAAGGTTTGGATGATCATTTTATTCAACCCCCTGCTTTTGGAGACTCAATAGAGACCACACAATCTGTGGAAAGGTATTTGTGTGGGCCAGGATTTCCTTTCTGTTCAACTTTTAAGATAACTTTTGTATTTTACTCATTTCATAACCAAATAACTTTCTTTTCCCTTAAAGTCAGTCAACAGTGTGTTTTTATAATTTTATCTTTTGTATCCATTGAAATTTCTTGTTCTATAAGATGTAACGAATCAGGAGTAGTTAAAGACATTAAAATATATTTGGTAAAGTTTTCTTCCATGATGGTTAATGCTGTTATCTTTTGTAGTTATATTAAGAAAACGTGCTATTTTGAGGATTATCCTCAGGTATTTTTTTCTCATAAAGCAATTATGTTCCTCCTTCTCAGTAGCACACTTTGGTTTTGCTTGACAGGATTATGTGGAAAGAGCTCTTACATCACTGTTTACCACTGAAGAGCAGAAGGCACAGTGCTGCTCTCTTAGTCTTTTGAAGTAAGCCACAGGCAAAATATGGAATATATTCAAAGTGAATTTAATGCTTGCGTAAGTCATGGTCTGTGATAGGATCTTCCATGACTGTTTTTCATTTTGACTACAGTGCAGTTTTTGTCTTCTGATGGCAAACTCCTCTGTTGTTTCATTAGGTACCTAGACTTCAAATAATTGTTGAATGAGTGTTGTAATTGGGTAACAGCTCTTGGAGCTACAATGACAGTGGAGATGCTATGCTCTTTAAATTCTATGTAAAAATATTCCAAGTGTTTTATTTTTTTAAAGATTTTATTCATTTATTTATTTACTTGAGATAGAATGAGATAGGGAGGGAGAGAGAGAGAGAGAGCGCACAATCAAGTGGAGCAGTAAGCAGAGGGAGAAGAAGACTCCCCGCTGACCAGGGTGCCTGAAGAGGGGTTGGATCTTTGGACTCTGGGATCATGACCTGAGCTGAAGGGAGACACTTAATCAACTGAGCCACTTGGTGTCCCTGAAGTGTTTTAATGAAAAAGTTTCCACTTTAGAAAGAAATGTGTTTGAACATTTTATTTTAGTGGAATAAAATGAAGCAATGAATCTTCATGCCACAGCTCTAAGTCTTCCAGCTTAAGAAAATCACTTATAGAAGAGATTATGTTAACCTCTTGTGGTAGCAAAAGTCATTTCTACTTAGAGAATACATGATTTATAACAGAGTAATACAAGTGAACACTGAATGCTATCCATTCCATATTAAATCTCTTTTTTTTTGTTATAAAAATAACCCAGGTGTGGCATCTATCTATCTATCTCATATATTATATGAGAAATATAACAGGACAAATACATTAATGGATGTGATCTCTAAGTACCTATTCTTTGTCCCACTCTTTAGCCATAGGGACACCTTCACACATAGCCCCCCTCCACCCAGCAAAGTCATCTGTATTTTTATATTCTATAAAATATCTGTATTCTATATATACAGATAAAATATATATACAGATGTATAGAAAATATCTGTATTCTATAGATTGACAGAGACCTCTACTCCTTAAAAGAATGTCAGTAATAGAGACTAATAGTAAAAAGTCCCAGGATATCCAGAAGTAAGTTCAATGGACAAAAAAAGCGGTGGGGGTGGTGGGTATAACCTTGGAGAATCTAGTTGGGAATGCAGAGCTGATAGGCAGTACTGGAATTAGCCTGACGACTTAGGAGATTCTGTTCGTAGTTCAGGTCAGAGATAGGGAGAGAAGACATGAATTAGGCCATTGGTAGCACAGACTTGAATGAAATCAGTTGGTTTCAGAAATGGTGTGGAGGTGGAATTGGTAGGAGTTGACGGTTGCTGTGGCATATGGGATTAAAAAGAAGGCAGAGGTGATGTTCTCTTTCCTAACTGTTCAAGTGTAGTGGATTGTGATGTCATTTTTGAGAAATGGGTTATTTGAGGGAGCCAGATAGAGAGAGAGAGAGAGAGAGAGAGTGTGTGTGTGTGTGTAAGCAGGGTGTGGATGGTACTGATTTAGTGACTTTGGATCATCCAGGTGGAGCTGACCCATAGTTTGAATATCCTAAAGGTCAGGAGAAAGATCTTAACTACAAAATTGGTTCTCATGAACACCTGCAATTATGGTAATCTGTAAGAGTCCAGCAAATCAGGCCTGGAAAGGAGACAAAAGGGAGATTCAGAGAATTAAGAGAAAACTGAAATTGAGCAACAGGATATTGAAGGGGAGAGAACATTTCAAGAAGGGAAAGGATAAGAGTATCAGATCGTGAAGAAATTTCAAAGAAGATCAAGTAAAAGTGTTTATTGACAGCAGCATGGAAGACTTTAGTTTTAACTTCTTCCAAATACGTGTTTTGAATAAGTAGACTAGAACAAAAAGAGGGTAAATAGTCCTTAGGTGGAGGATACTCAAGGTTCCCCTCCTCCTTGGCATCTTTAAAAATGAGGAGGGGTTTGGTGTGTTTTTGTTTGTTTTTTAGCTTAGTAGTAGGGACTTAGAATGAGTGGAACTATCTGCACTGTCTGTTCTTAATGGACATTTTTGAATGTGCTAGAAAATAACCTACCTATGAAAGGCAAGGCAATAAAAGCAAACCGCTTTGTTTTAGTTTAGGTAGTTCTAGAATGTAAATCATTGAGATAATATCCTTATCTAAAATAAGAATATAATAATAGAGTTTTCTCATAGCAGAAGCAAGGCAGTCTAGTTATCAAAGAATGTATCAGCAATGATAACTCTAAAGTGGATTCGAAGAGTATGCATATTAACACAAAATTGTATAAACTGTGTAATAGTTAGATGTGCATTTATAGAATTCTGTTTCCTTCTAAAAAGAAGGAAAAAGACTTTTTGCTTTTAGAACTTAAAGGAATACATTTTTTATTATGTTATGTTAGTCCGCATACAGTATATCATTAGTTTTAGTTTTTGAATGCAGATATTATAATGCTTGAAAACATAATATGCTTTTGTGCTTAACATTTCTTTAAACTTATGTTTTATCTTACATTTTAAAGCAAGTAGCAATTAAACATAAAATTTTCCTGCACTTGAATGTGATACATACTTTTATTTAACATCTTTAAAACATTGAGAGTGATGAAAAATACTATTTTGGTTTCTGTATTTAGCACCAGACATCAGGATATTTGAGAAAATTGACAAGAAAATTTCTCATTTTTAGATTTTAAAAAATACACCGTGAGTAAAAACATTGTTATTTTGGGAAATAGAATTGTATTTAAAGTGATGCAAAAAAAAAAAAAAATTTTTTTTAAACAATGGTGCAGTTGTTCTATTTTTACGCCTATGATTTAAAAGTAGTGATATTTGCCTTCCATGAAGACAAATATTAATTCATTTGTTCAGTAAGTATTTTTCAAGCACCTTTTTCATGCCAGGCACTGTGCTGGATACTTAGAATGCACCAGTGAATAAAAGGAACACATTAATCAGTTCTCTGGAGAAGCTTTTTTGGCAGGGGATTGGGGGGTGTCACAGGAGACCATCCACAGCTCCCATTCTAAATAAGACTAGAAAGTAGTAATAGCTGGGGAAAAAAAGGGTTGATTATGATATAGCACTTCACAGGATAGAGGATAGAGTGGGATGGTGGGGGCTTGTCGAGAGGTGAGGGCAGGGACAGGTTGTAATTTTACACTGAATAGTCTGGGTGGGTTTCACTGAGTAGGGTCTTGGGCAAAGGTGTAAAGAAGGTGAGGGTATGAGCCATAGGGACATCTGCCAGCAGAGTAGTTCAGGGAAGGGAAGAGCCAAGTCAAAGGTCATATGGTGGGTACCTACCTAGTGTGTCCAGAAATAGCCACTGTGAAGGCCACTGAGGCTGGAGGGCAAGGAGCCAGGTGGATAACAGAAAGAAACGAGGTTGAGGAGGCAGTTGGCTCCAGTGACTTGAACATTTGTAGTGCCTGGGAGTTTGACTTTCACTCAAAGGACTTGGAGTTCGATTAGATGCTTCTGTGTAGAGGAGATATTTGATTGTGGTGAATTCAGTTGTTTCCATGTTCTTGAGTACACGCTGTATAAGGATGTAAATTTAAACTTGACATTATTTACATGTTCCTTATTAATTTTTCTAAGAGTATGCTATGAATAGTTGCCTCAGTGGCATCTGCTGTCCATGTATGCCATTGGCATGTGACTTTATAGGGTCCTAAAGTTGAAGGTGTCTTGGCTTCACATATGCCTTGCTTTCAGAATTCTGAAAGTTTTCATTTTGAAGAATTAAGATTTATTTGAAACAGTCACCTTAATTTGTAGTATGAAAACGAATTTGCCTAAGATTACTTGGTTAGATTTGCCAGACCTAGGATTAGTGTTAAGGTTTCCTGACTATAAATGAGAATGAGAAACAGGAATGGAAAACTAACTACTGTGATCAGATTTGGACTCAGTCCCTTACTGACTTTGTTCTAATCCAGGCCATTTTCCCCACTTAAATTCTATTCCTGCAACCTCTACACAGCTTTTTGCCTAGGTCCATGTATATCACTGCTACTACTTCTGGGTCTTTCCTGTGAAGTGCTATATCATAATCAACCATTTTTTTTTTCCTCAGGGCCAATTTTTATTGGCCCTCTATGCACACTGATTTCTGCCCTGTGGTTTTTCCACATTCTGCAGCAGAGATTGGCAAATTATGGTCAAATCTGGCCTTTGGCTTGTCTTTGTACATTGTGATCCAGTAATGGTTTTTGTAAAGGAAAGGAAGAAGATTTCTTCTTTATACCTGTGAAAAATATATGAAATTATAGTTTCCATCTAAAAAGCTTTATTGGCCCTTGGCCATGTTCATTCCTGTACATATTGTCTACAATGCTCTTGTAATATAATGGCGGAATTGAGAAGTTGTGACAGAGAGCAAAAGGACTTCAAAGCCTTAAAATTTTTCTCTCAGGTGCTTTTAAGTAAAAGTTTGGTGACCTCTGTCCTAGAGCAGTGCTTTTCAAACTTTGCTGTGCATATAGAATTACATGGGGTTAGAGTTTCATTCTAAGACTTCAGGACCCTGTAAGGACTCTGTAATAAACTATGTGTGTGTCCCCATATGGATATTGTCAACTACTACAGTTAAATTCACCAAAATCATTAAACCCATGTTCTTAAACATCACTCCCAGAAATTCATCATTATGAGATGGGGCTCAAGACTCTCCTCTTAAGTGATCCAGATCCAGCCAGGCCACAAACTGAAGACAACACTTTCTTTAGTGACATTGCTAAAGTAGTCCTTTGTGAATTTAAGGTCTTTATCTTACCCTATCTTATGGTAATTAACCAGTTTTGGAAGAGGGAGTAGAGGGGGTTGTGTTTGAATGAACCTCATAGCAGTTTCCTCCAAGCTGCAGACCTAGCCTAAAGCAAATGGAATCTTAGACAGTTATGCAGGCTGCGTATTGTACTCTCAACATATATCTGAGTGTATTTTAGTACACAAATGTTCATTTCCCCTTTTCTACTCTGGCCTTCCTACATATGCATTTATATATAAATGACTGTGCTATGAAGAATGGTTAATGGTATTTTACATTTCACTTCTCTGAAATATCTTATTCTTCTTGGATTAGTCAAGGTTTCTTTTGTCTTTTTGTCTTTTTAAGCAGCAAATACAATGTAGGTGCTGTGAAGTTTTCATTATATTATTTTAAATTTGGAGAATAGTAGTTGAAAATAGTCATTGTGACACACATATAGATTATTATCTAGTCTGCCTCAAATGCAGATTATTCATACGGTTAGCTTGTGGAAGAAAATTCATTATTAAGAACTTAAGGATTTCCGTATAGTATAATGGAATCACATATGTGATTTTATACCTGTTTATGTAGGATATTCCTGTTTTTTACCATAATTCTGCACAAATATATTTTTCAATGACTCTGGCTTTGTTCCCAAAGGCCTGTGATTTCCTGCTTGAGTTGCTCAGCCCTCTGTCATTTATTCATATTTGCAAAATGATAATAGTTTTTATGGTCATAAATTATTTAAGAAAGCTTAATTGAATTTAGGATAAAGCAGAGGCAGAATATATTTTACACAAATATGTAAACTCTACTCTTAGCATGTCTTAAGCCATCATAATG
This sequence comes from Mustela nigripes, assembly GCF_022355385.1. NCBI lineage: Eukaryota > Metazoa > Chordata > Mammalia > Carnivora > Mustelidae > Mustela > Mustela nigripes. The sequence continues at coordinate 77,716,351 of NC_081561.1, read as the reverse complement.
AATAAGCAAAAATTAAGTCCTCACCATTGTATTATTTAGCTAAATCTTAAAATTTCATTGGTTGTTGTTGGTATACTTAAGGTTATTTTCAAATAATACTCTCTGTCTGCTAAAATGAGAGAGAAGAAAAGTAACAAGTTTTATCTCTTGCTCTAAAACCTTAATTTAGTTAATTGACTTAGTAATAAAACCCAATATATAAAATGCAGGCAGGTGTTTGCAAAATTCAGTAATTATGGACAGAAATGAGAAGCTGGTGTTTTTGAAACCCATGGAGTCCCCAAAGAAGACTAGTTTGGTAATTCAAGTGACAGAAGAGAAACAGAAATAGAATAACACTTTAACTTGAGGGTACACTGTATAAAGAAAAAAAAAAAGAGAAAGATTTATACGTCATAACAAGAAATGTGAGGGAAAGAAACTGTGTCTTGAGGAAAGGGTGATTTAATCAGTATTGGTCAGTCTGGAAATACTGATTATTTTTTTTTTTTTAAAGATTTTATTTATTTTATTTGACAGACAGAGATTACAAGTAGGCAGAGAGGCAGACAGAGAGAGAGGAAGGGAAGCAGGCTCCCTGCTGAGCAGAGAGCCCGATGCGGGCCTCGATTCCAGGACCCTGAGATCATGACCTGAGCTGAAGGCAGCGGCTTAACCCACTGAGCCACCCAGTCGCCCTGGAAATACTGATTATTGGTACCAGGGTTAGGAATAACAAAATGCTCTGTTCATGAGCCATGCACAGCAAACATTTATTGGTTGCCCTTTTAAAAGAATAGTTGACATATACTTAAATTTAGTAAAATAAAATTACAAAATAAATTTAAGGAATGTACTTTGTATACCAGTATGTCAAATAGAAATATTTTTAATTGTCCTTGTGGAAATTATGTAATATGATAGAGACTGGGAAATCAGGTAAAAGCAAGGATTAAAAAAACATCATCCACATCTATAAGCATAAAAGCTCTGTCACTGGTATATCAAATAGGCTTTCTCAAATTCTGCATTATGGTCTGCTTGAGACCATCTGATTACAGTGTGTGGGTAGGTAACTGGATATACTTTCTCTTTGTACATCCCCCCCTGTGCTTTTGGTACATGTGTTACCTATGCTAAGCCGTCACAGAAAGATGGCTGAAATGAACTGAATTCTACTTCAGTTAATGGGATATCTCTTCTTTCCTCAGACAGTTTAATTATTATTGTTATTTAATTTTAGTAGACTGAACAACTTGTTAAGTCAGGAAATTTCTGGAAAATGTTTTGGCCTGTTATATTTCTGTGGGAAAGCCTGAGTTTTGCTTTTCCTAAAATTTTATTAGGCACTTTACTTTTGTAGTGAGAGTCTGGTAAATGATATTTGGTATTTCTGGTAAGGTTTCAGAAATCTCAACCAACTAAAATGAAGTAAAATTTTATAGAAGTCTGGAATACAGAGTCATTTATTATTATTATTATTTTTTAAGATTTTATTTATTTATTTGACAGACAGAAATCACAAGTAGGCAGAGAGAGGAGAGGCAGGCTCCCTGCCAAGCAGAGAGCCTGATGCGGGGCTCGATCCCAGGACCTTGGGATCATGACATGAGCCAAAGGCAGAGGCTTTAACCCACTGAGCCACCCAGGCACCCGCAGAGTCATTTATTATTATTATTTTATTTAAATTTTAGTTAACATGCAGAGCGATATTGGTTTCTGGAGTATAATTCAGTGACTGATCACTTACATACAACACCCAGTGCTTCTCACAAGTACCCTTTTCAATACCCATCACCCATCTAGCCCATCCCCTCCAACCCCTCTATCACCCACAGTTTTTTATCTGTTGTTACAGAGTCATTATTGTAACAACTACCCCTACTTTATATTGATATCTTTACTTGTATTACCTGCTTTGACTTTCACAACAATGGATGAAGTGAGATTTTTATTTTATTTTATTTATTTGTTTGACAGAGAGAGATCACAAGTAGGCAGAGAGACAGGCAGAGAGAGAGGGGGAAGCAGGCTCCCCACTAAGCAGAGAGCCTGATGGGGGATGCAGGGCTCCAACCCAGGACCCTGAGATATGACCTGAGCTGAAGGCAGAGGTTTAACCCACTGAGCCACCCAGGTGCCCCAGATGAAGTAAAATATTATGTCCAATTTATGAAGAAGGAAACTGAAGACTTGGTGAAATTTACTGAACTAGGGTCACAAAATTGGGGAAAGATAGTTATACATTGAACCCCAAACTGTCTCCTTCCAGGGACTATTCTTTAACCCCTAAGGAGGTTTTTTGTTTTGTTTTGTTTTGTTTTGTTTTTTTTAAAGGATTTTGGAATTTTTTCTGCCAGATAGGAATTTTTTTAAATGGGATAGAAATATGAATTACACTGGTGTTGTCCTAGAGTAGCTTCTTGTTTTGTGGAGGGATGCCAAGGAGTCAGCAAATAATTACATTAAAATTCAAGTATTAGGGGCGCCTGAGTGGCTCAGTGGGTTAAGCCTCTGCCTTTGGCTCAGGTCATGATCTCGGGGTCCTGGGATCGAGCCCCACATCGGGCTCTCTGTGCAGCAGGGAGCCTGCTTCCCTCTCTCTCTCTGCCTGCCTCTCCATCTACTTGAGATTTCTCTCTGTCAAATAAATAAATAAAATCTTTAAAAAAAAATAAAAATAAAATTCAAGTATTATATTGGATGTGCGTCAGTGTACTAGGGAATACAGAAGAAGATTACATGTTGCCTGAGATTGGCAAAAGAAGAATTGATAGGGCAGATGTTCCCTGTCCTAGAAGGAGCATTGCATTCTCTTTTTGGGAAAATGGGGAACTTCATTATGGATAGAGAATATAGCACATAAATCTAGAGTTGTGAAAGAGACATTTTGGGAATTGTATTTCTTTGTGTCTGGAACCTGGGAAAAATAAATATAAAAGATTATTAGACATATAAGTCAGTGTTTCAAAGAGAAAAGAAAAATTAAGTTTCAGTTATATAGATAACCAAATTTTAGTTTTGATAAAACTTCAATTAGAATATCAATGGGACATGATGGGACTAGGAGGGAGACAAACCATAAGTGACAGGAATCAAACTGAGGGTTGCTGGGGGAAGGGGTGTTGGGAGAAGGGGGTGGGATTATGGACATTGGGGAGGGTATGTGCTTTGGTGAGTGCTGTGAAGTGTGTAAATGGGGTGATTCACAGACCTGTACCCCTGGGGATAAAAATATATTAGATGTTTATAAAAAATAAAAAATTAAAAAATTTTAAAAAAAGAATATCAATGGGAATGCCATTTATTTTGTTTTAAAATACTCTGTTCTTCATCTAAACCAGTATTTTTCAAAGTCTTTTTTAAAAAGTGTATTTGAATTTTTTTCAAGTATCATAATAAAAAAGGTGTGTCATTAAAATATACGGCATAATTTCCATGTGAAATGTGTGGATTGCAGTCATGAAATCAACAACCCAATTATCTAAAATTTACCTGTATATGTGTAACTAATATTTATATTAGTATATTTTGGTGTAAATATCAGTGTATTTAAAATGAAGTATGTATTAGTATATTTCTTGTTGTATTCTTAACTACTTTTTGCAAGTTCACAAAATATAAAATGATTTTTCTTGTGAGCCAATACATTTAATCCAAAAAAATTTTAAAGTACTTTGTTGGGAACCAGTGATATCTTCTGCAGAGAATGCCATCTAGGTCTTTTCCTTTCTAACAGTAATATATTTTATTTCTTTCATGCTCTAGTACATTGGCACGAACTTCTAAAACTATGGGTTTTTATGATGAGAGAACTTCACTTTTTATCTACAACAGGAATAGTAAAAAAAATGCTTACCATGCCAAGCTGGTAGCATAAATGTGTCACCCGGGCCACCTGTAAGAAAAGTGTAAATGACAGAACTGGAGAAGTAGGGAGTATAGACTTCTAAAACACTGCATTAGTCAATCACAGAACATCTGCAAGCCTGATCTGGTGAAGGACTGCTGATAGGTGATCCCCACTGCGAAAGAGTCTAGTACTCCTGAAGAGATTATTAGTTGTAAGTAGGGCAGCATTAGAAATAGCAGTATGCTTTAAGAGCTGTTAAGACCTGAATATCAATGGGTATTGATGGGAAAGCAACAGGATCCAATAGAGAGAATCTTAGTTCACATTATATCGGTCAGCCCCTTCCTATTGTTGTGGCACATTGCTTACTGTGTCAGTTTTCTGTGCTTCAGTAACAAATCAACCACAAGTTTATTGGCTTAAAACTACCAAGTTCATGATCTTAATGTTCTTTTAGATCAAAAGCGTGACATGGTCTCACTGTGTTAAAATCAAGTTCTGTTCAGGGTTGTGTTCCTTTCCAGAGGCTCCCCCTAGGAAGGAATGTTCTCTAGCCTTTTCCAGCTTCAAGAGCCTGCTCACATGCATTCTTAGCTCATGGTCATTTTCATCTTCAAAACCAGCAACAGCAGGTTGAATTCTTCCCACATTGCATCCCTCTGGTTACTTCTGTAATTCCATGCCTCTGATTCTCATCTTCCTTTTCCATTTTTAAGGACTCTATGGTTATGTTGGGTCCACCTGAATAATCCAGGGTGTCCTCCCCATCTCAAAGCCAGATGATAGCAACCTGAATCCCCTTTTACGACCTTAATTATATGCAGTCTTGATTTCCCTTTGCAACAACATCTTCATAGGTTCTGGGGATTAGTAGGCCCCAGATGTTTTCTGGGGGCCATTACTCTGCCTACTAATACTTAGTTTTTGTATTGTTTTGTTTTGTTATTTTTTAATATACTTAGTTTTTATTTTCAGTTCCCTCATTTGTGAAATGAGACTGTTGTGAAGATTAACAACAGAAGAGATAAAGTGTATTAAATGCCACATCTAGTGCCTGGTAGATGGTAGGAACCAGTAAATGGTATCTGCACTTATTTCTTGTTTCCTGAATTTCCTGTCCTATTACACTGCCCTTTATTCCTTAAAAATAAGCAAAATCTCCCATTTCTAAAATCAGTCTTATTCAGGTGATAAGGAGTTTAAAGATGTGTTGCGTTTATTCTAATAAGCATACAGAGGGGCTTAAATAAGTTAGAAACTTTGAGAGCTTAAGAATTAAATTGCTTATATGTAGAATGCTTTAAAGCATCCTCTAATTCTCTATCCTACATCCTAAAGCTCCTGTTCTACTAAACTCCATACCAGTTTCCTCAAACTTAAGTAGGAATTAGACAACCTGGAGGGTTTGGTTAGCTTAGATTGCTGGGCCGCACCCCCAGAGTTTCTCATCAGGACTAGGGAAGAACCTGAGAATTCACATTTCTAACAGGGTCCCAAGCATATTGAATGCTTTGATTGGTAACCACACTTAGGTAACTATTGCTCTAGAAATAACCATGAAGAAAACCATGACTTTATTCCATTGTGCACTTAAGTGCAGCTCTGTTTGGCTATTTTTGTTTTTATATTTTGACTGAAAGCTCCCTCAATAGTGAAAAGATCTATGCTGTGGTGGAAAGTGTTAATTTTTAATGGAAACAGAACATTTTTCTTTATCCCAAAATGCAAATCCTTTGTCTAAAACATTGTTATTTGAAATAAGGCAAATTTTAACCATAAAGTAGATATCAGAAATCTCTTCCTTTCTGGCCAAGGAAGAGTATCTGATGAGGGTTCATAGAGATATTTTGGCTATTCCCTATCTCTTTGTTCTAGTCATTGTGGCAGGCTGTTTTTTAATGTGAAAATCATAAAACTGAATGGTTCGCTGATTGTGTTACTGCTTCACAAATCAAGTGTTTTTTAGTGATACTGTCTTGAAGTTACTAAACATTGTGCTAGTGTTTTGCAACATGATGTTTATGCATGAAAAATAAAATGTTAAATTAATAATGTTTGACACATCCTTGAAAATGTCCTTGAGATATAGTACTATAAAATACCTAGCAATCTGTGCCATTTTTAAACTCAGATTTACTTTGATATAGAACCCTACAATAACTTTCCAAAGATTATTTCATCTCTATAAAGTATATTGAGGGGGCATGGATCAAATTTTCTGTATTTATCTTATGTGGTAAGATACTGATATGTTAAAGGGAGGAAAAAGATCTCAGAGAAGTCTCATTATAACCTTCGAGTATGTTGTTAAAAATGTATAGCCCTACAGAATCAATTGCTCTTTAAAAATATATATAATTTTTTAAAGAAGTTTAATGTCATTGCATTGATTGAACAATGGAGAATCAAATGCATTGTTGAAGTACTTTGAACCTTTGGGTGATTTATTAAGTCAGACATTATATTTCAATACTTTTGAACTTATGCTGAGCTTAGATTTTATAAACTCGATTTGTGGCTCATTTCCTAGAAGGGTATCACTTAAAACAGACAATGAATTAATGAGCTGTATTCGGTGTGATGTTGACTGAAATGTCCTGGCGAGACAGTGTAATTGTGCATTTCTGTACCATGAAATAGACAAAGCTCCTAGAACTCTAATGGAAACAAGAATCTCTGAATTGAAGGCCTACCCTAGTGGTTTGTAAACATCAGAGTACCTAAGAATCACTTGGTTTGCTTCTTAAAAATGCAAGTCCAGGGGACCTTAACCGTCAGAGATAACACATGAGGTCTTCAGTAGAACCTAGAAATATTCACTCGTATCATGTATTTTAGATGGCTCTGATACAAATGATTCCAGGACCCCACTTTGAGAAACATTGGTCTAGGTTATAGTGGTGTTGGCGCATAGGTGTGATGGGAGGAAGAATGGATCACTGAAGCTGGGATTCAGAAGGAAATGGACAAAGGTCAACATACGGATGATAAGAAAGAAGAAGGGTCAGCAGCGTGACTTAAAAGCACATGTATGTGGGGGGTGGGGAAGGCAAAGAAATGAATCTTGAGTGACATCCATATTTAGCAAGCTGGAAGAGAATACCAATGAGGTGATTCTTCAGATTACTCCAGTTTATAGCCCAGAGGTGGTATCCACACCTAGCACAGGGAGGGGAACCAAAACAGAATCCAGCACTTTGAGTAGCAGATCTGAGATTAGAGCTGGGGAAGGTAAGGCAGTGAGAATTTGTAGGACCGAAAGGGTAGAAACACATGCATAGAAAAAGAGAGCTCCAGAGATTTGCAAAGGGGGTCCTTTCAAATGAGCAAATACACAGGTGGAACTCTAAGAGGAGGATGAGGAATGACTGGAACGCTGCAGGACAAATAATTCTCAGAATTCCCCCAGAGTTGGGACTAACTTGTATCCTCAACAGTCAGGATGGAGAGCCTTCAGTACATCCAGAGCTTTGGGTAGAGTCCTCAGAATGATACTACCTTATTAGAGGAGGTGAATTGGCCTTATTTAAAGACTGCTCTGGACCCACTCTAACAAACCAGCCTACCAGAGAATCATATTGATTAACACATAAGAGTATACTAAAAAAAGCTCAAAAGTCTTTTAAAGGGATTCAAAAAAATTTAGCACTAAAACATGTAAAATCCACAATGTTTAGTATCTAATTAAAAAATTACCTTGCAGGACACCTGGGTGGCTCAGTCTTTAAGCATTGTCCTTCAGTTTGGCTCAGGCCATGATCCCAGGGTCCTGGGATCGAGCCCTGAATTGAGCATCCTGCTGAGTGGGGATCCTGCTTCTCTCTCTGCCTGCCATTCCCTCTGCTTATGCTCACTTTCTCTCTCTGACAAATAAATAAACAAAATCTTTTTATTTTTATTTATTTTTATTTTTAAAAGATTTTATTTATTTATTTGAGACAGAGATCACAGGTAGGCAGAGAGGCAGGCAGAGAGAGAGGGTAAAGCAGGCTCCCTGCTGAGCAGAGAGCCCGATGTGGGGCTCAATCCCAGGACCCTGGGATCATGACCTAAGCTGAAGGCAGAGGCTTTAACCCACTGAGCCACCCAGTGCCCCAACAAAATCTTTTTTAAAAAATTACCTTGCATGTAAAGAAGCAGAAAAATATGAACTGTAACTAGTAGTTGGAAACAATAATTAATGGAAACATACCCAGGAAAAACAGAGATGATGAAATTCACAAAGATGCTGAACAGCTATTATATGCATATGTGCCATATGTTCAAGAGACAGAGGAAAATACAAACATAATAAGGAGAGAAATGGAATATACAAAAATGGACCAAGTGGCACTTCTAGGGATATTCTATTGTTATGAAGTCATAACAATACAAACTACCAGAAGGGACACAGGAGAGAAAACATATGAAAGAAAAAGCTGAGCAGAGTCTCAGTGAATGGTGGGTCAATATCAAGTAGTCTGATCTGTAAGTAGGGTCCCACAAGACCAAAAAAAAGAACAGAAAACTATGTTCAAATACTCTCCAAATTTGGTGGATACTATAAACCTATAGATCCAAGAATACAGGAAATTCTAAGCAGATTGAATGTAAATGAAACCATTTCAAGGCACATCATAATAAAGTGGCTGAATACCAGAGATAAAGAGACAATTTTAAAAGGGAGGAGGGAAAAAAAAAAAAAGGCATAATCCTGGCTCTCTGCTGTGGGAGAGGGGCATGTAATTGAGGCTGGACTCCTGTTTTCACTCTTGGTGACAACCTTGAGACAACCAGTAGGGCTCAGAGGTGGGCGACGTGGTCCCTCCCAGACAGAAATACAGAAATGTAACAATGGCAGTGATCTTTCAGAGAGCCCATGGAATATGATTTTTTGGGGGTGGGGGAGGAGAGAGAGGGAAGGGAGTCATTGAGATCGAGTAGAACTATGAAAAGGAAGTGTTTCCTTGTGCCTACCGATTGCCAGCATTGTAATAAATAGTGTCCATGTTCTTATTTTCATTCAAAGACATTTTTTTTTCAAAGATTTTATTTATTTGAGAGAGAGAGCTCAAGGGAGTCCACTAGTAGGCAGAATGGCAGGCAGAGGGAGAGGGAGAAGCAGGCTCCCGCAGAGCTGGAGCCCGATGTGGAGCTCAATCCCAGGACCGCGGGACCATGATCCGAGCCGAAGGCAGATGCTTAGCTGACTGAGCCACCCAGGCGCCCCCAAAGACATTTTGATGTTAGAACTGGCTGAGATCCTCATAGTGACCACTTTGGCCTCAGGACAATGGATGTGGTTTCTTGTATTTGCAGAAGGAGGCCAAAAATCAATTGTTAGCTGTTCTTATAAGATTCAGATAGGGAGAAATATCTCCTTCTTAGTATTATGTATATATAGAGTATCAATATGTGAACTTTGAAAGAATAAGAGACTATATTTGTTTCTTGTTCAACTTTATTTTCACTGCATAGCACGATCCCAGGCCCATAATTTAGGTCAAGATATTTATTTTATCTTTTTCAAATATTTTATTTGTTTATGAGAGAGAGAGAGAGAGAGAGAGCATGTGTGCTTGCGCACAAGTTGGGGGAGGGGCAGAGGGAGAAGCAGATGCTCCACTGAGCAAGGATCCTGATGTGGATGTGGGGCTTGATGCTGGAACTCCAGGATCATCGACCTGAGCTGAAGGCAGATGCTTAACCGACTGAGCCACCCAGGTCCCCTTCTTGATAAGATATTTAATGAACTTTTACATCCTCTCTTTTAATTGGTGACAGTTCTTTAATACCAAAAGTAAATTGACTTTTTTTTTTTTTAATGTAAAACAAATTCCACATACTTATGAGCCAAACACAATAATAAGGGCCTGAAGTTCTGTTACATAGTTGTATGGTAAGGTGTATAGAAATATTACTTGCATTCTGCTTTCCTTAGTTTTAAAGGGGAGATGATGTTTTTGACCTACTTTGTAAGTATTATGAACAATTATTTTAAAATGCCATGTGCTTGATAAAGTGTTCTGTAAATGTGCCTTTCCTATAAATATCATGCAGATTTTTAAAAACTAGGCCATTATGTTTTTGTCCTTCCAAACTCCAGTGAATTTGAGAATGACCTTTAGAAGTTTTGGTGAAAAGTAGATCCTCATTTTTGCAGTTGATGCCATTCACTGAGTCAACATATGAGGCAGGGAGAGCATGAGGCACAGAGTTGTAGAAGGCAGAGTTTCTCTCCTTTCAGAACACACATGGATGAGTACCTACAATCAGATCAGTGAGTTAAAGTATGGTGTGATGAGTGCAGGATCCGTGCTCTGACTAGAGTGTAGGGAGGTGGACATCTAATCACCATAATGTAAAAAGATAGTAAAGATGAGGAGGTATTTGAATTGTTAGGATTTACTCCTAAGGACAGGAAGTGGCACTTAAAAAAGGTGTTTTGAGAGTTGGGAGATGGGCTTTTTCAGTGAGTTATAGAAGCCCAAACAAAACAGAATCTAGGATTAGTTTGGAACAGAGGGTGAGAACATAGCAGTTGAATGGGGCCAGATTGTGAAGAGATGTGAATGTCAGGCTAACAAGTTTGAGCTGTATCCATAAATGATTCATTTATGGAGTAAAATATTAAAAATTATTTAACTACCAGGCAACATTTGTGAGTTTATAATAGTAATGATTTGCACATAAAGCTGCATGCTTTTAAAAATCTACCCCTTCCCCCCAAAACAAAGCAAAACTACTGATACGATGTGGCTTACATAACTGGGAAACTCTTCTCATAAATCAAAAATGTACTATTTGTATTTTTAGCTCTCCCCTACAACTTTTACTCTCAGGTTAATATATATTTCTGACACCTGTTTGTTGACTAGATTGGGTCCTAGTGCAGAGCTTCTCCTTTTCTTGGTTCCTGGTCACCCTTGTCATTTCCTAAATTGATAGGGGCTTCCCTGCAGGAAATGATCTGTGAAGGATGTTTGTACACTCAGGGTCTGGCCATCAGGGCAGGTAGGGAGTGAGTCTAGGGGTGAATGCAGGTCAAAGACAAGCTGGGTCCTGGCTGCCCTTGCCTTCCTGGGAGGAACTGGGACACTTGGCCAAGAAAAGTCAAGCCTGTTTTAACCCCTTGTTGTCATACCCTTGTGGGAAGCACCAGCCTTTGTTGTATCTGTAGAACGAATACACTCATATTTCCCATATTTAGTGTTCCCTCTAATCTTGTCAACTCATTTTGATCCCAACTGCCATTTCTTTTTTATTCTCATAGCTGTATTATTGTCTCTTTTTTTCTTTTTTCTTAAAGTTAAAATGACTGCATTGTGTTTGTAAGGTATTTTTGTAAAAAAAACTCACATCGTGCTTTCCAGAGATATCTACTAATTAATCTTTACAGCATTCCTATGAGGTAGATAGGGCTGGGTAGATAAGGTATTGAGCACACAATTCACTAGACCATGTGGCCTCTATTATGATAGAGGATTATTATTATGTTAAAATGTTTATACACTGAGAACATAAATTTGTAGAGATTGATGTAAACCAAATCCCTTGGCAAGAATGTGAACATGCCTGTAGCATAAAATTGCAATTGTAAAGCATGCTTTACCAACTTCTGGTGTTTAAAGAATTATTCCAGTTCTGCATACTAAACCTCTGTTGGGTAGCTTGTTTTCTTTATTTTGCCTCATGGGGGGTGGGGGAGGGCCAGTGAGCCACTGAACTGGGATTTCAGCAAGTGACAAGCTCAGGTTCTTGAAAGCATTTAAAAATTACAGCAAGCTTCCTCTGGCATGACTGGCTCATATACATGTATATAATAGCTTAATTGACTTAAGTATTTTTATGTTGCGATCCTGATAATATTTACTGAAAGAAAGGCAGGTGTTTTTTATGGACTTTGATGTGGCTAATCTAGATCACCCTTTCTTCAAAACAAAACACCCTAAAGACTTTTCCCCTTAAGGAGGAGCTCCATTATATTTCTCAATTGAAAGCAAGATATGGTTCTAGGGTGCCTTAGTGTTTCCTCCACTGTGTCATATGGATTCACTGGGAAAATAACAAATAAGCCAAAGGATGGAAAAGGAAGGCTAGGGAGGGAGGTCTTTTCTTTCTTTCTTTCTTTTTTTTTTTTTTAAGGATTTTATTTATTTATTTGACAGAGAGAAATCACAAGTAGGCAGAGAGGCAGGCAGAGAGAGAGAGAGGAGGAAGCAGGCTCCCTGCAGAGCAGAGAGCCCGATGCAGGACTCGATCCCAGGACCCTGAGATCATAACCTGAGCCGAAGGCAGCGGCTTAACCACTGTGCCACCCAGGCAACCGGGAGGTCTTTTCTTATTGCCTCTCTTCTCTTTTGGCTCGGTTTATGCATGCCACCTTTCTCTCCCCACCCCACCTCCTTCCATTTCTTGCAGCTATTGAACAAGAAGGAAAGTACTGTTCTTGGATTCCCATTTGTCTAAACACAAAAAGATAGCAAATTAATTCTGGTAGGAATTCTTTCATGTAACAGAGAAGCTTGGGAGTTATAAGAAAATTAACTTTGTGTATGAGTATCTGACTGCTGGGTACCTTTCTGTTTTCTGATAGGATTACAAAGAGAGGGACCTCTCTTTGTAATCCTATTGTAAGCGCAAAGATAAGGGGTGATAATTTGTAGGCACAGGGATTGATGGGAGGGAGGGGTTCTCTTAGCACCAGGTAAAGTGCTCCTTCCTGAGTAGAACTTAGAGAAAATTAGATTCTGATATTTCAGAATCCTTGATTATGGAGTACTCAAATGCCAGGCATAAAGGAGATCCTAGAAATTGTTAAGGAATTTTAAGTGGGGTGATAAAAATGAAATGAAGGGAAAACAGATTTATCATCAGTGTATCCTCAAAGGACCTTTTTGTTGGACTTCTAAGGTCCTTTTCAGTATGCATTTGGAGGGAATATTTGGGTGGAGGGGGAAAAGGATTGTATTCTTTAGTAAATATGCTCAAGATACTGATTATTTTTGGACAAAAGACTAAAGATTGTTTTCTCTGCCATTAGACCCTAAAACTCAAGTCCTTACTCCTGCCTTTTTCTTGTTTGGAGAAGTTCCATGTGGGCATGCCCTGTTCTCTGTTTACCCCCCTTAGGGGTGGAGGCAGAGCCCTAACTAGCTCCTCAGGGTCCCATAGAGTGGATCATGTTAGTGGGGTCAGTGCGATGTCAAACAATCTTCCTGTACTGATGGAGAGAAATAATTTCTGCCTTGTGATGTAATGTGACTGAATGTTTGCAAATATAGATTTATTTTAGCACGTCTAATCCTCTTAAAGGATCAAAAAGGAAATCGCCATTACCTAGGTATTTTCCTAAAAGTTTTCAATACAAAGTATTTTTTGAAAAGAATTATTCAAGTAATTTGCTACCTATTTTAAGTTCCAAACATCTAATATAACCACAATTAATATTTTAACACTTTCTGGATTTTTCTAAGTATGTTTTTCATATAGTTGTAATCATAGTATACTATCATATCCTATTTAGAAATTAAAATGTTTGAGTGTGATAAAGTTTTACCCTGTCATTTTGACAGTTTTCTATGTATGACCATAATTTTCAGACTAGAAAACATACTTAAGAAGATTTTATAGTTGACTTATCCTGTTGATTTCATATTTTTTTTCCTTTTAAATTTTACATGTATATTTTTTATATTTATCATATACTATATCATACCCTTAGACTTTAATTCCCCCACGATGCATTTGAACTCAGAGAGAATGGCTTATAAACTGTATTGTTAAATTTCTTTCTAAAAGTGTTGTCTACCGCCAGTTACTTTTTAAACTTCTGTTTTATTAGCTAGTATTATTTTCTTCTTTGATGATATTTTCTGACATGAGATTCACAAAGAGGACAGTGCTTGTTTCATGGCCACTAATGTCATAAAGAAGCAGAGTTGTCAGATGTTTTCACTGACACTGAGAAGCTACTCTTCCTGGATGCCAAGTGCCCAATAATGAGTCTACAGAGCCCTACCCCCAACCCTCCAAGCGCAGAGGAGACTGAGAAGAAGAGATGAGGTTGATATATTAAAATCCTTGATATTTGACATGATCTTTGACAAATTATTGGTACTAATCAAGAGGAAAATATCAAATGCACTTCCTTTCCTCTCTCCCTCTTTTGTCTTTGCTTCTGTCCCTGTTTCTTTCTCTCTCTCTCTCTCTCTTTGGGTCTTTTCTAAGTTGTTAATTAATACAGCCTTTTCTGCTTGGTCATGGGTTTTTCAGGCTGCTAGTAACTATTATTTACAAATATGCTGGTGGCGAGTTGCTTGGATAGGGCTCAGGATGGAGTGTGAGAAGTGATAATAATAAGACTTTAGCTTTCATCCATGAATTCTTTCCTCTATCCACAATCTAAAATTTGGTCAGGGAGCATGTAGCAGAGATCATACATAACTGTTCCTGAAAACATTACAATGAATAATATTTTAATATTATTTTAATAATTGCTTTGGGGATGCATTTTGCATTCCTTTTTATGCCTGTCTGGAAGGTTTCAAAACAAACTTGAGAAGAGTACTTTATTCCAGTGGTTTCAATTAAAAACAAAACAAAACAAAACAAAGCAAAGCAAAAAAAAAAAAACAGAACGGAAAACAACAACAGCAAAAAAACCCAAATAATTCTTTGGTTTACCACTGGAGTATATATCTACTTGGATTTCAACTGCATTGATCCCTATCGAAATGGCTGTTGCTGTAACAGATTTAACTGATAAGCAATTCTGTAGTCTAAGGAAAGCCATTCACTGGGGAATGAGTCCATTTACTTTGTGTTTTTAATTAAAGGTATCTAATGCTAGAGAGCCTATTGCTTTCCTCTATTCTCAAACATCACAAATCAATTCTTTTTTATTTTTTTTTAATCTAGGGTCTGATTTATATTATTATTTTTGTTGTTGTTGTTGTTAATTAAATTGAATTACACATTCAAATTGAATTTACACATTCAAAAAACAGACTTAAGCATGAAGCAGTTTTTCCAGGTATCTTTTAAAAATTTGCCCTCAGTAGAAATTTGGGAGAATTCTTTCTGGTATGATTTCCAGCCCTGAATTCTATTATATTCAACTTCTAATGGCTCACAGTGTGAGCTACTTCTAGTCTAAATAAGCGCTTAGGCCATATCTCAGGGTGATTAATGACTGAGTGGGGAAGGTAAACACAGCACTTTGTGGACTGAAGATCAGAACAAACCAGGCTGATTCTACTCCCATCCCCCTTCCTGAATTATTCTTATTACTAAGTAGAAGTCTTCACTTTTTTTTTTTTTTGTTTTGTTTTGTTTTTTAAGGTATGAATGTATTAGAGTGTAATAAGAGCACTGATCTGAGAATAAGGAGGCTTGGGTTTAAACAAAGGATTGTATGTTGTCCCCAATACTTTTTATCTTGTTGGATGTGTCTAATTATTACAGCCTATTAAGAATTTTTTAGTCCGATCTTCTCAGGCAGTTCATTAGATGTGCTTTCTAGTCTTGTGTATGCTTGATAAGTATTAGTTAGTTATGTTCCCTTTCAAGTGTTTGATAATAATAATAAAGAGACTAAGGCTAAAGACCAAGCCCTGTGGCCTCCTGTAGAATGGCTTCTTCCTGGTTGGTAACAATGTATTAATCAACTCTTTTTCCTGTATAGGGGTTAGATTAGTCAGAAAGTAACACTGCTATGTTATTATCCATCTCTCCTTTCTTCATCTTGCCCATCATGGGAGTGCCAGAGATGTTGCCAAATGTCTTATTGAAATACGGACAAATTAAGAAATGTATCATTTCCTTTATCTGTTATTCTGGTACTTACTAGCTTTTCTTTGGAAATACTCAGAAAATATTCATTTAAAATATTAATAATATTAATAGAATTTTACTGAGAAGTTGGAAACACTGTTTTATAGGGTTTTTGACTCAATTTATTCAATTTTTAAAACAGTAGGACTGTATTTGTCCCCCATGTTCACCTATCATGTCATTTTATGATTCTCGGAATTAGGAAATAGCACATTGGATCATTCAGCCATTCATTCAGATAGTTGCAAGTATTAGGGAGGGGATCAAGTACTTCTGCAAGTTTTCTCTATAACTTAGGATATAATTTGTTTGGATTAGGAGTCTAGAAATGAATTCATGATAGCTGTTAATTGAAGCCTAAGCGATTGGCTGAAGCGGTTTCGTAAATCAGCCAGAATGTTGTTCTAACCACAAAGAAAATGTCCGTCCTTTCCCCAACCTTTACTTCCTCGGTCAGGAGTCTGTTATCAGCTAGGCTGCCAAAGCTCTGCCGACACTGCCTACTCCAGTTATTGATCTCATTTCGGAATCTGTCTCTATATTATTTTTTCTAGAATCACGGTCGGTAGGAATATTGTTTTAAGAGAGCAGGTCACATATTTCATTAAGGTAAAATGTGATTGTATTCTGACCTCTCTTCTCTTTAAATTGAATCTCACTGTTTTGACAGAGCTCTTGCATGCCTGTTCTCTAATAGAGGACAAAAGATAAAACTATTTTTTTATAGATAGTTTCATAGTTTTGTTACCTCAATCTGAAAGTGGCATCCAGTGACAACTGCTCCTACAGCTGATGGGTTATTTTCCGTTCTCAATGTGCTGTGGCTGTCTTTTATTTAAAAGACCCTTCCAGGTTTCCTTGGTTTATCAGAGGTAGCCCTACTGAAGCTTCATTCTAAGTTAAACTTTCAATGTATGTTTTATTGAATTACTTTTTTAAAAAAATAATCAACTGAATCAGACAGCTGTTTTCACACTAGTGGCACTTTTCTTCAGATTCACCCTGTTGTACCAGGAAATAAAGAGTAGACTTTACAGGCAGTGGATCATGCATTATCTTTCATTTGGAGAAGATTTAGAAAAGCTTTTCTGAGGAGATCTGTTCCTATGCTATGGCCTCACCAAAGAAGGGATACCTTTTTGGACACGGTGAAGTGTTTTTAAGGCTAGATACCTTAAGTCTCATAAGAGTATATGAACCCTGTATACATAATTTCTTAAAATTGAGTTTATTAAAATGTGTATCTGCATTTAAATGGCACCGTTGAATAGTTTCATGCCACAGACCTTTCTGGAGAGGGAGCAGTCTTGAACTCATTGGAGCCCATAGTTTAAAGAAACAGTATTTGGGGAAGATTGTTTAAAAGATGTGCAATCCTTTCTTCCTCTAGTTTTCCTATATTATCTAAAATGCATTGCCAAATCAAGCAATTGTGGAGACAAGCACAAGGAACCCATCAATTTGCCTCCCAATGGAATTGTATCACTGAATCAAATTATACCGGGAGCTGCGTGCTGCATTTACTGTGAGAAAGCTTCGAGCCCATGTATGACTCTCTAATATAAAGTATATAAATGTTTCTAGTTAACATATTTGAGCTTTATTCCTCACTTTAAGTGATGTCTTCATTATTTCCCCCCTCCTCCTCTCGCTCTGATTTTATACTCCTGGAATTTACTTGTGGTTACTATATTCTTTTCATAGCCTTTAGTCTTTTCTAGAAAGGAGGGGTGAGATCTAGATAAGGAATATAAAACATCTGTAAGCAGAAAAGAATAATTAGGAAACAAATAAATTTGTTTTCTTTCTTGAACTTGTCTTGAACTTCTGTGGTTAAAGACTATTTTTGCTGTCTTAAATAAGGCCCTGGTAAATGCTCTTAGTACACATAAATACAGAAATTTGTGTTTAAACTACTTACAGATAGCATAGAACTTTATGTATGTTGCCTCAAGCAAATCTTAATGCTCTTATTTATTCAACAATTTAGTACCTTGGCATTTCTATTTAAGACATACTATTTTATATTAACAAAGGATTTTAACATTTAACCATTCAGCATTTAATTAAATACTCATTATCTCATGTGCATATTTAAAATTTTAAAAAGGTTTACATATACCATCATGCTGATTGAATTCTACAAAGTAGACACTATATATGTATATAATTCCCATTTTAGAGCCTTGGTTGCATTTTAATTTGCCAAAAAAAAAAAAAAAAAGGAAAATATATCATGTGACAAAGAAAAATAAGTTCCTTAATCTTAAGAGTTTCTTTATAAATCATCATCTGTAACAAGTTGTCTTTTAACCTCATGAAATATTAGTACTGAGAGGAGCCTTGGAAAGCAGTTTGGCCAGCCCTGTCATTTTATGGGTGAAAATAGTTAGGGTCCTGAATTTGCCACTTATGTGATTTTATACAATTACTGATTGATAGTGAGATTTAAAGTCCTGTCTCTGGATAACCAGTCCAGTTGTCTTTGTATTAGGCCCTATCTCCTGTTATCTTAGTCCATTCTAATTCCAGAACCCTCAAATAAATGTGAAATCCCGTGTAAAGTCTACTTAATGGGACCATGCTTACCACCTGTAAAACCTCAAATAGAATGGAGTAGTCTAATCCTTATTAAAACCCAGTAACTACCATCAGGGACTTCAACTCCCAGTGCAGTGTTTTTTTTTCTTTCAGTCCTTCATTATTGTGACTCAAAATTAAACGGCTACTGCCCTCACTTTTCAATATATTAGCTCTTTTCTTTTTGCAGGCAAATAGACCCAAAGGGGACTGTAGGTCCTTGAACTCTTTCTTTATTCTTCTAAGGCAACATTATGGAATTTGTTTATTGGTTGTAAATAAATGAACAACAAAAAAGTTTTGTAAACAAGCGAATAGTTAACCACCTCAAGGCTCCGAACACTCAGCTTCACACGGAAAACCGTAAACAGATACATATGGAAACAATACTTGCAGCATTGCACGCAAAACAAGAACACAGGCTTTGGAATCATTGGAATTCATTTATTGTACACTCTGTCAAGTTAGTCAAGCCTACTGTCTCCTCTTTAAAATAGTGATAATACCTACATCATAAGTGTGTTATGGTGAATGCAATGAAATAGTGTTGTGTGTTATGCAGTGCTATTGAAGCACAAGGTAATATTCAGAGTACCTACCTGACATCTGATATATTGCAGTCACACAGATTTACTTACTTTTCACTTTGGAAACAGGAGCGTAATGTGGTTTATGGGGTAATTGAACTGATGGTATTGCAAGAGGCTTTCAAATTTGATTCAATTGAATAATTTTAGTTATCAGACCTCACCAGCAACAAAAAGGCCATGTTCATTCGTATTGCTTTTGTTGGTTAGCTGAAACCAGAAATTTGCCTTTTGACTTTTTCTGTGATAATCTAAAATGGTAGAGACAGACATTCATTTTAGCTTAATCAGGCTTTTTTACTTTACACTCTTCCATAAGTTGGCCTACAAATTTAATAGTAGGCCAACCTACTTGTAACTTTCAGGAGTTATTTCTGAATCATTTGTCTGGACCCAGAATAAAAATGCTTACAGGTCTGTTCCTGTTGTGACCAGTGGAACAACCTGGGCTTTTTTTTTTATCTGGGTGTGAATGTCAGATTTATGCAAATTTATCTGCCCATGGGGCTGTGATATAATTTTAAATTTATTTAGGAGAGTTGTAAATCACAGGAAATAGTTTATGATAAATTTTAAAATGTTCTCAAGAATATTTTCAAGTCATGTTTTTAGTAATTACTAAATTACCTTAATAGGACTATAGTGATAATATACTTAGCCTGACACTTGATTGGAGTTGTAATTTTCTGACTTTTACAGAATGTGAATTTCTTTAAAAGCTGGAAAATGTGATTTAGTTTATCAGAAACAGAGTCTAGGCAGGAGGAATGAACCCTATATCTGAAGTCCTAGGAATGCAGTTTTTTCAAGAAATTAAAAAGCAATAACCAAGTAAGTAATAATATTTTGGTGTTGTAACATATTTGAAATACAGGGGCATTATTTAAACTTGTTATTCTGTTTGCTAACTTTTAAAATAGTAATTATATTATAAAGGTAGGATTTAAACATTTCGAAGAGGGGAAATTTGCATCTTGCAAAATGGAATCTTGATCTTTTGGTGATGCCTGTCAAGTAGTTTCTGTTGTTTTCACTCTTACTATAATGAATTTAATAACTGTGCTTTCACTAATAATAAAAAAAAGGAACCCTGGCTTATCTATGTATGTATGTAGTTGGGAAAGAAGGGGTATAGCATTGCTTTGTAATATTTTTTTTTTAATTTGCTGAATAGTTGTTTGATTTTTATAATGAGAAGAGTGCTTGTTAAGCATCATACCATTATGAGGTTTTTGAGCAATTACAGTAACAAATTGCTACTTTTGTATTAACCAGTATCCATTTGTCCTCTACTAGAAATCTTTTTAATTGGAAATTCCATAAGTGTATTCAAGGCTGACCACCGTAGACATTCCTATGTGCAAAATAGAAGGATTGTCGGCCCATGACTCTCAGGCGTGCTTTGGTCTACAGTTTGGTCTTAAAGAGATTACAGCAGAAGACTGTGCAGGTTATATTATAAATTTGAAGATTTAAAATATAAATCCAAAATATAAATTTTGGAGATTTAGGTTCATAATCTGGGGTCTCTGGCTCATTAGGTTGTCTAGTTTTGAACTTGAAAGGCTTGTAAACTCAATTTTACATTCTGCATTAAGGTGGAGGATCTTTGGTTTTCATAGAATGGGTTCTGGGGTTTCAAGATTAAATAATACTGCTTTCTGTAAGCACTTGATATTTTCTTTAACTTCACATTTTAAAAAAATCCATTGTCTGTTTTTTTTTTTTAAAGATTTTATTTATTTATTTGACAGAGAGAGAGATCACAAGAAGGCAGAGAGGCAGGCAGAGAGAGGGGAGGAAGCAGGCTCCCTGCTGAGCAGAAAGTCTGATGTGGGGCTCGATCCCAGGACCCTGAGATCATGACCTGAGCCGAAGGCAGCGGCTTAACCCACTGACCCACCCAGGCGCCCCCCATTGTCTGTTTTTAACTTAAGTTTTAATGGCTAATTCATATGTGAATGAGTCCATTATAATCAACCCATGCCAAATATTATAGTTGATATTGGGTTCTTATTTTAGGAAATAGAATTACTAAAACAATGGGTGTTGTTAATATGAGAGTACCTATTTTTCTGATAAGCTCCACATTAAAGCTTTTAGTTTGGTATTAATTTTAAGTTCATTTGTTCCACCTCTTCCAAATAAAGTGAATAATCTCGTCATTTTGCCCAAGGACACACAGCATTGGCCAGAGATTATGCACCAGTATCTTGGAAGGGAAGCAGAGATCTTTTAATCACAGTTTGCAAAATCTGAGTAACAGTTTCTTCAAAGTTGAGAATACCAGTGTGCTAGTGTTTTGTGAGTGCTTTATTCTTTTTCTTTTTTTAAGATTTTATTTATTTATTTGACAGAGAGAGATCACAAGTAGGCAGAGAGGTAGGCAGAGAGAGGGGGAAGCAGGCTCCTGGCTGAGCAGAGAGCCTGATGCGGGGCTCGATCCCATGACCCTGGTATCATGACCGGAGCCGAAAATAGAGGCATTAACTCACTGAGCCACCCAGGCGCCCTTGTGAATGCTTTAAACTTTGATCAAGGAGGGGGGCTTCTGAGCTTCGGCCTGGGTGCCAATAGAGATTTGCACCTGATCAGACCTTACTTTTTTTGAGTAGATAATAGCTGCTTCTGGCAGAAAACGAGATCAAAGCCTAGCAGGAGAGATTACTACATTGGTTTTATCAGCCATTTTCCAGCTACAGCTCTTATAAAGCTGATAACAGGGTGGGGGTGAATAAAGTCATCTGCTTTCAACCTTCCTGTGGTGCTTGCATCTTGATTTGTTTAAGAACCAGGGAGGACCATGTCTATGGTGGAGACACCTGGTCAGTCCCCTCTCTATCCCTGTCAAAGTTTAAAGCACTTAACTAGTAATCACTACTTTGACTCTGAGGTAGTTGGGTAACCATGTTTCCTTTGCTTTTAACTTGGCAATAGCTGTGGCTTCTTTAGCACCTGGTCTTCTGCCAGCTCTCTCCATCCCCTTGGATTAACTACAGAAGACTTTTAAATTTTTTTATTTTTTAATATTTTTTAGGGTTTATGTTTCTCCTGCTATTATCAAGGCAAAGGGCAGCAGCTTCTATTCCCTCCTTCCATCCATAGACCACAGTGCTCAGGCAGCCTTTTGTCTGTCTCCCTTTTTATTCTTTCAAGGCTGCTCTTGATGATCTTGGTGTTAAGGACCTGAATAAAGCATGTCTTACTTGCTAAAAGTTTAGAATTGAAGTTAGAGTCATAGCTCTTTCAGATTTAAAAAAAAAAAAAAAGCCTTGGTCACTTAGTCCTGTTCTCTTTGTTTTATATAGCATAGATGCAACAAAAAACAAAGGTTATATAAATGATTGACAGCATCTGTCCTGTAGGTGGAAAATGCTCAAATTGAATATGGTGACATTGCCATTGGCTCTCTGAGAGTCAGTACTAATTACTTATGGTCATTGTATGTGACTTTGTAAAGTTGGGAGGTGAAGTGTCATAGAATATGTGTCTCTTTTCTTGTCTGAAAAAAATACAGTGTTTCAGTTTAGAAATTTTCTGAGGTTTCTTCAGTACTCAAATTCTAGGAGATGACCTGTAACATAATTTTATTAATTAAAATGCTTCATTTGTATATGACTATAATTTGCATTATTCTTTTGTTTTAATAATACATGATTGACATCATCAAAATTTATTGATGTCAAAAAAAAATCATCTCAGATTGTGTCATCCCTATGGGGAAGCATAATCCCCCCTTACAGTTATGTCTATAAGATGTTTCCAGGAAACCATCTTGGCCCAGAAGTAAACACTGTCTGCTATGGGTTAAGGATAATCGACTAGCAAGTACAATCAGCAGAAGGGAAAGTTAATTTAATTGGTTTAAAGACTTTCTTGCAGCCACAGAGCATGCTAAATTGATTTTGCCTTATTACATACAAAGAGTGCAGCACATTCATTATACAGCTGGAGTTGCTTCTGGAGAATATTTTACCTTCTACATACTACCACCGATGATTTTAAGAAACTTGAAAACAACAATTTCAAATTTAACATCTGTCAGTTCTTCTCCTTAGAGCTTCAGCAGGTAGTCAAAGGAATGCTGTAAATAAAGGAAGATTTTGCATGAGTAAAGTTGGCTATTTTATGTTTTCAGCTATCAGGAATTTAGACATGCATTGTTTATATTTACTCTTCATACTCCAACTGTATATCAGTTTCTGTATTTCTATCGGTGATATATCGTTCTCAGAATCCCTCCGCCTGGAAACTTCGTGGTTGGAATTGACTCAACTTTCATCACAGACCAAAACCTCTCCTCCTTTTTCCATATCAACGCCAGTTAATGAACTACATTGTCTTTGCCCTGTGGTTCATATATGGTAAAGTTTGCCATTCCCACCATTTACCTAGATTTCTCCGTGCCATTCTCTTGATAAACTGGCCTCCCTGCCATCGTTATCCAGAGTTTGGGTATCCTGCAAATACTGTAGGGAACCAAAATGGTTTCCCTGATTTCCAGGCCTCTAAACATACCCCTTTTTGCTTCTGGGTGAGTTAAAATGTAACCTTCTTTTGAGCCTTTGCAGCTTCCCCTGACATTCACTGTTTTCTTTGCATTTCAGCAGACTTAGGTAGCTGTATCAATCATAGCCCATCTAATGTCATTTTGTAACTACCCTCATCTTACCCGGTCTTTGGCTTTTCGACCATCGGGCTTGTCCTTAATTTTGCTTTACAGCCCGATACCCCAATGCACTCGCTGACACATTATAGATAGATGCTCTTTGTTTGTTTGTTTAATTTTATTTATTTATTTGTTAGAGAGAGAACACAAGCAGAGAGGGGGAGCAGCAGGCAGAGGGAGTAGTAGGCTCCTTGCTGAGCAAGGAGCCCTATGCAGGGCTTGATCCCAGGACTCCAGGATTGTGACGTGAGCCAAAGGTGTACTGTTAACCAACTAAGCACCTAGGCATCTCTGATGGATGTTATTTAAAATAAGTTTTCTGCTACTGAGGACAGGATCTCTGTGTTTTACCTTAACTCTCTTCTCCATGTTGGCTTTATAGGAATGGGCATAAATTAGGTGCTAAAATTAAGAATTGCCTCTTGAGTTCTTATCTCATTTTAAGTATTTACGCATTCTTGATGTATGCTATATAATGACGTTTGTTCCACACATATTTAGCTGTTCAGAACATTGTTAATTTTATTACTGGAAATATCACAGCATACTTTTTATACATAGAATTGTGGAAATTTAGCTTTTCTTCATGTCTTTTCATGACAGATTCATAGCATTTACTTTTAGTAGTTGCAGGCTTACAACCAGGCAATTTAATTCTTACCCTAATGGAGAAATTAATAAATTTTAATGAATGAGGCAGTTACATTTTTGTGATAATTTGATTCCAGTTTCCTTTTCTTATAAGATTGATAAACTGGAATTTTAGAGGATATTTCATTAAACTGTCTATTTTATGGTAGAAAATAAATCCCTGACCTCTGGGACTTTTCTTGAACTAATTAGCCCTTACCGTATGAGATATGAGCCACTTATTACCACGTCGTTCTCCTGTCTGATTCTCACTGGACAAGAATATTACTGTTTAAGACTATACTTTCAGGGATCATTTCTATAGTTTGTTACTAGAGAAGTTTCTCTGAATTTGTAAAGTACCCAAAACCACGAGAAGGAGACGTAGTATTCCTTGCTGAGCATGAAGCTGACTTTGGGCGTTGTGCTATACAACAGCCCTTGGTCATTGATGATCGTTCTTCTTCTCTTTTGAAGAGGATAGCTGGGGATAAAAATATATTATATGTTTATAAAAAAATTAAAAAAAAAAGAAAAAAAATAATATTACTGTTTGATGTGATCTCTCTTGCTGTGTGTGACATCAGTGATAGCTTTCTGCTTATGATTTCACCTGAGCTGTTTTTTTTGATGAGGGTTCTAGCGCAGGAAATGACTGAGGAAGATCCCACAATGGAGGAACAGTCACAGTCATCTTCATTAAGAGTTTATATTTACCTTTTATCAGCAGGAAGCAAATGATAAGACATAATTATCCCCTTCAGGAGTGTTAAAAATACAGTTCTCTCTTGCCTACCAAGATAAGGAAAGAAACTTGAAAATTCTCTCTCAAGGCAATATGTTAAATCTTTTGCTTTTGTTAATAGACTCATCACTGAACACTTTAATTATCTAGTTTTGTCTTAAGAGACTATGTAGCCAGCAAAGAATAAAATAGGGTGTGTTCAATATATTGAAAATATGTTCCTTTGGATGACATTTGTATCAGAAGAGGACTTAGTACGATCGATAAAATACTGATTTAAAATTAAATGATCGGGTTATTGTACAGTAATTTAACTAGAGCCATTGTGTTTTAGAGATTGTAAAACAAATGAAATGTTAAAAATAATTTTACTGTTCACTGAGGCACAGTAATTATTGCAGAATAATGATTTTCTATTGGTAATGTGGTCAGCAAATATAAGTAGACCTCTTTCCTTTTTTGACTACCACTGATGACTTTGTCTTTCTGAATATGGACCCTGTTCCCCAAAAAAGGCTGAAATCATAGGTATTTGTAATAGTTCTCTGTCTTTTTTTTACATAAACTTTAATTAATGGTTCTCTCACTTTCTTTGCATTTTATGTTTCCCCTCATGTAGAAAATATGTCTTTTTGTGCTCAATAATGAATGACCCTTGAAACTTAGTGACAAATGTAGGTTAATTTAAGTCATCATCATCAATTTAACAAGCACCTCTGGTAATACATTTCTCACTTTTAAAAAATTGTATCATGAAGCAAAATGTGTTTCTCTGGGAAACAGCAATGATTATAAGATAATCACACACCTCTAGGGCATAAGCATGGGAAAAGTACAGGCACGTGTATCTATTCCTTTGACATAATGATTATTTCACAATAACCAAGTGCTTCCATTTCAGTCTTCTCTGCTAACACTATCTCATTTTTCCCCCTATTCTATTAGGTTGAAAGAGGAATAATAGAATTTTTCTCATGTGCTAAAATATGATGCTAGAAGTTTTGTGATGGTTCAATATATATTTCAGCTGAACTGTACATTTCCTTATAATCAAAAGGAAATCAGAATGGTCCTTTAGCCCAAGTAGTTGGTATAATAGAGAGAATAGATGTTCCTAAGCTACTTTGTTCATACCTTTCCTAGTACTACTCCCAGATCTTTTTTCAGAAATCTCCAATTTCAAAAAAAAAAAAAAAAAAAAAGAAAAAGAAATCTCCAATTTCAACTTCTATTTTATTGCTAGTGACAGTTTTGAAATATATTCTTGTTTGTGTGGATTCATTCTATTTGGAATATTTAAACTACAAATGAATATTATACTCAGTGTTTCAAGGGTTGTGCATAGCCAGAGTCCCGAGGTCACAGACAAGGGAATTGTATATGTTGTCGTTGATTAAGTGTGGAGTTTTGTGTGCTGTTTGGTTTAATTACTTAGTATAAACTTTTCTGGGAAGCTGTTTTGTGCATCATTGGTAATAGTTAAATATGGGAGAAAGAGTTGCACAATTTTAGGGACGATGGGCCATAGGATCAAATCTAGTTATGATAAAATCCCAGCTGAATCCCTTGGTATCTCTTTCTCTGTACAACTTCTTTCTTGTGTCTAGGCTGCAAATTTGTTCAGAATTGCCTAAGGCACTGTCTGGCAGATAAGTGTTCAGTGAATAGCAGTTGTTTGTTTTTTCTCTCGGAAGTTTGCCTTCCTGTCCATAAGTTTGTTTGGAGTATGTATGTTGGATGGGGCGGGTAGGTGTGTTTGAGGAGGTAGTTAATAGTTTTGTATAACCAACAGAAATCAGGATATCCAGTTATTTTTGTATTCCTGAGGATAGCATGAGTAACTCAAGAGATTCCTGAACTCGGTCAGTATGACTCTTTTTGTCAACAGACTAAAGGCCTTTGCTGAGAGCTGCAGTGTGTAGGAAGTCTCACTGAAGCTAGGATCTTTCTTAGCTGGGCTTTGATAGGAGATGAATGTATTGAGTGCCAGTCCTGTGTTAGAACAGTTCATGTGTTATCACATGACCCCTTTGAATCAACCTTGTGTTTTACAGAATGAATGGGGGGTGTGGGATGCATATGTGATACTTACAGAATCACACAGTAAGTGATGACCTGGTATCATAGCCCAGGAGGGTCAAGGCTGTATTGTAAACTTATTAGAAAAGCTGGGCTCCATTTTCAAGGTCAGTTTGAAGGATTCCTCTTTTGGTTAGAACATTTTCATCACTTTAGACAATACTATCTCATGTTCACTGAATTAGCTAACTGTGGCTATTTTTAAATTTATGTGTTACATATGTATGTGCCCACATGTTTTTATTCTGATTATATTACAGATATGAACAAATATAAATAAGAAAGAGATTCTTCCCTTCCACCTCACCCATAGAACACTTGAGTTTTATTAGAGCAGTTAATAGGTTTTGGTGAAATAATAAATGAGAGAAATATAGGGGAGAACATAAAATAATTCATGTTTTATTGATTCATCTAGCAATTTCTATTGGTAAATTGGTTGAAGAAATGCATTACATTTTGCTTGTTCTAAGATGCACTTATGGCATGCAGATAAATTGGAGACTTTCTTTTTTCCGTTTAGTCTGTACTGACTCATCACTGATACTGATTTGTTATTTTCTGGATGTGCATTAATTTGTGGATATTTTGTTTCTGCTTGTTCCTGAAAACCTACATATCAAAATGAATATTTAATTGGCTAGACTTTTATAAAATTACTAGTGAATATTGTAATAAATAATAAGATATTTCATTATAATACTTATTGGCAATTTCTAGAACAGAGTGAGATAATTTTTACATGAATGGCTTAGCAGTTTTTTTCCTTCAGAAATTCCTCTCGTCTATATTTCTGCCTGTGCTACTTCAATTTTGGGTTTTCACTTTCTTCCACATGGAAGCCCGGTTGGTTCGGCAAACTTGGAAATGCTTAGAAGCATTGTTTTCAGGAAGCACATCAAAGCTTGACTTGAGAGCTGGTTTAGCACAAGTTTGTTTTATTTCTGGCACCCCATAAGCCTTGCCTGAATTCTTCCCTTTGGCATCGTTGTGTGCTTAGTTGTGTAATCTATCCTGGCCTTCCGGACATCTTGCCTTTCCTGTTGATGAAATAGTATCATGGTCCTAGAAGAGACCTACAGATATTGTGGTCCGGTGATTTAATTTCATAGAAAGAATCATGGCCTGGAGAGAATGTTTGACCCAGTATCCCATAACTATAAGTGGCATAACCAGGATTAGAACCTGTCCCTGCCTTCTAAAGCCAGTGTTCCTTAGCTAATAGTGAAGTGTAGTCAAGTTTTGGCTTTTAAGGGAGCATATCGTTTAATTTCTCTCAGCTTCATTTTTAATATCTATAAGGCATGAGTGACTATTAATAATGGTTCTGTCTACCTTGCAGCTCTTCTGTGAAAATCAAATAAAATAATGTACATTAAGATACGCTGTTGCTACTATTCCTGATAAGGATGCCTTGCATTTTTGAGTACCCACACCTCTTTGCTTTTGGTGTCAGTGTATAATGGAGAAATGATGCCCACATAGAAATAGCAGGATGGGGGCACCTGGATGGCTCAGAGGGTTAAAGCCTCTGCCTTTGGCTCAGGTCATGATCCCAGAGTCCTGGGATTGAGCCCCACATCAGGCTCTCTACTCTGCAGGGAGCCTGCTTCCTCCCCCCTCTCTCTGCCTGCCTCTCTGCCTACTTGTGATCTCCGTCTATCAAATAAATAAATAAAATCTTAAAAAAAATAGCAGGATTGAATATATCATCATTTGCATGACATCAGTATTTGAAACAGCAGGCTGTTTTTCTTTAAAGGAAAAGTTACTCATTTTAGTTGTCTTGTTAGCAGTGGATACCTAGCACAGTATTCTAAGTAGTGATACCTTAAGCATATATGCAACCAGTTTGTTGAGAGGTTTCGACTCAGGGAAGACTTAACCTATTTTCCTACCACTGGCCATTTTTTTTTTTTCAGTTATACTTAATCAATTCTCTTTGACCTGATTCTTAATGACACATTAGACAAGTTTCTTAGCTTTTGTTCATTTTCAGCTATTAAAATCCACTTCGGTTCAGTTTAAGTGTACATGCTCTTACTTTGTCTTTCATCGTCACCTACACTTGCTTGTCTTTTGAGGGCAAGGAGTCAGTAGCTAGTTAGTAGTTTCTTTTGTCTTCCCCTTGCAAGGACTAGGTTTAGAAGCAGACATAAAGAAGGTAGAGGTCTTCTTTCTTAACTGGACCTGTGTCAGATAGCTTTTTAGTTCTGATGATGGGTGTGGTCTTTCCTCCTAGCTGCTGTGGGGATGGTTGGCTTTGTATGGTGTTCTGCTTCACACCAGCCTCCTCTAATCTCAGAGTACTCCTTAGACAGAGGCTGTTATGTCCCTGCTGAACTTCTGGCAAGTGGCCCACTACTTCAACCTTTCCAGCAGGGGTGATCCCTCACTTAGCTGTTGTCTGGAAAGAACTTAGAGAGCCCTGGCACAATGTCTACAAGGTACTTCTCCATATAGAGAAAGGCGGACTTCCTCCATGTCCCCAGACAAACTTCCATTCACCTTCTAGGCACACTAGCGCTGTGCAGTAGCTGGCTTATACTGGCTTCTAAGAACGAATTGTTAAATTTTCAGGAATTTTGTGATCTTGCAATTAAACATGGGCACTACTAATGACATCATGGAAGTAAATAATCAGATGGGTTATATTAAAAACAAAGTAATAAATACTCAAAACTTAATACTCCCTATTTTATTTTATTTAATCACCTATGCTTTTGATGTTGTTTGTGTCTGTTGTGTTTTTATGGTAGAAATACTGCAGAGAACCTGCTCCTGCCCATCTCTTCATTGTGCATTCAGTAGCTTCGCATTGGTAACCTGAAATTGGCCATGGTGAGAGGATTTCTGTCCCTGAAATCAACAAGGGCCACCAACTGTCATCTCCCAGTCACTTGCTGAGTACTTACCAGCAGACCACTGAGCTCACATTTTGCTCTTTCTGGTCCTACTGCTTAGGCCATCCCAGCAAATGTCTCTGTATTAACAGTTTCAACAATGAGAAAGGATCTTCAGGGATCTTTGCCAGGTTTCCCCAAGGACTCCCTCATGAAGGCTTTGTCTAGGAGCCATTTGCCGGCCTCCCTTTCTCACAGGTACTCTTGGTCTTGATGAGTGATTCTTTTAGAACCTTCTTTTTTTTGGCCCCAGAAAGATTCCTGTGGGGTAGGCACCTGCTTCCCCTCTCTCCCAGAGGTAGGGATGCCCATGACTGTCAATAGTGCACTTCTCTCCCTTGTCCCCAACATTCTGCTCTGATCATTTGGGTATGGTGGGGTGTAGTAGGACCAGGTCTGCCACTGGTCAGAAAACACTGAAGGAAGACTGGTTCAAGGTATTCATGAATTCTCTGGAGTGTAAAGTACTAAGAACATTTTTTTGCCCATTTTTGCCATATTTTGGACTGCAGCTGTAAATTCTTGGGGGGAAAAAGAGTACCTGTTAACCTTGTATTATAGAAGAGACAAAAGGAACCATAATATTATATATTTTTTAATTATTTCACAAAATAGACTTTTCATGTCTGTGTTTCATACTGACATGTAAATTAATTAAAGTAGAATGTAAGGCTGTGGTCTTAAGTGGATTTTCCAAAAGCAGCTAAGAGTTTAGATGAATATGGGTGAAATATCAGTCTCCCTTCTCCTTCTCTGCCCTGTACCCTTCCATAGTCCTGTGATTGGGAACAGTTTAGGGTTTATATTTTATAAAGATAACCTAAGTAAATAAACATTAATTTATTTCCCTGGGGAAATCTTTGCATGCAGAGATTTTAACATTCAAAAGAATTAAAAGGAATTCATTCCTGCAGTTTAAAAAACAATAGGGTGAATATTTAGGTTTTTAAGCTAGTGATATTGATCAATATTGACATTTTAATTTAAAAATAAGATTTTTTTTTTTAAAGTCTTGATTTATTTATTTGTCAGAGAGAGAGAGAGAATACAAGCAGAGGGAGGGAGAAGCAGGCTCCTTGAGGCTCCTTGCTTACCAAGGAGCCTGATGGGAGATGAGTTCTCAGGATCCTGGGATCATGACCTGATCCAAAGGCAGACACTTAACTGACTGTGCCACACAGGCATCCGTAAAACTAAGATTCTTAATCTGACTCTCTTAAGATAAAAATCTCCAGTCAAGAAAGTATCATTTGTAATGTGTTTTCACTGTGTGAACTTATTTGGTTTTATTAATTTAATCTTGAGTTTGTCTCACATTGTTTGAATCTAGGGAAAAAATATGTTGGAAATGAGAGAAAATCAGTGTATCAACTATTTTATGTTGTAGTATGTAGTATAACTTTCTGCATAGTTTGTCATCCATCCACATAGTTGGGATGAAATTCAAACTTGTAAAGTAATATTAGACTATAATGGCAAACTGCCCCGCCTTGCACTATCCAAATACGGTGCCCTTGATTGGTTGTCATTTGCACACATGGAAAGACTTTTCTCAGGCTGAGTAGCTACTGGCATTGGTTTCTAGATGTAGCCCTGACACTCTTGCTTGTTGGGGCCATTCAGTAATTAGTGCACCATATAAGGGCCCAACTCAAAGCTTTCCTTAAGGGTAGAACCTACTTTCATGATTCCTAGAGAATACATATTACTCTTACATGGAAATTTACAGTGACACTCAAGTTGCTTCTTTTCTCTTTTTTTCTTCTCTTTCTTTTTTTTGGGGGGGGGCAGAGGGAGAGAGAGAAAGAGAATCTTAAGTAGGTACCATGTTGATTGTAGAGCCGAAGATGGGGTTCCATCTCACGACCCTGAGATCATGACCTGAGCCAAAATCAAGACTGACTGAGCCACCCAGCACCCCTTCAGTTGCTTCTTTTTACTTTTGGTTTCACTATCATTAATTATCCTAAGTGCTTTTATCTGTATTTCAGACCTTCACTGTCCAGTTGAGGTAGCCTCTATTGAGATATGATCATCTAAATTTAATTAAAATTAAATAAAATTAGAAATTTGTTTCCTCAGTCACATGTCAAGTGCTTGGAGCCCACATGCCACTGGGTCACCATATAGGACAGATAGAGAAAACTTGAACTGTGACACACAGTTCTGTTGAACAGTTTTGACCTACACTCTGAAGCACCCCATATAGTACCCTCCCTTCAATAACTGTAGACATGTGGCTAGATTGTATTCTCAGTATTTTGCTAATTCAAGTACAAGTATAGTGTTTCAGCTATATTATGGACTAAAACATCTTAAGGGCTAACTTAGAAAATTAACTGTCATTTGTTACTTGTAACATTTTTTTTCTCTCTAGAAAATTTCAAATCCATATAACTTGTATTCAGAAATCCATATGGATATTGATGTCTGCTGCTACATCTTTAATCATGTGATCCAAAGAAATCAAACAATGAGTCATCTAATATGTTAAAACAAAACTGAAGGGTTTTTTTTTTTTTGAGATTTTTAATTTAAGCATTAGGTTTGATATATGGAAAAAGTAATGACAAGATGGGATTTATATTTATGTAGGTAAAATAGAAAATGAAATTCAGAGCCCGACAGAGTGACAGAGCAAGTGATATAAATTGAAATTACGGCCAACTAGGCTCAGATTAAAAAAACTGATGAGCGATCTCAGCCTATAATTTACAAAGTGAGAGAGAGAGAGAAGCTAAAACAATGTCAGTCAGTTTTGTAATTTAGGTTAATTTTGTTTCAGATTTTAGAGAGGAATTGTACCATTAAATGTTAAACTTTTAAAGCACTATTTCTTAGGTGCCTTCAGAGTAACTCATTTCGACCTCATAGTTTTGTAATACCTTCCAACATATTTGAAACTTCAGTGACAGCATATTTTAATACTGGAATTAAACTGAGAAAGAAGTTTGTTTCAAAATAATTTTCACTTTACTTGCTTCCAACATTAATTTGTTATAATAGTAATTATAGAAATCTCTACCCAGGGGATTGATGAGCTGCTCTCCAAAATGGACATTATACAAGTATCTCCAAGAAAAAGTTTTTAGCTCTCTACCTCAAAATAGAAAAGCAATACACTACAGCTTCTTCCTTCTTTTTTTACCTGTAGACCTGTGTACAGAAAGCATGTTGAATGCCATTTGCTATGCTGGATATTAGATAAGGAAGGATAAGATCATTTTCTCCATTTCCTAGGTCATCCCTGTAGTGCATACCATCATCTTTTCCTTGAACACCCACCATGGCGTCCTTAATTATTGTCTTTGCTTCTGTTTTGCTGTCCCACACACCTCTTCTCTCCATAGTCATCACAATAAGCTGCTTTAGATCATAATTCAGATTATGTCACTCCTCTGCTGTAGGCCTGTCTCATTACACTTAGGATAAAATACAATTTTTTAAAATGAAATTTCAAATATACTTTTGAGAAAGCCATGTCATCAAAGTATAGCTCAGAGATAAGTAATACAATACAGAAGGCTAAAAAAGATTTTCTCCATTACACAACGAATACATTGATCAATATTTGCAAAAATTAAAATATCGTAAGTTGATAGAGCAAAAAAGTGAAATTCCTCCTTCGTATTATTCCACTCCCTTCTATCCAATACTTCCCTTAAGGTAGTTATCTTAAGTTGGGTCTATATTGTGTAAGACCTTTTTCTATGAAATTACATTCATATTGTATGTTTGCTATATGATATATGGTATGTATGTGTGTTTTATATATACATATATATTTATATGTAATATGATTTTTTATCTGTCTAGTGATTACTGGAACAAATTAGCCTATCTGGAGACTCCAGCTATGAACAGCCTTGTTCATTTATTCTAAGATATTTTACAGATAATTATCTTTTTCCCCTCATAATGTGAAAGTGTTAGGGAAGCACTACTTAAGCCCAGGCTTAACACCTCTCTCACCTCAAACATCTCCTCCCAGCAGTTCTCCCAGTTTACCTTTTTTGTCCCTGGTTGGCTAGTCTCCTCACAGCAGACTGATCTTATGAAACACATGTCAGATATTAAGGATTCTACCCAAACTCTCCCATGGCTTCTCAACACATTTAGAATAAAATCCATATCTCTAACATGAATTTAACTCTTGGCTAACTCCAAATTAATTTGGCCCCTGCTGTATGCCGCCTTCACTTTGCCCTGTGCTTCTGGAATGTTCCAAGTTTGTTTTGTCTCAAAGCCTTTGTGGTTGTTATTCCCTCTGCTTGGAATGGTATTCCTTTCTTCTTCACATTCAGATCTTGGCTCATATTTTACCTTCTGAGAGATTTCCCTGATCACTGGGTTCCTACTGTTTTCTTCTATAGCTCCCTGCCTTGATAAAACTTTGTTACCGTACTGTATTTACTTATTGTCTTTCTTCCATATTAGAATGCTATTTATCTCTTATACATGTTAGGTAGTCAATAAATAGTTATATCATAAACAAATGCATATGTTACGCTAAAAGGGTCAGTAGACAATGCAACTGATCTTTTCATTCCATCTTTGTTTCATTTACTTCCTTTTTCCAGTGGTCTTGGATTTCTCTAGTATTAGCATGGGTACTTTGGGGACAGGTAAAAGAAAATATAACTCAAGACTTAGTTAATCTATTAGCCAAGTAAGCCATGCGTGATTAACTCTTGGTATCACTGAGTGTATAAAATATTTTGATCTTTTTTAACATAATCAAATGGAAGTTTTAATTATTACCTTGCTTGATTTAACATTATGTAGCGATCCTATTGTAGAAATTTTAAGGGATTTCTCATGGCCTCCTTTTTTTTTTTTTTTTAAAGATTTTATTTATTTATTTGACAGAGAGAGATCACAAGTAGGCAGAGAGGCAGGCAGAGAGAGAGGAGGAAGCAGGCTCCCTGCCGAGCAGAGAGCCCGATGTGGGACTTGATCCCAGGACCTGAGATCATGACCTGAGCCGAAGGCAGAGGCTCAACCCACTGAGCCACCCAGGCGCCCTCCTTTTTTTTTTTTTTTTAAACAGAAGAAAATGTACATAGATCTTTTCCTTCCTAGCAGTTGTGGCTCTGTCTTGTTTTAGTCTTCATATCCCTAGTGGCTAGGGTATTTATTGTGTCTTCACCAAATGCTTCGCGAATAAGGATGAATAAAGATTATAAAGAGTATAAAGAGTATAGATATAACTAAACTAGCTGAACTAGTATTACTTTAAAAGTAACTAAAACTGTAGTTTAAGTAAATAGGAAATGGTTTTATTTCCTCTAACATTCCTCCCTTTGTCTCTCCTCAAAATTGTATTTAAATAATTTTCAGTGGTTCTAATTGATATCTGAACAAACTGTATTCTGGCTTATATTCTTTCTGCCAAGATTTGTTCATTATGAGCTTATCAACAGTAAAGTTTAGGTCTGTTTACATATCAGAGGCTTCTCTGATTTTTGAGAGTTGGAACTTTGAATTAGATTAGCTCAGTGAATCGTTGTTGGTTTTGGTGACATGTTGTACAGACACACTGAAAGATAAATTTTGACCACTCTCCTATGAAAACAGGATTTAACATAGCGTGAAAGGAATGCAAAGTTTTATTTTATAACACTAACTTCCTTATAATTATATAAATCTTAACAATGTTTATGATATTTATTACAATATTACATTGAAGTAATACTACGTGTAAAATATTACATATGATACTTATTGCATTGAAGTAAAGTCTTTAACACTTGGTGTTACTGTAAGTGGTGAATCACTAAATTCTACTCCTGGAATTAATATGATAGTATATGTTAACCAACTAGAATTTATTTATTTATTTATTTATTTCCCTTAAAGATTTTATTTATTTATTTGACAGAGAGAGATCACAGTAGGAGAGAGGAAGGGAAGAGATCACAGAGAGAGAGGAAGGGAAGCAGGCCCCCTGCCGAGCAGAGAGCCGGATGTGGGACTAGATCCCAGGACCCTGAGATCATGACCTGAGCCGAAGGCAGCGGCTTAACCCACTGAGCCACCCAGGCACCCCCTAACTAGAATTTAAATAGAAACTTGAAAAGAAAGTGAAGTTTCTAAAATTATTTGCATTGAGCAGTGTTCCTTTGTTAGTGCAATTTTAGATTCAAGAATGAACTATATGCATACATGCACACATATGTTTTCCTGGAAATATAATAATACATATTTGTTTACTCCATAAATATATACATGAGTGTAGGAATAAAATCTTGTTATCATTGTACATAAGCAGTGTGCAATAAATATTTCTTGACTGGCTGGTTAATACCCAAGCATGTTAGGTCCTTTTATGAGATTCCAGTCCCTCAGTCTACTTGTTGCTCCCACAGTGTCCTTTATTTGGGTACCTGTCACATCTTCTCATTTAGAAAATACTTCAAAAGCATTACAGCACCTTTAGGATAAAGGACAGACTTCTGCTTCCAGCATAAAAGTCTCCACAAGATAAGCTCTCAGCCTCCTACTTTGTAGGCATTATCTCCACTACTCTAACCCTAGAAGTTCTATAAATTTCTGTGCCAGTAGGTCAAGCAGTTTCCTACTGTCCTGCTTTTTGCAAATGCACCTCATTTGCTCTGTGATACCCCCCCCTTTTTTTTTCTTATTCCTGTTAGCCCTATATTTGCAAACTGCTCTGGAATCATTTCCTTTTTGAGTCACTGTTTGCTTTCCTAGATAGAAAATGATTGCTAGCCCCTGTCCCTTGTGTGCTAGTGCTCTGCGTACATTATAGATCTTCCCTCGTAGCTGCTGTGGCTCTGTCTTGTTGCAGTCTTCATATCCCTAGTGGCTGGGGTATTTAGTGTGTGCTCACTAAGTGCTTGGGGAATGAGGATGGATCCTTTGACCACACCATCATTCAGAGGTCACTTTCCCTGAAGTCTTTGGCTCTCCCCCCAGGAAAAGCAAGTCTGCCCCTTCTGAACCCTCTCCTATTCCTCTGTTTTATCACCTAGAGCTGTATTAGAGTCATTCCCTAACACACTCATCTCTTCTACCACACTGTGACTTTGTTTAGGACAGGGATTAATAAAAAAAATTAGGTATATCTCTCCTTTTATCATCTATCAAATATTGGGCACTGTATATGTTTTTTGATGAATAAGTGAGTGGCCAATTGTTTAAACTTTTAAAAAAATTAGTATTTTATACAGCCTTAGGGGTTTTGTTTGTTGCTTGTTTGTTTAATTTTAACTGGCATCTGAAAAAGAAAACCCACGAATCCCACTGTGAAGTGCTTTTCCTTGCAAATGAAAAGATACCAAAACAAGACTGTTCTAAGAACCAGCTCTTCCATTAAGAACTGTAGGACTAGCACAAAGATTTCCAGCCCATTTTCTTTATCTTGAAACTAAGGTAAATCAACTTAAATGAGTGTTTCTTGGACAGTGGGCTGCATCAGAATCACCTAGAGGGGCTGTGGATCCCTGGCCCCCACCTATGGAAACTCTGTGGGTGGGGCTCAGGTATATACATTCCTCCAAGTGTCTTGATGTTGCTGATGCTACTGTTGACAGATATCTTGTTGAGAATTCTGGGCTGTTCTCTCTAATTTGTTGATACTTGAATGACAATATGTAGAGGCACGCCAAAGTTTAACAAGGTTAAATACCTCTGGAAGTCTCTAAGAGGTCTTTGGTTTCCATAAGTTACTTCTAGATTTGTCCGAGTGACTCTTCCAGGTCACCTAAGTCACTGGAAGTTGGTTTCTATTCTTTAGGGTCTTTATTTAAAGGAGACATTTGGTCATGGCAGCTTCTATCACTTTCCCTCACCTGTAACTAAATCCTGCCAGTGGAATTAGGCTTTCCCTCCTTTTCCATCTCCTGTACTTAGGGATGATAGAGTTCATTTCTCTCCATCTATTTTTTTTAAAAAGATTTTTATTATTTATTTGACAGAGAGAGATCACAAGTAGGCAGAGAGGCAGGCAGAGAGAGATCTCCATCTGTTTTAAAAGTCCATTTTTATTCTATTCCTTTTGTCTTGTATGGATAATAAAAGTCGTTTGTGAATCAGTCACTTTTTTTTTTTTTCTTGTGGATAGAGTGTCAGGCTTTTGTAATTGTATAAAGAGTTCCCAGGGTTTCTTTTCACCAGTATTGTAATTTCTAAAATTCTCTGCCTCAGATAAACCATTTTTATTAATTGTCAGACACCCAGACGGGTTATATGTATTCTTCAGAAATGATGTTGACTTTATGATATGGAAAGGGATGTCATTTTCCTTCTTTTTTTTTGACTGAAATTTGAAGCTTCAATACTAGGTAACTTTGATTTCTGAATATCCAACACAACAATTTTTTGTCTTAAATATTTTAGGAAGACGTATTCTTAAAGGAAGACCATTTCCTTTGCTGATTTATAAACTTACGATTGTTTTATTAATTGATACTCTGCAAAGAATTGAATGGACTGTACACTTTTAGTTAATTATCTCAAATAAGATTTCTTTTTAAAGTTGAAGTAAATATGTGAGTTCATTTTTATGTGTATGTACCTTCCTTCCTTCTTTTCTCTCTCTCTTTCTTTCTTTCTTTCTTTCTTTCGCAATGCTAGGATGCCTGGCCCTATTATAGTGCTAGAATATCTTCTAAAATTCCATTGTTATCTTTTGTAGAAGCTGTCCGTGAAATGTATTGTTCAGTACTCCCCCTAGTAAATATTTTTGAGTGCTCACCAGGCTTTTTTACTAGCTAAAAGCACCATGTCTTAAATTATATACTAATAGCTAAGCTATATTTGCTGTTTAGTGCTTACAGTCAAAGATGTCACTGTACTTGCCCATTTACTTATAAAATAAAATAGGAAAATAATAAAAATAAATCATGGAGGTTTTTTTTAAATCCCTGAATTCAAGTAGGAGTACACAGACTGATTACTCTAATTAACTTTGTGTCATAATCTTTCCCCACCCTAACCCTAACCTATTTTTCCAGGAGGGAAAGTTTATAGTATTTTTGAAATTATTTAGTTCTTAGACCTGTATGATGAAAGCGAAGAGTTCTTTTTTTTTTCCCCCCATGTGGTCTTACCCAAATAATTAGTTATTAAGATTTTTGCATTTGTGATGTGAGAATTCAATTTTAGCCTCCAGTTGAACTTTGCTTTGAGGTAGACTGATCTGGTTATACTGTCAGTTGAGTGGCATTTAATCACCTGGTTCACTTAATGATTGCTTTTCTCTGTAACATAGTATGTCCTACCAACAGATTTCATATGTAATAGTTAGTGTGACAGTATGTATAGGTTTCACTACTCATTTTAATTTTTTTAAAAATTGAGCTCTGCAATTATCAATTGAAGCTCTTGAGAGTCACAAGTTTGGCAAGGAACAGACTTACTGTTTAGTTGGAGAGCATTTTTTCAGATATAGCTGTGTAAGCAAAGTGATCTACTTCTGCTATGTGTAAGATTGGACTGTTGGTGCTAAAATTTAAAAGGTTCTGCCTGTGGATTGTAGGAAGACAAATGGCACATCTCTAGAAGTGAGGAAAAATAGTACTGTAATTCAGTGTCATGTTGATAGAAATAGCAACCTTAACCAGTCATCTTTTATTTTTGGCTCAGACAACTAACTATAAAATATAACCCAGATGGTGGAGCTATGATAGTAAAGATACAGAAATGACATTTTGCTGATGAATTTTCTGCAACCCTTTGCTTCTCTACTTTCAATCTTATACCCAATCTTTATGGTGTAAGTTGCTTGCTTATGTATCTAAGGACAGACCCACAGGATGAAAAATGTGTTTTATAGCATTTTTAGATCTTGGATTATTTTACTTAACTTTTGTTCATTTCCCTCTTCTAATTGCCTTTTTGATTTTCTCTCTTTTGCTAAACTTATCCTGTAACATAAATTAGGTTGTGCCATGAACAGTGGGCCCTGTTTCAATTTATTTTTGAACACATTACAGGCATTCAAAATATAGTACTGGGCTCTGTCTGCCTGTCTGCCTTGGAATTGGGGATGCCTCTAGAGAGAGCAGGGGAAATGGGCTCTGTAGTCTGTGGTCTCAGCCTTCTTACCACACTGGGCCTTGAACTGAATGAAGGAGGAGTCCTCTAAGGGTGGGTTAATGAGATGGGTGTAGGGTTGTTCACAATGTTTTGTGGTAGAGATTAGGAAGGTAGCATGTGTGCTGAGTTTGTTGCATTACCAAAGAGCTAAGAGGTACTTCTCATGGTCTCCAGCATCAGTGCCATGTGGGACTGCCCTCTTGCCTCTTTATTTCTCCCTGGCTGGGGTGCTATGCCATTACCTATGATAGTCAGTCCCTGGAGAAGAAAAGGGAGGAAAGGGTTAACATTAGTGGATAATCTTCTCAATGGCCCCATGAGGTCCTCACAGGAATTTGAGTTGAGGCCTATAATCTCAACACAAAATTGAGGGTCTGCCTGATGTTGGTGTGTCCTTGTCCGTGTATGGACATCTCCATTATGTTAAAGGACATGTACATCTCCAGAAAGCTGCAGGTACCTCTTCCCCCCAAAGATATCTTAATAAAATAGAAAACATGCAGAGAGCATGTTTTTGTGCAGAGAAAAAAAACTCCTCTTGTTTTTATATTGTGATTATTATTTATTTGGGGTACAAGTTTTTAGTTTGCTTTGAGAGATGAAATGTTTGTCTGGGTCTCTCTTAGCCACATTATGGAGTCATGTGGTTTTTGTTGTTGTTGTTGTTTAAAATATTTTTATTTATTTATTTGACAGAGTGAGATCACAAGTAGGCAGAGAGGCAGGCAGAGAGAGAGGGGGAAGCAGGCTCCCCGCTGAGCAGAGAGCCTGATGTGGGGCTCGATCCCAGGACCCTGAGATCATGACCTGAGCCAAAGGCAGAGGCTTAACCCACTGAGCCACCCAGGCGCCCAGAGTCATGTGTTTTTGTTACATAAATACTACCCTATATCAGTATCTATTCAAATTAAAAAGGCCATTGACAATTATTTTGCAAGTGTAAGATTTTAGGAATGAAAATTAATTTTAAATAACTCAGAGACTTTTATCAACTTAAGTATTCTAGCATGAGTTCTAAAAATGATTATTGTTAGTTCTTTATTTAGATCTTCTGGATATTTTGGTGGGATAGCCAACTCCCCGGGCTAATTTGAAGTATAGGAATGTACTAGGCTTGCATATTCATTTCAATGTGGAGCATTCTGAAAATTGTCTTCTTTGGACTTTTCTTCTATGTGGGCTACTTTGGCTTGAAATCTCTTAAGTTTTATTTTCTCCTTTTGATCTCTGGGCCTGCATTTTTACTGTTTCCTGGACACTGGTTTGTGCCTGGACTGATGTCTGTTGTTGATCAGACAAATACAATACCAGTCTGCAAAGGATTACAGGTGGAAGGATGGTATAGTTGCTTTTCACACAAGTATGATCTTGTTATACCTAATATGTTCATCCATGTTAGATAATGTAGCAGGCCTTCTCATAACCTAAATATTGGTAATGCTAAGTCTCGTGTTTTTGTAATACTGACATTTTATTCAAGAATACTTGGCTATAATACACTTAGAATTTACATCCTAGAATCAACTCAAGTCTTTATTATATTATTATAATGGTGTTTGGATAGATAGATGGGGGGGTGTGTGTGCACGCGTGTGCACGCGTGCACCCAAGAAAGAGAATATCTGAACCCAAACAGCAGCTTCTGTTAAGTGCAGACCCTATAACTATACAAAAAGCCTGTGTGTGTTCAGGTAATTGAGTACAGGTTTTGGAATCTCTGGAACCTTAATTACTGTCTGCAAACAGTTTAGTCCTAATGTGAAGTCTTGACACAGGGCTAATTCTCCTAAGAAGCTGGCCACATTTAATGTCAGGACATTTTAAGGAAAAGAGCTGATTTTGAACACTTATGCACTCATGATTCCTGGAGCTGCTAAGGGTATCTAGAATCTGAAATAGGAAAGAATTCTAGATGAAGAATCAATTAGGGCTTGACCATATGTCTTAATTTTCTCCCAGATTTAGGTAACATATAATGCGAATCTCGTGATTATTCTTGGAAGCAGCTCTAAAATCAAAATGTAACAGTATTTCTTTTGGTTCCACATTCTATGTACCTATTGCAATGGAAGATATTTCTCTTCTTCAAGGAACTAAATAAGCAAGTCAGCAACCAATAGAGAAGGACTGTTAAGAGTTCATTAGTTAAAAAAATAATAATTTATTAGTTTCAGAGAGCCCTAAAGGCATTTTACTAAAGGCATTTTTTGCATATTAGACTCTTATAAATAAACCATTACATGACTCAATAGGCAAACCAGTCTGCTATACTCAAGTCTGGCATGGAGAAGCTCCTTTTCTTCAACACTCTGAGTGAAACTTGAGTTTAGAAAGCAGAATTCCAGATTGACAGTACCTGCGAGAGGAGCTGCAGTGGGTGACAGCAAGCGATAAAGATTTCAGAGATTCTGAAATCTACACTCTGTTACTTGAATACACAGTCTTTCTGAAATTATGGGATCTGCCACTCAGTGGAAGCTTCTCTATGGGTTTAGCCTTTTGCTATCCCCTGCCAGTTATGTGCATATTAATCTTTAAGTGTCAGCAGAAATAGAATATTTCTACATTTGAAAAGAAACTAGATTCTAGATTTTGAAGTTTCCACATAGACATTTGACTTACTCAACATAAGATCTTCTGGGGCCTATAACCAGAAATTTATTCCTTATTTAACTATTCAAAGGAAGTAATTATGTTTTCATGATTTGCAAATTACCTTGGGAAAATTATTTGGAACTTTCTCAAGGGAGAGTCATTTAACTATGCCAACAAAATTTTACGAGTTAAGTAAAAGTGAACTAAATACCTTATCCCATATTTCCCCATGAGTCAAACTATTAACTAAAATCCACTTACATTACTTACTTGTTGTGTGACATGTTGGAACTCTTTCCACCCTCAATTCTCAATAGGATTCTTATGATTGGTTCACTGATGCTGTGGGGAACAAGAAAAGTCACTGTCTTCAATGAGTTTATATTTTAGTAGGGGAGATGAATCTCAAAAATGTATTTCTACAATGAATTAAGTAATTATAATTGTGCTCTGTTTGTAGCTCTAGCCTGAGGTCATGTCTTCCCAAACAGTCTCTTACAGAGCAGATATTAATCCCCATGTAATTTAGGATTAAGTCAGAGGATAGGAAACACTCCTACCTGTTTGTGTTTCTTTTCTTTCACTCATGCCATCATCTTCATTATTGCCTTCCCATAGCCTCCCTCTAAGTCATTTTCTTCCATTTGTCATAAACTTTTCTACTGGTGTCACTTAGAGTTGCTTTCTCCACTGCCATGGCCCACCTTCAACCTGACTGTGCTGTCTTTATGGAAAGTCCATTGACAGTTCCTTCACCCCTTCATCTCCAAAATCCTCTACCTTATTTTAACCTGCTGTGCTGATTAAATGGATCTTGTAATATCTCACAAGTGTTCTAACATTGCATGTAGTATTTCACTTTCTAACTACTACATAAACTCATCTCTTTCTCCTTCATTCGTTTTGCTGAACTTATCCATCAACCTCAAGGGAACCTCCAGGTCATCAAACCATCTGTCTTTTGCCAATTCTTAACAACTTGCTTATTGTATCAAAGTTTGATTTCATCATAATCATTTTGGTCATATTTGCCATTTCCGTAAACTCCTTGTTTGCTTCCCCTCTCCCCAAGCTAGTTTTTTATAAACTTAAAACAAGCAAACTGCTTAAAAGTCACACACTTCATGTTAGATTACTAGAGATTCGTGGTCCTCAACTGCAAATGGAATGGGATCACACCACTCCTGGAAATCCTACTACTTTTTTCTGTTCAATTCTAATCCTCCTCTCCATTCTATTCCACTCAATACTTTCCAGTCTCTAACTGGTCTTCTTTTTACCAGCTCATCCCATAGAGCTGAGAAAATTGAGGCCATGTAGTAGAAACTCCCTTTACCAATCCTACAAACTTACTCAGGTCTTCATTCATCCTCATCTCCCCTTGTGTTTTAAAAAACTAGAACCTCTTCATATGATCTATGATTTGGATTCTGTTCTTTCCTATCTCAAACCAAGAGTTTTCATTTCCTTCTCACATACACTCAAAATTCCATATCAAACTGAATCATCCTCATCAATCTCTAAATATTTTTTCCCACCTTAAAAAGTAACAATAATAATAATAAATTAAAACACTTCTCTTGATCCCATATCTTCTTCCATTTTTAAGTTTTGTTTAATTTTTAGGTTGTTTTTTTTTTTTTTTTTTTTAAAGTAAGCTCTATACCCATTGAAGGGCTTGAACTCACAATCCTGATATCAAGACTCACTTGCTCTACCAACTGAGCCAGCCCAGTACCCCTCTTCTTCCATTTTTAGGTAAATTTCTCTCTACCAATTCAGATTCCTTTCCTGTGGGAGTTTTTATATTCATCACACTCCTCTGCTATCTTCATCATTGTCCAATATGGTCCCCATTTCTTTTATTTTTATTTTTATTTTTTTAAAGAATTTATTTATTTATTTGACAGAAAACAACTGTCCCAGGGGGGAGAAGCAAGGGGAGAGTAGAAGCAGGCTCCCAGCTGATCAGGGAACCCAATTTGGGACTTGATCCCAGAACCATGGGATCATGACCTGAGCAGAAAGCAGATGCTTAATTCCCTGAGCCACCCAGGCACCCCTGGTTTCCATTTCTATTACTTTATACAGAATATGGCTCTTCCTTTGGTCATTCCTAACCTCAATGACACATATAAGAGTATTTTTCCCCAGCTTTATT
Source organism: Mustela nigripes (assembly GCF_022355385.1). Classification (NCBI taxonomy): domain Eukaryota; kingdom Metazoa; phylum Chordata; class Mammalia; order Carnivora; family Mustelidae; genus Mustela; species Mustela nigripes. The sequence continues at coordinate 77,671,694 of NC_081561.1, read as the reverse complement.
GAGATATGATTGACATATAACATATGTAAGTTTAAGGCAGACAGTGTGATTTGATATACTTATATATTGCAAAATGATTACCACCATAGCCTTAGCTAACATCTCCATCATGTCCTGTAATGCCTTTTTGTTTTTAAGTTGAGAACATTTAAGACCTACTCTCCTGGGAACTTTGAAGTGTATAATACAGCATTGCTAACTTCAGTCACCCTGCTGTAAATTAGATCTCCAGAACTTTTTAATAACTGGAAGTGTGTACTCTTTGGTGGGATATCATTTATACCATAGAATCTGAAAAAGCCAAACTTATAGAAAGAGAGACTAAAATGGTGCTTACTAGAGTTTGAGGGCTTGGGGCAATGGGGAGATACTGGTCAGGGAGTTATAAGATGTATGAGAGGGTATTTTTAATCTTCATTTTACTTAGTGTTTTACCAGGATTTGGTTCTTACATCTCCCATTTCAGGTATTTTTTAATTGGCTTTTGTGGCACTGTATACCTTCACTTTCCTTTAATATCTCTACACACTTTTTTCTTCTTTTTTTTCAATACCTTCATCCTTTTGCAGGCTCATCATTCTCAATTCTATCGTGGTAGAAGGTATGGCAAAAAGAGAGAAGGTAGCCTAGTCTATATCCTTAAGAAGCTGCCGCGTTTAAAGTTCACATGAGAGAGAGAGGTCAATTATACTTAATGATTCTGACATACTTCTGTTCATAATATATAGTATATCCACATTTAAAAAAAATTATTTTTAAATAATCTCTACACCCAACATGGGGCTTCAACTTACAACCCCCAAGATCAAGAGTCACATGCTTTATGACTGAGCCAGCCAGGTGTCTCTACTTTTTTCCCCCAAATTGGAGCAGAGGGTAAAGTTTTTTATGAAAAAGAGAAGGGAAAGAGAAGAAATTTCACTTTATTACATATGTTCTTTATGGACGCTTTCTCCCATGATAGTGCTCCTTAACCTAGTTCACTTACTGTGTGCCAGGGGCTGTGCTAAATATTTCACGTGCATATCTCATTTAATCTTTCCTTAAGCCCTGATGTGGTTACTAACAGTTTCTCTTTTGGGTGGCTCAGTCAATTAACCGTCTGCCTTTGGCTCGGGTCATGATCTTGGGGTCCTAGGATCCAACCCCATGTTGGGCACCCTGCTCATCAGGGAGCCTGCTTCTCCCTCTCCCTCTCTGCTTGTTCTCTCTTGCTATCTCTGTCTCTGTCTCTCTTTCTCTCAAATAAATAAACAAAATCTTAAAAAAAAAAAAAAAAAGAAAAGAAATTGAGGCTTAGATTTTACATAAGTCACCAAAGTAATTTTATATACAAAGTTGCAAAGGTAATTTCAGGCACAACTTTACATACATTTTTTTCATAATTTAAAGTTACCCTTAAAAAAAGTAAACTAGGGGCATCTGGGTGGTCAGTCATTAAGTACCTGCCTTCGGCTCTGGTCATGATCCCAGAGTCCTAGAACCGAGTCCCGAGTCCCATGTCAGGCTCCCTGATCAGCGGGAAGCCTGGTTTTCTGGCTCCTGCTTCTCTGCTTGTCTTCCCTCTCTCACTGTCTCTCTGTCAAATAAATAAATAAAATCTTTAAAAAAAAAAAAGTAAGATAATATCTCTGACTTTGGGGTCTATACTCTTAACACTGATAATATTGAAAGAAAATTAAGGACGAAGCTATGGGTATTTTCCTCCAGATTTTTCTCATATCCCTAATATCTTATTTTACATGTATTTCATGTATCATTTAATCATTGTGCATATATCATTCAGTCTTCACCTCAAACTTGTGATGTAAGCAAGTCCAGTATGGGCCAGATGAGGGGAGGAAGGAGGAAGACCCAGTTAAATCAGTTGCTTGTGTTACAGGTGATAGCAATTAGATCACAGGGTTCCTGACTTCGAGTTCAGCTTTCCTTTATATGAGGTACATTCTCTGCATTAATTCAGTTTGCTAAAGGATGAAGTTCTTGTTCTTTAGGGTTAGCCTTTTCCCCTATTTTAATTCAGCCTTACTTCACTTATTTAGTTAACAATCCAAGAATGTTGCTAGAGTAGCAAAAATTTGATTGGAATCATTACCTTCAGTATTTCAGGTAATGGAGTGGAGTGAAAACAGCATGCAAAGCAGAGTCCGTCCACTCTGCTCCCAGGCTGGCCTCTTGGATAGGTGAAAGTTGACATCTGGTATGGCTTCCTTTGCTCTCTTCTTGTGGGAAGCCCTGGTTGACTACCTGACACCAGACATTAGATGTGACCTGAGCGTTTGCTCAAGCAAGCTTTGCGTAATTAAGTTACTGCGATTTGTTTCTCCTGACTGGACACAAGAGCCTTATAAGGTGAGGGCTCCATTGAAGTGATAAAGCTGATTAGATCCTTCATAGTAAAGGAATCTGATCTTAGAAATTTCCTCCAGCTCTTGTTAATGAGGCAAATACAACACTTAGCAGAGAAAATGAGGTCACTAAAAACAGAAACACTTCTTTTCTCTAATAAAGGACCGATTCTTTTGCTCCTCTTTTAAATCCAGGCCTAAATTTATTGTCCAGAATAAAAGCTCATTTAAATGAACAAGTAAGAAACTTTGTCTCAGGAGGTGGAGTAAACATATATAAGCTTATCACCTATATGAAGCAAAGGAAGTAGAACAATTGGAGAAAGTAAAACTAAGATAAACTTAAGAAATTAAAATAATTTAATGTTGACTACAAAGGAAGTGAAATAACCAACAATGATTAATTACACAAATATGTGGTCCATTCATTAAAAAATGTAGTTTTTTTCTTCAAAAACAGTTTTCTGACTTTTTCATTCTCTACCTTCCCTTCTCCTGAACTACTGTTCAAGCAAGTAAAACTTATTTTCGTTGGATACACTTACACAAATCTCACACATTAATTAATAGTGTGGATGAGCTTACCTTTGGGGATATATAGCACTTTCACATCTGTTATTGTCTACTTCTCATAAAACTCTATAATGAAAGTTGCATTATATCCATGATAAGGACTTGGGATTTGGCTGCAAAAGGTTATAGGATTTGCTCAAGAATCTGTAAACAGGAGAGTTGGGAGTCAAGTACAAGTTTTTTCAGCACCAGGAAAGGGACTTCTACCACAGCCACTCCAAGTTACACTTTATTTAACATCTCTGATTCTCACCTCTATTTCTTGCTAAGCCTTTGTTCCAATATGTGGAGAGTGGCATGACAATCGTTTTCATTTCAGATATACTTACATGAAATGTAAATCACATGTGTGCTTGCACAGGCATATACACACATTTCTGTGTTCATAGATTTGCCATCCTTCATTGTGAAGTATTTCTCTTCCCACAAAGACCCCGTTCTCCTTCTCAGCTTCAGCTTATGCCAGTGACATCAGTAATCATAAAGGACAAACAAAGTAAGAATGAAGTATCACAGGGGAAGGTTTGTGATGGGAACGGATGGATGGGAGACCAACCAGCCACCTGGTCTACTGTGTCCCCTGGGTATTGGCTTTGGGGTGGGTATAGGAATATAGGAAGACAGTGGAAAGTGTGTAATGTTGATGATACTGCTATCTAGTCAGTATAATGTTTAAAGGAAGTACTATTTGAAATGATGTTAATCGTTAAAGTTTAACTTTTTAGACTTTCTAAAGAAATTTAAAGCCTGTTTAAAAGAAATGCTCTCAGTCAGTTATCATATGGTTTCACTTACTTGTGGAGCATAAGGAATAACATGGATGACATGGAAAATGGAGAAGAGAAGTGAATTGGGGGAAATTGGAAAGAGAGACTAATCATGAGAGACTATGGACTCTGAGAAACAAACAGGGTTTTGGAGGGGGAATTGGGATCTGGGTGAGCCTGGTGGTGGGTATTATGGAGGGCACGTATTGCATGGAGCACAGGGTGTGGTGCATAAACAATGAATTTTGGAACACTGAAAAAAAATATATTAAATTTTAAAAGAAGAAAAAAAAAAAAAGAAATGCTCTCTCTGCATTTGGTTCTTTATCTTGACAGTGTAGTAAAATTGATGGAACAATAGAAGCTGGAGGCAGTTGGGCTCAGCTCTTTCCTGGCCCCACCACTTGTTAATGGTTACAACTTTGGTCCAGTTACTTAACTTTTCTTTAAATTAAGGATGAAAATAATACTAACCTTATATGATTGTAGTGAGGATTAAGTGTGTGTGTTTGTGTGTCTGTGTGTCTGTGTCTGGGTGATAGGAGAGATGAGAGAGAGAATGACATATGTGAGTGTGATGATGTGCATGCTAGCTTAGGATAGTCTCTTGTAAATAGTAAGTGTTCAGTGAATGTTAGTCACTATCAACTCAGTCACTCAATCTTCTACCCCTTCCATTTGGCAAAACTGTCTGCCAAACATTACCAGAAAACTCCTAATGGTTAATTCCAATTTAGTTTTTCTTGACCTCTCCCCTACATTTCATATTTTTTGCCACAGCCAATATTTTTTTTTTTTTTTAATCTAGACTTTCAAATTTCCGAAGTGCTGCACAGCAAGGGTTACTGTTTATACTCTCCCAGCAGAGGACCTGCTGTCTGTGCTAAGCTAGAACCACACCCTGATCCTGGAATTGGCAAATAATTCCTATGGGAAAGGAGACATGGCCGAAGATCAGGGGTCACATTGGAGAGGCTCTGTCCTCCTAAAATTTGTGTTCATCTAAATGCCATTGTTTATACAGATATCTGATATTTTAAAGTTACAGTTATTACTTTCCAAGCTTCTTCTTCTTTTTTTTTTTTTTTGTGGGAGTGTTGACCTGCCTCAAAACTCCTGATACTTCTCTTCTTTCCTTGGACATTATGTCTGAATCATACTTTGTTGGCTTTACTTCTGCTGTTGTATTGCTGCTTTCCATTTCAGTGGTTTTCTCCAGTGCCATCTTATTCACTAATCATGTTAACTTGTAAATCTATAACTCATTTCCATGATGATGACTTCCAAATCTATGGCTTTATTGTGGATCTATCTCTTATTTTTGAGATATGTTTGTCCAGTTATGCTGTAAGCCTTTACCCCATATGTACCTTAGGCAAATCAGATTTGAAATGTGCTTAGTTTTCTTCTCCCTAAAATTTGTACCTTTTTCTGTATCACTAGTTCTGGTTAGGGACTCTGATAGTACCATTCACCTAGTGTTGCAAGCCTGGAGTTAGAATTGCCCTGTATTTTACCATAACTCACAAGCCAAAAAATTTTATTTTATCTATATCTGTAACATTATTTTTATCTTTCCTTTTTGTTTATATCTCTCTATGTCCACTCCTACTAGCACATTGCTTAACTGTTTCCAGTCTTGGTTTCTTTTAGTCCATCCTCCACCTTACAGGCATATATATTTCTAATATACTATATTGCTACTTTAAACATTAATTTCCAGCACATTTCCCAAATGTTTTGCAGAATACTCTAATCTATGTATCTCCATGAATAAAGGAGGCCATAGTCAAATAAAATGTTGAAATGTGGCATGCTAAATATGGTTTCTCTTGAAAAGTCACACTACATATTATTAAAAAAAATCAAAGGCTATATGAAGCTTTTCTATCGATTGTAACAACAGAACTTTGTAATGTGAGCTTATATGTAAATATGGAAACGTTTGTGTTTAATATTTATTAATGTGGAATTATCGACAGAATGTATTCCTGATTTTAGTCCAATGGTATTTAAGGTCTTCCATGCCTAGCTCTCTAATCGTACCTCTTCCCTTTTGAACCTTTGTAGCCATACAGATGACATTCATTTGGCTCCCCCCAAACACACCTCTGTTCTATTCCACTGTACATTGTTCCTATTGCCTGGAATACTGCTAATCTAGCCGATGGTCTCTGTCTTTGAAGGTTTAGCTATTTAAAAGTGTAGTGGGTATAGGGGGTGTAGGAGGCACGTGGGTGGCTCAGTTGTTAAGCATCTGCCTTCTGCTCAGGTCAGGATCCTGGGGTCCTGGGATCAAGCCCTGTCAGGTTCCTTGCTCTGCAGGAAGCCTGCTTCTCCTTCTCCCACTCCCCCTGCTTGTGTTCCCTCTCTCGCTGTGTCTCTCTCTGTCAGATAAATAAACAAAATCTTTTAAAAAATAAGGTAAAAAAAGAAAAGTAGATCATTTGGTATTTTCACTACTGCCTGATACATTGTATGTGTTCATTGTACTTTAAATAGATAACAAAAATGGAGAAAATCAATAAGAGAAAATTCAGGGATATGAGATTAGCTGTATTGCCTATTCATTCTGCCCAGATGATGCCCATTCAGGAATTCTAACACATAGTAACAATTGCTTGAATAATTTTTTTAGCTGCTCGACCTCAATAATGTTTTTGTTTGCTCACTGAATAAGATTTAGGAAATTACTTTACAGTATAAAATAAATTTTTAATTCTTACAGGATAAAACTCAAATTTAATTTTCCTAAGTGTGCCTATTCTTCTTTTACTTAGTTATTCTTCTTTTACTGTGAAAATTCCTTAAAAATGATTGTAAATGTTTTCGATTTCTTCCTGACAGGTAATATTTGAAGCTGAAGTCTCAGGAGGGAGGAGTGGTTATATTGCCATTGATGACATCCAAGTGCTAAGCTATCCCTGTGGTAGGTTGTGATTAAGATTTGTATTTTTCTATGTCCTTTCAACACTTGTTTTATATTGGCAGTGACTGTTGTCTGTTTATCACTTGGTTGTGGCTGTCTCTTTTGTTGTTAGTCCTAACCTTCCGTTCAGTTTTAAAAGAACACTGAAGTATTTCTAGAATTTTTGATTCAAATCGTTTTCAGAATTGTAAGCAATTGTACACATACTGAAGAGTTCTTTTAATTATTTAATTATAGAAAACAAAATGCAAATTTAAATGAAACTCTAGATAGGGCAGACTCCATCTTTTGGTTTTATTAAGTAGTCTAGGAAAGCAAAGAAGAATAACAAATTAGAGCTCAACTGAAAGGAAACTAACTGAAACCTTACTAACATGTGACATGCTCAGTTGAAAGTTGAAGGAAAGGGGCACCTGGGTGGCTCAGTCAGTTAAGTGTCTGACTTTAGCTCAGGTCATGAGCCCAGGGTCCTGGGATTGAACCCCAAATTGGGCTCCCTACTCAGTGTGGCGTCTACTTCCCCCTCTCCTTCTTTCCCTCCCCTCATTCATGTGTGCTCTCTCTCAAATAAATAAATGAAATCTTTAAAAAAAAAAAAAAAAAAGGAAGTTGAAGGGAAGAGAATGAATTAGTTTGCCATACTCCAAGCTTCAGACTAAATTTTTTATAATAAGTTTCTGGTTAATCCATATGAAACAACAAGATGATAAAAAGCAAACAAAACAAAGAGCTCAGTGGATGAACACATGGTTTTGTTGTCCTTAGATGCCCATTGGTTCATCTTCAGATGGTGTGACTAATTTTTGTGTGTACATCACATTTCCTGAAAGACATTTGTTACATGCATTCAGTCTAGCCAGACATAAAACAGGTGGCATAAATTCAGACTTTACCTATATCTCCCAACATTAGTATTTTACAGGGCCCATGAATTCTAGATGATCTGTTCAGTAATCCTCCCGGTGGAAATTTTCTCACATACTGTAAGCACTGTGAATGGGGTGGAGGGGGGAGCACTATGCCAGCGGCCATGGCTGTGCTCCTTTTGAGAGCTTGTTACACCCCATTGTGCATCAGCATCTCCTACAGAAGTAGCAGATCACGGTTTGTGTGGCCTCTTGGTGGCCTTGGTGGTGATTCAGTAAGTCTGGGGTGGGGCTGGAAAATTTACCCTTGTGATAAGTTCCCTGGTGGTGCTGCAGCTGCCGGCTTTGAGTTCACGATTTGAGAACCACTGTTCTAGTTCAAGCATTTCCCTTTTTAAAGGCTACACCAAGACGAGGTGCTGCAGAAAGAGGTAGCGGGCAAGGGTCAAACAGGTGATTCCATTCAGTACATTCTAAGAAAAAGAGGAGCAAAATCATCTCATTCAAAGTTCAAGTTGGTTTGCTCATAAATTCTTCCAGTCCATTAGTATATGAGCGTGATGTTTTTGTCTACTGTTTGTTTACACTTACTGGAAGAGCAATGTAAAAGAAAGGCTCTCAGAAGTAAACAAATAAAAATAGGAATTAAGCACAGTGACAGTTTTACTGTGATATGGTCCTCTATGAGCTTGCTTTTCCTTATCGAGGCTTAACTTTTCCTGTGTATATTTACTTTCTTTCTGTTGAAAACATCAGTAAACTTCAGTTTTAAAGGGTAATTGTAGAGAACACTAATTTGAGAGTTACATAAGTCATGTAGGTTTTGATTACAGTCATCAGTTTTTGTTGGTCTGATACTGCTTTAGGGTAACTTCCTTCCAACTATGAAGGAATAAGAAGTAGATTTAGCAACGGTGAAGCAGATATTTCATTTGAGAGAAACGAAAATATTCTCTTGTTCTTTGAAGTACTAGAGAATTACAGCTATTGAAAAAAATTCTTTTTTTGAAAGAGAGACGATCTCACTGGTTAAGTTGTAAATTAATAGTTTGACAACCATGTCTACGTCAGAATGTTAGATATCATTGTATGTTTTCATTATACTTTTCTATTATGCTCTGATTTATGCCTGTTTGAGTGATTCCTTTTCAGTGATTATTTGACCTCTTTTGCTTTCTTTGATGTGTCACTGTTTTATTATCACCCATACACAACATGCTGTGGCCAACCGTGAGCAGTAGTTATTGACTGCTGTCTCTGTATACAACAATGCTCTAGCAGTTATGAGGGGGCGAGAGGATTGTGAGTGGGGGTTGTATCTCATCACAAAGAAAACTCCATTTTCTTCCATATGGTATTCGTGTTGGCCAAAGGTAAAACTATTATCATTATTCTCTTGGGAAAAAGTCACACGGCATGTTTTCTTCATGTGAAAATAATATATTTCTTTTCTGCCTTCACAGATAAATCTCCTCATTTTCTCCGTCTGGGGGACGTGGAGGTCAATGCAGGGCAGAATGCTACATTTCAGTGTATTGCTACGGGGAGAGATGCTGTGCATAACAAGTTATGGCTGCAGGTAAGGCCAAGTGGACAGCTGAACCAACGGTTACACTTGATTTTTAAAAAATCACAGAGTACTGCTTCTGGTGTCATTCCTGTGTGTGTGTGTGAGAGAGAGAGACAAGTTCTCTTGTGTAGGTTTGTTTTAATTGACAGCAGATTCATCTCAGATATTTCCGTTTTGAGAAGATGAATAAAGTAGATGACAGTACATAGTTAATAAATATTTGGGTTAGTTTTAGTGAAACCTGATGTTTCTCTAAAGTTATGTATGACTGTAAAAATAATTTTTTTTCTAAACCCATTCAAAGTAGGAAAAAATGAAAATTTCCTCATTTAATGTTTTGAAAACTCAACTTATAAGAGCATGTCACTTAAGTAGGAACTGTCATACTCTGGTACATTTGAAAAATAGTTTAAGAAACCTTTGGGAGTACTTCTGGAAATATGAATTGGAAGAGGGCCAATTAAATTTTTTTTAGAACTTTTGTGTACAAGGGTTAATAACAAATGAGGTCCAAACATTTGCTTTGCACATATTAAATCCTCAGTAAATATGTATTTAATGAATTACAATTTAGCATATGTTGGAGAAATGTAAAGGGTACATCACAGAAAGCTTTGAAAGACTCAGAGATCATGTGCCATGTCTTCAGAGAGTATCTGCCAGTCCTGGAGCACTAAGGGTAGGGGCAGGAGGGGCTGAGAGCAGCTCTAAAGTCAGGAGACTGGCCCAAGGAAAGACCGCTGTTGAGCTAAATATTTGAGGCTAGAAGGTATGTAATAATATTCCCTGAGCACTTCTTATTTTGGTGTGCCATTTGCATCAGAATGAAGGAAGGGATTTAATTGGTTAGAACTAAATTCCCGAGACTGTCAATAGGGACCAAAAGAGAAAAATCTTTGTAAGATTAGCATAGTTTTTTGGACATAGACCTCAGCATTCATTTTACCATCTTTTTAAGAGGTGAAATTCGTGTTGGGGATAATCATTAGGTTGTGGGGGGTTGGGGTCATGATTATAATAAATGATTTTTTAAGTCATACCTAGTAGAGTATCTAATATTGTACTAGAGGTTATAAATTTCTTACCAAATCCTCATGTCTCCTTGGATGTCATAACCCATATACTCATAGACTTAATTATCACTATTTTTGTAATTCATTTGATTTGCAGGTATTGGGATATCATCCTGAATATGTGAAAAGGAAACGAAGCCCCTATTTTTTTTTTTTTTTTTTTGTGATTATGCAGATTTCCTCTATAGACATTGAAATACAAGATAATTATTTATAGGGGTGCCTGGGTGGCTCAGTCCTTAAGCATCTGCCTTTGGCTCAGGTAATGATCCCAGGATCCTGGGATCGAGTTCCACATCAGGCTCCCTGTTCAGTATGAAGCCTGTTTCTCCCTCTCCCGTTCCCCCTGCTTGTGTTCCCTCTCTTGCTATTTCTGTCTGTCAAATAAATATATAAAATCTTAAAAAAAAAAGATAATTATTTATAGAGAGGGTACTATATAATATGCAGCCATTTCATCAGCTAAACATGAAGTCGGAATCCCTCTTTCTCTCTCTCAGACTAAATAAACAATTTTTAGACATTTTTTCCTCTTCAGTTAATTTTTCTTATTTAGGTGGGAACTTTAGTTGGCATTTGACTTTAGTTGTGATCCGTACAGTCTTGTATTGGAGAACTAGAGACTCTGTAGTCTGCCTCTGGTTTTATGCCCCAGGATTTAATGTGGCATTGAAATAAAAGGGTTTTGTATACTCAGACACCAGCTGCCTTGTGGCAACAAAGACTTTCTGGCCCTGCTGGTCTGAGTGGGTTGCAGTCAAAATGCTGCTCATTTATTGTTTGTTTCCTACTTTGTGGATTGGCCTATTTCAGAATAGTTTTAAAAAATATTCCTTCTGTCATTTTCCAAAGAAAGATGAGAGATAAAAAATAATTCTGTTAAACATCTAATCTGCTTTCCTTTTTCTCCTCTTTACACATCCTAAGGTGAATTTGGGTATTTTTCTTCTGTTTTGACAGTGAGATTACCCAGTTCCTCAGCAGTTAACATATTTGCCTTATTGTTTAAAAAAGCTTTTCTACTTTCTCAGTAATACCACTTAAATTAACTTAAGCCATTTTTTTAAATCTACCTTCTTTGTGTTTAATATTGAAAACTGTCCATTACTTAGTTGAGGGATATTTTCAAATGAATTGAGACTAGTTATTTTATATAAATATATAGTGAATCACTCTGAATGTGGCCAGTGATTTAAAGTGGTAGAAATAGGGGCGCCTGCTTGGCTCAGTGGGTTAAAGCCTCTGCCTTCGGTTCAGGTCGTGATCCCAGCGTCCTGGGATCTAGCCCTGCATCGCGCTCTCTGTTCAGCGGGGAGCCTGCTTTGTCCTCTCTCTCTGCCTGCCTCTCTGTCTACTTGTGATCTCTGTCAAATAAATAAATAAAATCTTTAAAAAAAATAAATAAAGTGGTAGAAATATAATAAAGCAGAAAGAATCTGGATTCCATAATGAATCTGCAAGTCAACTCATAAAAATTGATGTCAAGTCTTGTTTACTTGGTGCAGAATGACTACAAGAAATCAAGATGCCGAACTGTTACTTCTAACTTTAATTTGAAACTTTTAACCCTTCCAACCCACTTAAGTGTATGTACTTAGAGAATTCATTGAACTATTGAGTCTATTTTATAGATAAGTTCCTTATCTATGAACAGAGATGTGGGTAGAAACTAAGATCCCTTTCAGCTATAAGACGTTAAACTAGGTCTTTGCATTATCTTTTAATGACCTGAGACATGGCCTTCATGACCTTATTGTTTGATGTAAGACTGTGAAATTGTTTATGTTACTCGTTTTGTATGGGTAAAAATGGCCCCTGAAATTAACTACCATTGTGAGAACAGTTGCTGAAAATACCTGTGGACAGTACTGAGAATGTATTAGAAGCAACCCAAAATGAAAGGACACTGCATCCTGTCACAGAAGTAATGGGGTAGTGGAGTAGCTGTTATACTTGCCATGGTAGGTGTCATTAAAAAATGGCGATCGACTTTTTATGTTTTTCAAATCACTTACATTATACAGTATTTGTGTCAGTTAATAAATGCTTAAATATGGGGTAAAACACCAAAGAACAGAAAAGCAGCCAAATACCTGTTTTAAAGGAAAAATGATATACTACAAATACTTTAACCATAATACCTGATAGCATTTGACATTTAAAATAATTTATATATGGAGAGGTACCTGGGTAGTTTAGTCCTTTAAGCATCTGACTCTTGGTTTGGGCTCAGTTCATGATCTCAGAGTTGTGAGATTGAGCCCATGTCTGACTCTATGCTCAGTGAGGTGGCTGCTTAAAAATTCTCTCCCTCTCCCCCTCCCCTGCTCCCTGTTTTCTCTCCCTCTGTCTAAAATAAACAAATAAATAAATAAAATAATTTATGTATGGAAATACATTTAAAAAGATAAATCTCTCACTTATTATCTTTAGCTCACAATTGATTTGTCAGTCATTTTTTATTGTTTAAAATGACATACAAATTATTAGGTAAATTAAAAAAATAGAGTGCACAAAAGCAAACACTTGAGTTCCCTCAGCTAACCTTGGGTAATTCATAAGGTATATATCACAGTGGTTTTTGGATGTATCTTTAGGGAGTGTTCTTTCCTGTAAGATCTCAATATAATTACCGAGTCTAAACATTAGGTCATTCACTCTAGATATTTAGAAAACAATGACAAAATACATTACCTAAATTAACCTCCTTGTACAAGCTCAGTGAACTAGGGATGCGTAAAACAACATGGATGACTGTTTTTAGAAGTCTGTTTAATGTCAAAAAGCTGGCGATATGGTAAAATTATGAGGTTTTTTGGGCCATAGTTTAAAATGGTGTGTTAAGCTCATTCATGTTGGAAAAGGGACTTAGAATAAAGACTTTAGTCTCTTAGAGAGAATTTCCAAATTCCTTTTTGATCATAAAACTCAATGAAGTAGCATGCATTCCAGATATAAGCACAACATTTGTTGTCAGGTTAATGATTTGCAATTTTTTCCCATATGAACAGATGTTTTCCAGTGCTTCCAACAAGTTTTAGAACTGTGCTGTTTTGTGATTTCAAGGAACCCTCATGGTAGTGAATTTGTGGATTATAAATTAGGGCTTATGGTAAACATGGGTTATAGGAAATAAGATCACAAATGAAATTTTAATGTATAGTTTATATTGAAATAAAATAATAAAAAACCTGGTTATATTTTTTGAGAAGTGTCAGATAATTTTCTCACAGGAAAGAGAAAAGTTAGGTTATATATATTTTTTTAGGTTAAAAATGTTAGTCATGTCCTTTCATTGCAGTGTTTACTGATATGAAGAATAAAGTGATGGTGGTAAAAAGTGAATATATAAGAAAATAACTAGCATGACACAATAGTTCCACTCCCATATTTACACAATAGAAATGTTTACACAATATTTATACAATAGAAATAGACATTTACACAATAGAAATAAAGACATTTTTTCAGAAAATAATTTGTGTAAGAATGTTTAAAACAGCTTTATTCATAAAAACCAGTAATTGTAAAGAGCTCCAATATCCATTAAAAGGAGAATGGGCAAACAGTGTGTGGTTCATTCAAGCAATGGAATGTTATTCAGCAATAACAAAGAATGAGTTACCAATGTGGATAAATCTCAGCAATAGTATGTTTTTGGAAAGGGGATAGGTAAAAAAAAAAGTACCAGAAAAAATAAAGCTAAATTATGTGATAGAAATCAGAACAGTATTTGACTGTGGGTGATGAGGAGGGCCTGGAAGTGCACAGGGGAAACTCCTGAGGTAATGTAAATGTCATGTATATTCACTGGGTGTTGGGCCCGTGGGTGCATATACATTTGTTAGAAGTTAAGTTCCATCCAATTTACTGTGTATGCAGTTTACCTCAATAATAAACGAGGCAAAGTGAGTATGTGGTACATTCTGGCATTACTAATCAAGCCATAGATGGCAATAGCCTATAAACATTTAGCTGCCTTTTGTCCATCTTGTCCATTTGAAGTTATTTGATTAGGTGTGAGGGTAATATATAATTAGTCTATGCTGAAATACAGAGTGAAACATGTTCTGAGTGTTCTGTTATCAGAACATGTTTTAAATTCTGAGGGTGTAAAAGAGTTGAAACAGGGTTGGACTGTAACTTATGACTTAGTGTTCTTTTATGAAGGTCCAGTATAAGTGGACACCTACATGGCAAATCAAATAGAGCTCACTGCTGGAACATCTGTCTGACCATATGCTTTGGCTTCAGGTTCAGTGTAGAAACTAAAACGCTAACGACTCCATCCATCATCTCAGAGCTTGGCGGGCATGCATCATTGGATTGGACAGAGAAATTCAACAGTGGAGTTATTGAAAGTAGGGAATTGTGTGGGTAGATTTGGTGACACCATTTGTTTTGGTGAATTGAAAGGAGGCTGTTTAATGTGTGACTGATAATCCTATGCAGATTGCCATCAAAGCTGTGGCAATTGGGCCAATCTGTCAGTAATTGCCGCAGGTGCTGGCCCTATGCCTCCTCTGTTGGTCTGCCAAAACAGGAAAGTCAGCCATCACTTTGCACTTGGTAAGATTTGTCACCGCTAATGTAGTATGATAAAGCTAGTTTCTCAGCCAAAGGAAATGTCATTCTTATGGAGCAATAGATAATTCAAGCAATGGATTGAGAGTAATAATTGGAGAGTAGAATTAGTAAAATGAAATGCAAATTGCTCTTAAAAAACAAAAACAAAAACAAAAAAACAACCAAAGAGAGACCGACCTCTTACAGTACCAGTTGTTGTCAGCTGAGGATTAATGGAAATGGGTGGTCTGAAACTTCTGGGCATACGGTGTTTTGTCTGTCCGGGGAGATGTCATGGTCTTCTTCCTGCACTGCAGGTGAATGGCATCATGCAAGCAGTGGAAATTAGATCAGAGACATGGTATTTTACAAAATGAGTTAATTCGAAAGTATAAAAATTTTAGCTGATGAAACCCATCACTACACAATTTCAAATACCACATAGCCATTGCTCACAGAGCTCCCTCTAATGCTTCCATGCTATGGTATTTTTCCACGCCTATTTCTACTGTCCAATGATGTGCCTGGATGTTTGTAGCATATTGCATTTCTACAAGAGATGTTACTATCCCTGATAGGATTTCCTTTTGAGAAAAAAAATCTGTTAATTTTGTATTTATTACAATGAAGGAAAATTCTTGGAAGAAATTGATCTATGCCTAGAACAATCAAGTGTATGATGGGCAATTCATTGAAAACTACTTTGAGAGGAGTATTTCAGAACCTGATTGACTAAACATATGTGATTAGCATATATTGGATGCCATGAAAAGAAGAGGGGGAAAAAAAAAGGAAGGAGTTATAGTGAAAATTGGCCTACTGTCTGGACTTGGTGAAAGTCCTGACATTTTCTAAGTCATTGGCCTTAAGGGTGACTGACTCATGTCTAAAATATTAGACTAACCAAAGACAGCTTATAATTACTAGGACAGTGAATAAACTTGAAGACATGATGTCAGAATGGCTAAAACAACATGGAATAGTATATATCTTGAGATTCGTGGGAGAACAGATAAACTTCTTAAAATCTTAAATTATTGGGAATATTGAAGAGGGATTTAATTTGTTCTGTATAGGTTCTAAAGTAAAATACTAACTAACAGTTTGAAGCTCTGTGGTGAGAGATATAAGCTGATTATAAGAGAGAACTTTGTAATTGTAGGGCTGTTGAAACTTAGTATGAGCTCTTCCAGGAGGTAGTAAAACTACAATTAGTGGAAGTATCCAAGCATAATCTGGATAAGCACTTGCTAGAGCAGTTGAGTATATTTAAGCATGAGGCTGAATACATTTTAAGATCCCTTCAGCCCCGAGAATTGCCTCTGTAACTGAATAAGAAAAGATGATACAGAATCTAATCACTAAACTGTTTGAGAGTTGAGAGAGCACTGCATCGGATGGAATGTTTGGTGAGATCATTAAGATTTGATTGAATCTTTGAAGGATCTATAGGGCGTGAATAGCAAAGATACATGAACACTGTTATCACTGCAGGTTAGTGTATGTGCGTGGGTGGGATAGGAACATCAGGAGAAGGAGCTTCTTGAAGTGGAGGGTTCTCAATGAGAAGTGGAAGTAAAGACAGGTTTTTGGCAGGGTTGGGACTGGGCCCTGATGCAGACATAAACCAGAAGGGCCTGGGATTAGCCGGTCCTGGTGGAATCGAAAAATACATGAATAGCAAAGAAGGATAGATGAAAGAAATACCAGTTGACAGAATCGGGGACGATGTGAGTGAAATGATCAAGACAGCTTTCCAAATTTCCTCAAAAGTTTATATTTTAAAGCCAGTCAGTGAGCTTGTTTTCTCATTTTCTGTTTTGGGACTGATTTTTCTATTAGATCCATCTGTTTCCTTTTTTTTTTTTTTTAATTTTTCCTACGTTCATAATTGCATAGAAGTTATCTAGATATGAAAGTGAGTGAAAGGTGTGAGGACATTCCGCCTTCCTTGGCTCTTTTGAGCTTTAATAAAAGTTTGTCAAGACAGTTGGAAGCTTGTGGATGGTCCTGATATCCACTGGAAGGCTATTGGTGCTTTTAACCTTGGCTTCTTCTCTACCTTGTGGCTCACAGAACAGAGTAATGTCCGAGGGCAAGTGTTAACCACATCTGTGGTGTTTCCCCTGATTTCTTGTAAACTGATAAACAGTAGCATGCTATTTAATTCTAATTGTCTCTTTTTATTCTTACTTTAAGCAGTAGTGATTTTTTTTCTGTGTATATGCTGATTTACAGTTATTTCTGTTTTACTTGAGAGACCATGTACCATTTAATAGCTAAGCTATCACTCTTGTCAGTCTGCTGCTTTTCCTCAGGACGTTGGTTTATTTGAGTTCAGGGCATTATATTCTTCCTTCATGGCTTCATACAAAGAATTATGGCTGTTGGTCTTGAAGTAAAATCATTGACTGAGTATCATGGATTGTAATGTTTATCTTTTATCTTTGGCATTTGGGTGTGTATGTATATAAATAGTGAACATCAGAACATTTAATCATGTTTAATGTTTTGGATTGTTAAATATCCTTGAGGTCATTTTGGTTGGCTTTCTGTGGCTTTCTACCATAAAGAGTTCAATGCCTTGAAGATAGAGTGCATTCTTTTCCGTCTTCAATAATTTATAAACTCTTGGGTTTGTTGTCTGCAGATTACATAATTGATTATAAATGAATAATGTGTGGAAAATACTTTATCTTTCTTATCTATCCCTGGAGCATGACTGAAAACCCGGCAGTCATAGAAGCTCAAGGATTTCTTCCTATCGATATCTATAAATAACAATTTACTGCTTTTTCTGTGCAAGAATAATGTACTCTTCTGCTGTTCCTAAAGCTGCCCTTCGGTGTGTTTTCTAAGTGTGTCACATCAAGCACTTTACAACTTTCCATTGACTTCCTGTGATCAGTGTTACAGCATGGAGGCTCTGTAGCAGGCTGGGTTGCTTCTTTATGAAAAGCAATCTGATATAAAAATCTAATATTTGTAAAATCATTTTATGGTACAACAAAACATAGACAATCACACAAAAGTAAGAACTATGACTGGATGAATTTTTATGAGGTACACACCACACAGGACAAGAAAGGGACTTTGCCAGCCATCCTATGGGCTCCTTCCCAGGGCTCAGTTCAGGCCACACCTGAGCCCCTCCCTACTGCTGCAAATAATGGTTTTCCTCACTTCTGGCCCTTCTTTGTTTTTTCATAGTTTTTTTTTTTTTTTCTCACTTATATGTACATTCCTAAATACTCCAGATTATTCTTATCTAATTTTTAAAATGGGTTTTTAAAGTGTCTTTTAATCTGTGGGTTTGTCCTCTGTCCCTTTCTTTTCCTCACAGTTTGTCTATTGAGGAGGAACCCAGACCATTGACTTGTAGTTTTGCACAGTCATTTTACTGATTGCATATTAATGTCCTCTTTGATTTAACATGTTCTTCTGAATTTTCTGTAAATCGGCAGCCACATCCAGAGTTAAGTTTGATCCTTTGGAATGCTAGAGATGGTGCCTGGTATTATTACAGGAGGCACAAAATGTCTCTTTCTCCTCCCCTGCCCTTTTTTTTGTTTTCTTCATAGTCATTGGTGCTTAATGCCTATATTCATTGTTCAGGCTGTAAATTGTAGTATTCTAGTTCTATTATTTATTATGTACTATTATCTAGTTTGTACTAGTTTAGTTAAAGAAGAAAAACTTCTCATCTACCTTTCTCTACCCAGTAGCATACTTCATTAGGAAAGAGGGGATAAAGACTCAAATCTTTGTTTTAGCTATTGGTTTTCAATATAATGAGTTGATCCCTTATCATCTCCAAAGGTGACTGATTCTTCTTCTGAACTTGTGGACCTAATCTTGTTTAATTGACTTCAGTTTGTTGTAATTATTACTATTAATATTACTATTAAAACTCGAGCTGCCCCATCTTTGGCTAATGAGAACCTCTTCAAGTTGGCTCCAGAGTTCTTTTGATATGACTTCAGTAGTTTTTGGTAGTTTCCTGCTGTCTGATATTGTGAGATGTTCCTTCCTTCTTTTGTACATTTTCTTCTCCAGACCCAATACGCTGGTTTGTTTTAGTGAGATCGTGTATTTCAGGACCATGATGTGGATGCTGAAGGGTACTCATTTTGTTAGACCTTTTCAGTGAACAGAACTAAGGTAAAATTCATATTTAACAATAAGCTCTCTATGAGTTCTTCTTTATATTTCAACTTCAAGCCTAAAGATTTTCACCTAATGTTTTCTCTATTACAATTTGTCAGTTATGGCTCCTTTTTTCTATGCTACTATTCTTTAGTCTCAGTGACCCAAGGAAAGAGAGAATTCAAATACTCCATAATTCCTCATTTTTAAAGGCTGATGTCATTTTTAATACTTGCACCATGTAACTTGTAGCATGTAACTATTGCATACTATCCTCTCTCTCAGGTAGCCCTTATTTACTTAGTTCTTCAGGTAACTATGTTCTTAATGATCACCATCTTCTTATAGCTCATGTTTTCCCAGTTTCTTTGGTTGTTTAAAAGTCATTTTCTAGAAAAATGGCTCAGGAATAGCACATGGAATTAATATTCCTGAGTTCTTGAGTGTTGATTATAGTTTATATGTGAACTTGATAGATTTTTTTGTGCCCTTGATCCTTTTTTTAAAGATCTTATTTATTTGAGAGAGAGAGAGAGGGAGAGAGCATGAGCATGAGCAAGGGGAAGAGAGGGAAAGAATCTTAAGCAGACTCTGTGCTGAGCATGAGCCTGACATAGGGCTTGATCTCACAACTGTGAGATCATGACCTGAGTTGAAATCAAGAGTGGGATGCTTAACTGACTGAGCTACTGAGGTGTTCCCGTACCCTTCTTAAGTCAGTTGCAGGATATAAAATCCTTTGTTCATATTTTCCTTCCTTGAGTAACTTTAATATGTTATTTCATTTTGTTCTGGCATAAAGCTTTGTTATCAAAGTCTGAGAATATTTGTTTCCTTACAAATCATATGTCTGCTTTTTCTAGATATTCAAAGGATTTTTTCCTTTTTTTTTAAAGATTCTAATTTTATCAGACTGTGTATTGTTGTGAGTCATTCTAGGTTACTGTTCTCAGGTATGTGTGGTGTTCTTCCATTGTGTATTTTTAAGACTTTTTTAAAATTTTCAGAAGGCACATTTAATTATTAATTAATTAATTAATTAATTAAAAAAAGACTTTATTTATTTATTTGACAGACAGAGATCACAAATAGGCGTAGAAGCAGACAGAGAGGGAGAAAGGAGGAAGCAGGCTCGCCGCTGAGCAGAGAGCCTGATGTGGGGCTTGATCCCAGGACCCTGAGATCACACGAGTCCATACAAAAGCAAGGAAACAAGAAAAGTACGAAAATAATATTATTTTTATTTTATTTTTTATTTTTATTATTTTAAAGTACTTTTCGTACTTTTCTTGTTTCCTTGTGAAAATAATACTATTTTCATACTTTTTTTGTTTCCTTGCTTTTGTATGGACTCGTGTGATCTCTGTGTTTGATCTTCTTTGCATTTCATCATTAATAGTCATTTTCTCTGGAATCTTTTTTGTTCTTTTTCAGTTAAAAGTCTCTTTTTTCCCCACATTCTGTTTTGCTTAAGACATCATCTGTTGATTTTATTTACTCTAGTTAATCGTATTTCTGAAGTGACATTTTTCTTTCATTTCCAATTTTTCTTGAGTTCTGTCATCTTATGAATTTTATTAATTCAAATTTATATTATTTTTTCATCATGAATCATTTTTTTAAATATGTTTTAACATAGCTTGAAATATTAGGTTTCAATTTTGATCTGTTTTGTGGGCATATTTTCCTGACTTACTTTCAGAGACTCTGGGGTTTATATTCTGCTCCTTATTCTATTTTAAACTTATGATAACTTTATGTTGGACTTGACCTTGATACTTTTAAGTTGTTCATTTTTATGTTAATTATGTTGTCTTGAAATTTTAAAATGAGATATGGAGTTCAGGAAAACTTTCTTGATTTCAAGAATCCCTCTTTTGTTTTTGTGAGTTATGTTTAAAAATATGACCACTTGCTTTCTTGTTTTTCTTGGTTTTGTTCTCATCTAAACTCTGTCTGGACCTTTTCGTTCCATACTTCCTCTTGTTGTTTTGTCTGATTTTATGTGGCAGATTCAGAAAATTAAAATTATCCCACTGCCACCAAGTTACCAGAATCTCTCAAGTGTAGTGCTTTAATTGTATTGGTCTCTTTGCTCTACTCAACTTCCCTTTTACTCTGAATGGTACAGTTAAAGTCACATGCTTTGTATTTTCCATTTTCTCCAACACAGTTTGATGCAACCAGCCAATACCATTATTTATATTCCTTAGTTTGTCTAAAATGTCTTAAGGTCACAAATGCATGGTCACCCAGAAATTTGCCTTCTATAGGTATTTGTTAGAAATATCTAATGGTAATATTTTACATCTCTTTACTACATCATGCTATGGACTAGCAATGTCTTCTTTATTACTGGGAAATAATTACTATCTAATCACATTTAGAGAACCAATTCTAGAAAACAGAACCAAACCAGATCGGAAAACTCAGTCTTAAAAAATCTGTTCTCCCAGAAGCATTTCTGGTAACAAAATCATCTGTATCAGTCAGTGCTCAAACACGAAAAGCATAGGTATATCTGTGTATATACACACCCACTTTGTTTTTTGTTTTTGTTTTTGTTTAAATCCTAAAAGGATTTATTACAAGGAATTGGTTTATATGATTGTGGGGCTGGCAAGGGAAGTCTGAAGTCTGCAGGCCAAACCATCAGAGGGTCAAGCTGGTGTCCTCAGGCACAAACTCAAGCTGCTGTTTATAGGTGGAGTTTCTTCAACTTCAGGGGAAGCCTTTGCTCTGCTTTTAGACCATTTTAACTAACTGAATCAAGTCCACCCAGATCATCTAGGATAATCTCCCTTACTTAGTGTCAGTTGGTTATAGACTTCACTTCCATCTCCAGAATCCCTTCACCTGGACACCTACTTTGATTAAGTAACTTGGGACTATAGCATAGACAAGTTGATGATCCAAAGATCACCACAGTTATTAAATGTGTTATTCGCTTAGATAATGTGTTGATTATGATCTTCATTATATTGCTATTATCAAGATTTGCAATGAGAACTTTTGTACAAGTAGTCTCATTATTATTCTCAACATCTGTGTTGAATGGCAGGTACAAATAGATACCCCCAGTTTTAGATAAAAAGATGGAGATGTGAGAAATACTAAGAATTGTGAAGCTACTAAATGGTTGTTTCAAAATGGAACTTAGGTATTATCTTCCATCCAGCGGGGTTCAGTGCACTTTCTCATGCTCTCTGTGTTGCCCCTCATACTGCAAGACACCTATGCTTCATAGCCTAAAACTCTTTTTCTTGTTTAATAGCTGAATTTACATTTTATTGCACTTGGGTAGTGATGGATTCTAGGAATTTGTTATCCCCAGCACATTTTTACCCTGCTTTTTAAAAATCAGAATTATATATGCCACCTCTCTTTTTTTTCTGGTCAACTGTCTTTCATTGCGTTCAGCCCTTTCATTGCCAAATAGTAAATATGTTTGCCAACTTAGTATTATCATTTTAGTGCAATTTTCCTAGAAGAACACTGTGTTCTTATTAAATGTTTGATCTGTTGAAATAAATATAATAATTTCTAGTGGCTATAAATAAGTGCTTTTCTCAAAACAGTAACATGTTTCTAATCTTAGAAATGTCTAGATTTCTAAGCCTTGAATTTTGCCATAAAACCTTTTGTGTTTCTAAAATTTTTGGTTTAATTGTTCAATAATGATAATGATGTAATAATAATAATAATAGCTGCTGATGAGAAAGAAAAAACATTCATATGGTAGACAAGCCTTGGTAAGGAACCCTCTGTTCCTTGGCAGTAATTTGGTTGGATTATTGTATGATTTACTTCAACCTTACTTAATCATATTGTGCAAATTTACTTTGGGTTTAGTTTTGGACAAAAGGGCAAGTACCGACAAATCATATGCCACCCTCTTAGTCCTCTTAATGTATTCACTAGGAACCTAAATACCAAATGTAGGGAAACAGTCTCTTAACAGTTTTCTGACTCAAGAGGGTGGAGGGATCATATAGCATCATGTGCCCAAGAAAGACAGTGAAAAATAAATAAAAAGATAAATGCAATTTAATATTTTCTTCAAGTCAACAGAGTGAAATAATCCCCACAAGTATTCTAAGAACCACATTATTTAATTTTAAATTAAATTGGATTAATTCTTTTCCTCAAGCTTTGAAAAGAAAAGCTGAGATAAGCTATATCATATTTTAACTGTACCTTATTAACTGTTAGGAGTTCTAGCTGAAAATAATATAAAACCAGGTGTATTTTGTCCTTTAATAGGAAGTCCAGAGAGAAGGGGGCTCCAGAAGTTCTTGATACCATTTCAGATACTTGATCAAGAACCCGATTCTGTCTTCATCCCTGAGGTGCCATCCTTAGTGTGTCCACTTTGCCTCACATTGGGTTCTCTCACATTGACAAGTCTGCTTTTCCAGTTTTAGGCATAACATGGAGAAGAGGACCCACTGTGTCTTTTCTAGGAGTGTGAAAAATACCTTTCTGGGAGTGAATTGGCCTGTTTTTGTAGAATCTCATTAGCCAGAATCAGAGCACACACCCATTTTTACAGCTCTCACTATGATTAGGAGTAAGACATCCATGATTGTTTTCTGCCCGTATGTTTCAAGCTGTAATGTCTTGGTGCATAACCTAGGGATCTATGAAAATGTAGATTCTGATTCAGTACGTCTAGAGTGATCTCTAGGCTTAGGGTTTGTAACAATTTGACAGGGGATTCTGATGCTGGTGGTCTGTAGACCACACTTGGAATAGCAAGGGGTTTGATCGATACTTGGCTATTATAGATGTTGAGAATTTACCAATATTATCGCTACACTACTTTAAGCCAGGAATTGAACTTGTCAAGTAAACACTGCATATGGCCTGCATGAGGAAGCTTACTTAGTTAAACAGAGGAGTATAATACTCAGGGGCTTTAATGACAAGTCTCAGCAACCTGTACGGGAGACACAGCAAATAAGAAAGCATGGAGAGCATATGAGAATTGGGGGAGAGAAAAGGGCCAAGTATTGGGATAGAATCCTTTGATCATATAATTTTGTGGTTTGTTTCTCAGTATTTCTCAAAGTTGGGGATATTTGCAGTGGTAAAATCATATAAAAAACTCAAAACAGGATAAAGAGCCAGGAACTGAAGAATGTAAAAGCAGAAAACTATATGCAAACACTACTGCATAAGGGAGAAATTTAACACTACTTCTTTCTTCCTTCATAGGGCTGTGCATTCGGCTAAATTGATAGCTTGTAGTCAGGTGAAGACCTATTATTTTGGATTATAAAAGAAAAGTTATCATTATTTTTGACTTCTGAAATGTACATGTCCTCATTTATTACTTTTAACTGTAATGCATTACTGGAAGCTGAGTAAATAATGCAATGTCTAGTATAGTAGATTATATTTCTCATTAGTACAATGCTTTGACCAAGGCTTTACAGCAAATAATCAATTCATTGGACTGGACCTAGAATATAAATGGAAAAAAGAAAAAAGCAGCTTTGGTTTAGTTTAGAGGAAGTACTGCTAGATTTTGTGTCAAACCTGGTTTTGAGTTTTAATCCTGCTACTGAGAGGCTGCATATCATATTTCTAATCTATTTGAATCTGGATTTTATGATCTTTAAATGGAAATAACTATCACATATGTTTTTTTGAGAGAGCAGTGGCAGCACCAAGATGATAGCCTATATACCATCAGGTACATGGAGGCATTTATTAAATGATTATTGAAGATCAGGCTGAATGTTATGAGGGCATAATGGTATGACGAATGGTTATTGTTATTTTAAGAGGTAAATAGCATGTATGTCTCCTATGCTCTTTAATTATATAAACAATGTATATCTTATGTAGGCATATATATTTTGTACTTATGTTAGCATTTTAATAAACACAAATATAGATATAATGTAATGTAATCAGCTTTGTGTACTCCTTAAACAGGCACCTCTATATAATATAAGCATTTTCTCTTCATTATTATCTAGGAGAATGATCAGAGATCTTGGTGCAAAAATTCATGGAATAGTTGGGTAAGGAAAGAGTTATTTAAAAAGCTGAATGAATAGACTATGGTAAAATTGTAGTTGGGACTTTGTGTACTTAGGTTTATATGTATATGTATGCATACCCATACATGACTATATACTACACAGTATGCACAGATAAATCATTTTGGATGTTGAGAAAAATGATTACAGATACAATGAGTTTAGGATTTAAAATATTACTTAAGTAATAGAATGGTCCCTTTATTATTTACTCTTTAAAAAAACACAAAGTGTCTTAGCCATGAAAAAATTATAGAAAACAGTAAGATGACCACAAATGTACCCACCAAATTTAAAAGAAGTTGAAGTTTACATTTTTATTTCATACACTAATTTTTTTAAATAATTTTTTATTTTTTATAAACATATAATACACTAATTTTTGTTAAAGAATTTTATTTGAGATTTTAACATGGGTATGTGTATTTCATATAAATGAGATAATGGGGCTGGTTGTGATGGCTATTGCTGATTTTTCAGTACTTTTAGGAGCCAAATGATATTACATTGGTAATTTGAAAGTGGTCACAGTGAGACTATTTACACCATAGAAACCGAGATATGATACAAATCAACACTTTATATTTTTGGTTACGAACGAGCTGTTCAGCATTTTACCAGCACACTGCTGGCCTTAGCTTGCCTAAACTTCTATATTTTATTTTATTGGATGGCCAAATCTCAGTCTATTCAGTAAAATTTGGATCTTTCCCATATTGAACTGTTCCTGTATTGAAACGATTCTGAGTTCAACATTCTTGTACAATATCTCCGTGATCACATATGCAAAAGTGATTCAGATGTAGAAATGTAGACGTGAACTACTGGATAGGCTATGTCCATCTTCAGATTTTCTAGAGAATAACAAATTATCTTTTAAAGTGACTGTATAAAATATACTTCCATTAGTAATCTTAGGGGGTTTGTTTCCTATAGCTAGAGTACGAGACGATTTTTAAGTAGTATGAAAGGATACCAGAGACACTTGACTTTTCACCAACAAGAGATGAGGTCGAGGATCATGACCAGTTCTTTCTCATAGTTATGACTTTTCTTTGCCCTTTATGCTATCTTTGACATATAGATGTTTTAAAATTAAGGTTGAGGATCTCTTTTCATGGTTATTAGACATATACATTTTTCCTTTTTATAGCCTGTCCACTTTTTGATAGGGTTGTTTGTCTTTTTTCTTATTGAACTGTAGAAGATCTTTACATAACCTGGCTATTTATCTTTTGATGGATTATTTCCATGACAAATATCTTATCACAGTTGGTGGCTTGTTTTTTTCACTTTATTTATGTTGTCTTTCAACATATAGAAGTTATAAATTTTATTATAGTTGAATTTTTCAGTCATTTCTTTTATAGCTTACACTTACTGGTATTGTGCAAGGTACCCTGATGTTGTAAATAGGCTTTTCAGTATTTCATTTTGAAAGTTGACAGATATGCTATTAACATTTAGGTTCTTTTGATTACTTCTCTTAAACGGTATAAATTGGCTGTCATTAATGCCAAAGAGATAAAGTTTGCAAAGAAGAGAGATTTTGGTTTGACTCTAAATTAGTCATGAGTATTTTATTGTCATTCTGTGGCTGGTCACATGCTACACTTTTAGAATACAAAGATGCATTGGGCATGCTCTTGGTCTTCTCATGGGACAAACCTATTATATAGCACATGCAGTATAGAATAAGGGCTAAAGGAAGCTCCCATATGTATTCTTTGGGAGAAGGAGGGCAGTGAATTATATGCCCTGGGGCCATTAACTCTTTTGTTAATTCATATGCTGTGAGCTAATAACAATTTTATGGAAAATAATAGTAATCTATAATGTCAGTGCTATACCCCTAAAGGATACCAGTGTTTATTTCCATGCTTTTTTTGGGTTGAATGACACTGGAAGAGATTTGTGGAACTACATAGACATTTTCCTCCTAATTTAGAAACAAGAATAATGTATCACAGATATTGGTTGCTAAGGTGCTTTAGATTTATCGAAATGTTAAGAACCTGTTTTTTAAAGATTGGTTTCTGCTTGCAGAGACGAAATGGAGAAGATATACCAGTAGCCCAGACTAAGAACATCAATCACAGAAGATTTGCTGCTTCCTTTAGATTGCAGGAAGTGACAAAAACTGACCAGGATTTGTATCGCTGTGTAACTCAGTCAGAACGAGGCTCCGGTGTGTCCAATTTTGCTCAACTCATTGTAAGAGGTAAAGTCACTTTCACTTCATGAAATTGCTTGACTTGGTTAAAACAAAGCAACCTTATAGAGATTTTGATTGATTTTTAAACCTGCTGCTCTTCATTTCAAGTCACCAAGAAATTATATTATATAAAAGTTCTGCTAATATGTGACTCTTGACCTCAGGGTCATGAGTTCAAGCCCCACACTGGGTACAGAGATTACATAAATAAATAAAACTTAAAAAAACAAGTTTTGCTAATGTCTTAAGATAAAGTAATACCATTGTACATTGGTCAAACAAAGTTTCAACAAGTGTTTTCCATAGAAAGGAATCTATTTTAAAAAACTCTAATAGGGCTACCCATGTAGAACACTTTATTCCATATCGCAACCACCTAGTTTTGCTTTTTTTTTTTTTTTTTTAAAGATTTTATTTATTTATTTGACAGAGAGAGATCACAAGTAGGCAGAGAGGCAGGCAGAGAGAGAGGAAGAGAGCCCTATGCGGGACTTGAGACCATGACCGGAGCCAAAGGCAGCGGCTTAACCCACTGAGCCACCCAGGCGCCCCCTAGTTTTGCATTTTAATTTTAGATTTGCTTTTCCTGTTTAAAATAGCTCCAGAGGGATGCCTGAGTAGCTCTGTAGGTTAAGCAGCTGCCTTTGGCTCAGGTGACGATCCCAGGGTCTCAGGATCGAGTACCACATCAGGCTCCTTGTTCAGTAGGGAGCCTGCTTTTTCCTCTACCTCTGCCTGCTGCTTCCCTGCTTGTGCTCCCTCTCTCTAACAACTAAATAAATACAACCCTAAAAAAATAAAAAATTAAATAAAATAGCTCCACGGATACCACCTTTGTTCTTTAAAGCATTGTGATCATGAGGTCAAGGTCAGAGTTTCTGTCCCCATTGAGAATTGTAAATTTTAACGGTATCAAAACCCAGTGGTGGTGGATGTTCACCAATTCTGGCCTCCTAGAGGATCTTAGAAAGTTAGACTTGCTAAGTGGTTTTAGCTTAGCTTGGCAAGTACAAGTACACAGCGTGTATTAAAATCATTCAAAATTTACTGTGTCCCTGATATTATGAAACATACACACCATTCTAGTTTGTGGAGATAAAGTAATAAATAAAATATAATGTCCCTGACCTCGTAGAGCTTAACATTGAGGTGCATTAGGCACACTGTATAGAAAAATATTGAAAATATATCAAATTATAGTATATGCCATGAAGAAAAATAAACACTCAAAATGATGGTGATTAATTTTTTTATTATTTTTAATTATTTTTGTGATTAATATTTTTGTTAGGGTGGTTTAGAAGACCTTTTTGAGAGGGGGCGGTTGAGCTGAACCCTTAAAAATGAGGAATCGGGCACCTGGGTGACTCAGTCAGCTAAGCCCCTGCCTTCAGCTCAGATCATGATCCCAGGTCCCTGGTATCAAGTCCCACATAAGGCCCCCTGCTCAGTGGAAAGTCTGCTTCTCTGCTCCTCACCTGGCCTCTGTGCATTCTCTCTCTTGCTCACTCTCTTTCTCTCTTAAGATCTTGAAAATAAATAAATAAATAAATATGAGGAACCTATTTCCTATGTGAAAATTTAGAGGAAATACAGCTGTTGAAAAGATTCCAGCATCAATCAATAATGACACAAATGAAAATAATTATAAACCACCGAAGTCTCCCCAAGTTTAGGAGTTCCTAACAAGCTTGTCTAACCTGAACTGAGATTTATCTGAGACATCAAGGCAAGAACCTTGTGAGTGAGTGCCTACAGAGAACAAGGCATGTGTCAAGGCCCAGAGGCTAGAAGGAGAACAGGAGAGACATTCATATTCAAGTTAATCTATTTGAAATGCTTGTCATCAGATGTCTTTTACATACATTATTTCATTTTAAGATTTACTTGATTTTAATACTTTAACCTTTAATGCTTTAGAGAGAAGAAAATTAAAATTCAGACTATTTGATAGTAGCCCAGAGCCACAAAAATCTAATAATTGACTGAGCCAGAGTTTAACCCTGTAATTCTTGAGTCCTGATGCTGGGCTTCTTCTTCTGCAACACAGCTTTATCTTACATTATCACGATGAAATAATGACACTAGCCATTTGTAATGCTTTTTGTCTTGAGTGATCCTATAGATCATTTTTTTTAAAGTTTATCTTTGTGGACTGGATACGACTCTGTATTAAATAAGACCTCTCTTGTGTCTCCAGAGTTAGCTCATATCATCTGCTTAAGTTCATGAAAGCACAGTCCCAGTTAATTGAATAATGTGAAGATATCATAGTATTTAAGTGTTCAGTGCCCAGGGAAGTTGAAGGCAGAGAGTCAATTTTTATGTTCGTAGATGCTGTATACTCATCTCTCTCAAGCCTGTTGCAGCCTCTTTCTCACCTGAGCCTGCTTCAGAGAGCCTGAAGGTGTCCTTAGGTGGTCTTCAGAGTGATCAATATGCTCTGGGGAGAGGAGGTTGGGTGTGTTCACTGATCTGTATGGTCCTCTGGGCATTTGGTGTGCAGCTGCTGAAAATCTGGTGGCCTTTCTTGGAACAGCTAGAGTGCTTTTGAATACTGTAGTTGTTTATATGTGTGTGTCTGTCTTTCTGCATGTGCTTATGTCTGTGTGTATATATATGTCCGTATATTTACGTGCATACATATCCTCTTTTTGAGGAAGTGGTCTTGCGGTGTGTTCAACAGTTTATAGAAAACGGGGTTGAAGCTTCTGTCCAGGCGCTCCCTTTTAAAAGATACATTTCACTTTCTCATATAGCTGTTTTATGTTTGTGTATTTTCAAAGAGATTTGTTTTGGCATTACCAGATCTCTCTTGTTGTTCTGAATCAAAAAGTAGATTTTATTGGAGCACCTGGGTGGCTCAGTCTGTTGAACGTCTGCCTTCTACTCGGGTCATGATCCTGGAGTCCTGGGGTTGAGCCCACCTGGGGCTCCCTGCTTAGCGGGGACACTGCTTCTCGCTCTCACTCTCACTGCTTCCCCAGTTTGTGCTGTCTCTATCTCTGTCAAATAAATAAGTAAAATCTTTAAAAAAAAAAAAGTAGATTTTATCATTTTATCAAAGCTTGGTTTTCTTTACCTGGAGACAAATGTATTATGGCTGCTCTGGGAGGGTACTTGTGGAATAAATATTTCAGTAAGACTTATAAATGGAGAATCTTTGGATTTCATAGAAAAGTTTAACTTTTTTTCCTTTTTAAAGTTCTGCCATTTAACCTACATTTTGATTCAGATTTTATATGGTACTTAGTTGGTTATAAAATACAATGGTACTTTGAATCTTGCTATCCAGAGTTCACCAACATTTTAGAAAATATTTTGATCATTTTGGCAGTTTTATTTTCTTTTCAACATATTTTAGGTTGTTATATATCGAATACTTACAGGTTATACTTTGCTTGTTGTTTTATTTGAAAATGAATATGAAGGAATATATTTTCTTTTTTGTTTAGATAACCACCAAATAAATATTGTTAACTAAAAACCCACCCTTTGGGGTCGGCTGTAGTGGTGTTAAAACAGTGCTGAGAATTAACTATGGTGACAGGTCCTGTCTCTCATTGGCAGTTTTAAAACTGACATCCTGTTACATCCATACTAAAGATGGTAATTTTAAAGGAAATTTTTGGGGCAGTGATATGAATAGTCTTTAATAAGAGCTGGCATAGTATTGCCTGTTGTCAAAAATGACCCAAGGGTAAGAGTTTATTAGTGCATTTCCTCCTAAACTGAAAGTGACAGGGCATGCTTAAGGCTCTTTTGCTACTGTTTGTTACAAATGAAAATTTCACTGCAAAATTCTCCTGTTGAAGAGTATTGATCTCTGTTTTCCCACAGCCAGAAGAAGAAGAAAAAAATAGTACGCTGAAACAGAATTTACTTTGTCATGACTTTAGCATTGCTTCCAGGTCATTTTGAGTAATGATAATGTCTTCAGCTTGTGGAAGCCAATCTTTATTGACAAAAAGTTTTTACAGAGATGAGTTGAAGAACAGATGTTTCTACTCAGTGTTTCTACAAAATTGAAGTGTAAAAAATGTGGAATACAGGTTGAAATGGCATTTACAAGCTGAAAGCTGAAAGCCCTGACTTTGGAGCCACGTTGTGTTACAGATTCTCATCCTTTACCATCTTCTCCGTTCTTTCCCGCTTCTAAATCAAGGATCCACTTATATTCCTGACCAACTGACGCACAATGAACTTCTGTGAAATTCACTGTCTGATGCAATGAACACTCAATTTCTATTCCTATTTGTTAGTTGTGCTTTTCTATTTTTTGTCAGTGAAACTCCAGTCATGTTTTAAGTTATTTAATGGGAAAAACACAATTTTTGTTCTTTTGTCTCTGTTGTTGGTTTGATTTTTAAATTTTAGCACCAACTATCAACCATCATCAAAATTCTGTGGACATAAAATATATTCCATTAATATTTTTATCTATTCTCAGTAAGTACTAGTGACCTCTAGCTGTAGAGTCAGTAGGGTGGATGTCTGTCCCCAACCTTACTCTGTGTAGCAGGTGGACCTATAAAAACAAATTTTGGTGTTTAAGATGATAAGGGGTTTGGATTGTTGTTCATACTTCCCTTTGCAAAACAATGAAACTTAGCTTAAAAATAAGGGTGTTTACTGACCTTTGTACCTGGAAAGTACCAAAATAGGCTTTAGGGTTGGTTCATTTAGTCTTCAAAGATCCAAGTTCTTTCCAGTTCTTCTCACTGTAGTCCATAGTTTCGTCTTCCATCCTAAACTAGGGTCTCCTCATGGTTATAGGATAGCAGTATACTTACATGTTTTTTGGTCTCATCCACTTGGGGTTAGAGAGGTTACTCTCACAAGTATCAAAGATAGTATGGTTGCATGTGGAGAGACACCTGGAATATCCAGTATAGAATATTTGTACGTGGGATTCCAGAGCACAAGCAATGTTATTCATAGAGGGTTATTAATTCTATTCAGGTAAGATAGGAACTGAGGAAGTATTTTTTTTTTTTTTAAGATTTTATTTATTTATCTGACAGACAGAGATCACAGATAGGCAGAGAGGCAGGCAGAGAGAGAGGAAGGGAAGCGGGCTCCCTGTGGAGCAGAGCGCCCGATGCAGGGCCCGATCCCAGGACCCTGGGATCACAACCTGAGCAGAAGGCAGGGGCTTTAACCCACTGAGCCACCCAGGCGTCCTTGAGAAAGTATTTTAAAAGAATATACAAGTTAATTCTGAAGGACATACAGTTTGGATTTTTATTGTGCAAGAGAAAAGGTGTTATTCTAAGTCGGGAAAAGTGTGGAGTGGGATCACAGCTTATTTGGTGAATGGCAAGCTGTTACTGGACTCACTTGCCCAGTACCAGTTACCCACTATACTGGTGAGGAAGGATACAAGTCCAACCCAACACTGCATTTGCATTTGGACTTGTCAGGTTCTGCTCCTATCAAAATCATTTGCGGTTTTTGTTCCATCTCAGCCTGTCTAGTTTATCTTTGTTTGCTACAGCACCTGCCACAATATTTTTGCAAAGACGATTGATACTTCTCTAACAATTAACAAATACATTTATTTGGTTGAAGTCAGAGTGGTGGGACTAACCCTGAAAGACAAAGGGAATGGATGATGAGCCAAGGGCCACCTGGTCTACACAGGGGTTGGAGATTTCTGGCATCTGGGAAAGGATGGTAACAATTGTTTTTTGTAGTGTCTGAATCAGGCTGTCTTCTCCTACAAACTAGTAAGGGTGACTTTAAGTTAGGCATGATTTTTCTTTCACTTAAAAAATAATTTTGAGGGGCGCCTGGGTGGCTCAGTGGGTTGAAGCCTCTGCCTTCAGCTCTGGTCATGATCCCAGAGTCCTGGGAATGAGCCCCGCTTAGGGCTCTCTGCTCAGCAGGGAGTCGGCTTCCTCCTCTCTCTCTCTGCCTGCCTCTCTGCCTACTTGTGATCTCTGTCAAATGAATAAATAAAATCTAAAAAAAAATAATTTTGATTTGACCAATATCTCCTACTCTAGTCTTTTCTGTATATAATGTTAAAAATCAGGTCTGAATATTTCATTTTAAATGTTTTTATATTAGAAGCAAGGACATTTGGGAAGTGGGAAACATGACAAACTAATACTTTTGCTTGTTGGTGGTTAAAGGCTGTGGAATTTCTAGCTTGAGTCCATCAGCATGCTGCTTAATGCCACACACTATTGATTTTTAACTAGTTTTAAAAGCACAGCTGTCAGACTTATGCATTCATATAAAGATCCTTTTTCTTAATGGTGACTTGAAGATCTCTTTTCTTTGCTTCTACTGTGAAAACTAGTCACCTTGACAGGAAATTTGGAGTTATCCGGGAGAATTCAGTGCAAGTATCTATTTTTAATAAAATCTGAACTATAATGAAAATCTAAGAACATATAAATTGACAACACACTAGTGTTCCCCAACCGTCCCTTATATCGTTAGGAAAGGTCATGCAGTCGGTGAGGGTGGGATTTGGGGGGAGGGTAATCAAATGTCTCAACTTGAAGGAGACTCCAAAGTTGCATATTTTAAAATTTCACTTTGCTACCATGGAGTATGATAAAGGAAGCATTTGGAGGCATCTCTCATTCATTGTAGCTACTTGTAATTCAAGTGATTCAATGTACAAGGTGTCTGGTACATTTTTAAATTCTAAATGAGCAAAGGATACTAGATGTCTTCATTTTAGGTAGTATGTTATTACAGAGACTCTGTTCTATCCACTTTCCTACACTGTTATTTCAAGTACTTTTTTCTACTAATTTCCTCCTCTGAGTTTTCTTAGGCTACTTCACGAGAATGGCAGCATGAAGCGCTTGTTTTGCCCACGTGGTTATGTTCATGTTATTTATTTTGTTTGCTTTAAAAATAAAAACCCAATCTGAATTCTTTCCCAAAGGAGTTTTGAGTATGTTTTCATAGGTGATTCATGTGTAGAGGTTTACATAATGTTTAGCAGTTGAGGTGCTGGTCACTGTTTTTTGTAGTAAATCTTTGGGGAGTTTGCTTTTGTTGGAGCTTACTTCTTAAGAATTTGAGAAGGATCAAAGAGGGAGCAGGATAATTTGCATGCCCAATGATTCTTCCTGTGAGCTCTGGGGAATCTGCTTTTGGAGCACTGTTCCTAGGCCTGTATTTTGCTTCTGAGTCTCTCAATTCCATTCTTTTGGAGTTTGTGATAAATGTAATTTGGGCCCATTTCTTCCAGAGGACTTATATCAACTTCATGAACTAACTGTGTCTTTGGAATTTTATTCTCCTCCCTGCTGACTATTTCTCTTTTCCTTACTCCAAACCAAAAAGGAAGCAATGAAATCACTTTGTAACTTCATTGGAAAATCAGCAAGCAGCCTTTATTGAGTACTTAAAATGGTTGAGTAATAGGCACCAGGAAATTACAAAGAAACAGGAAACTTCATTCCAGCTCTCAAGCAATTAATAATTTTATTAATTTTATTTTAAGAATAGGTAGAGTTATCGGATATTTTGGCACAGATATTTGATTTTAGTCACATTTCTAATTCTATAGAAAAAAAAATAAGATTCTCTAACAAATAGAAAATACCATACCTAAGGAGCTGTTCCATTAAAGCCCTTTATTAAGCACTATTTTGGTAAATAATGTACTGAGAATCTTACAGAAAGTTAATTAAATGGAAGCTCTGTAGCTGATAGATTGAAATCAATCAGTGAGGCAGAGAACTAACTCATAGTATTGTTAGTGGTGCAATGATTAGAGATGGCAATGTGTTATGGAGGGATGTGGGACATTACTTCATTCGTTTTAGTTCTGGACTCTGTTCTATTCTCCCAGGACTTCCATCTTCTAGAAAGTCTAGAGAAATGGGCTCCCCTTACCAGTGTATAACTGACAGGTCAGTGAGTTCTGGTGTTTAGCTTTTTACAGTTAGAATAAACTGTTTACCACTGAGATGTTCACATTCTTTAAAAGCTAGCTAACACACATTTTGCTTACTGTAAAATGTCATCAAGAGCCTGACTTACTAAGAATACAAACTAAGAAATGCACAGCAAACACAAAGCTTTCACAAAATGTTAAGGAGACGTCAAATGTTCGATAAATCCGTCAAAACCAGCTTGTTCAACATAGTGTTATTATATTACTGCAGAAAGCACTTTTCTTTCCATCTAGATTAATATAAATCATGTTATTTCCTTTTCTAAGAAACATTTATTCTAGAAAGAATTAAAAACAGTTGTAAAGTCAACACAAATAAGAACAGGTAAAGATTTATATTTTGTTAGTTCTTGGCATGGACTGTGTTTACTTCATAGTAGCTTTTATAAAAAAGGAAAAGGTGTACCATTTTGGTGTTAAAAGTGAGGTTTGAGGTCTGCGAACTGGACAGAGACTAAATAATTTTGACAAAATACGGGCAGTTTTTCTTAACACATAAATCAACAACAACCTCTTCTATAGCTTTATCTAAGCTCCAGTGTTCTTGGAGAAATCATGGCTTACAGATATTCTTATCTCTTACCAGGAAAGGGTTTCTTCTAAATTTAGGATATAATTTGAAAGTTAACTTTCTTTTGCTCTCCATTTTCTCCTTTCTGAGCCTTAAACTAAGAAAATTATTTTGTTGTCTTTCAGCAGTATTACACAGTTTGGAATCAGATTTAGTGGTTTCAGCATGAAATCTGTCATTGTGTTAAAACAAATAAACGAACGAACAACGAATGAATAGTTACCTGTTCCCTTGTTAGAAAGAAATTTTACCCACATCTTTATTTACATTTTCCTAATTGCCATTGGCATTTCCTTTTATCCTCAAATATATCTGGAGGAAACCATTGCTCCTCTCATGTTACCATGTTACTTCTCCAACAGCTTCCCTTCACTTTAAGGGAGAAAAGAAATCACAGCCCTTTCCTGGTACAAAAAGTCTTAAATGACATATCCTCTGTGTATCACTCAAAATTTATTTCCTATCACTCACCTCCTTCCTTAATGTGCCACAGATATGCTGACTCTTCAAGGATGCTCTTGCCTTAGGGCCTTTGTGTTTCTTGTTCCACCCCCAACTGTGCTTCCTTTTTTTTCCTCCTCAAATATACACGTGCTTTTATATTCTTACTTCATTCTAGTTTTGTCTGACTTTTTTCCAAAATACCTGAAGGCCAAATGATAGTTATTTTCTGGAAAAGGAGAGAATTATTAATTTTGTATTACAAATTTTTCTCCAAAATCTCTAAGTTCTCAAAACATCTTTAGGTAATGCCTTCTATTAGGATGTGCAGAATGAAAATTTATACAGGACGCAGTCTCAAATATCTTTGCGTTCTTAGGTGAGATACAGTATACAGAAATATGTATATTAACTATTTCATTCGTTTATCTGTATTTTATTACATATCCTGTGGGTGCCCAGTGCTTTCCCTAACTTCGCTGCCGTCATTTTCATCGCTGACATCTTCTTCTTCAAAGGTCTTCTCATGACTCTGTCCACATCAGCACTTCCCTCCTTCAAGTCAGTATTTCCTTGGCAGTCAGACAGCTCAGACTGCACAAAGCAAGACTGTGCTCCCCAGGTTCTGATGGCTTTTTGTTCATGTAGCATAAATTCTAGATATCTTATCACCAGCCCCAAGGCCCACCTTCATCTGGTTCTGCCCTCCTCTTCAGTTCTTCATGAGAGTCTCCTTTGCTCGCCAAAATTTAGCAGCACCGGCTTGCTTTCACTTACTTTAATACAGCTTGCTGTCTTCTACCTTAGGACCTTTGCTTTTTCTGCCTGTAGAGTTTCCTCATCAGTATTCAAAATATATCTGTGTTCCTAACATCCAGCACTCAATTGGCAAAGTTAAGAACTATTCTCTTTGCTCATTCATTGTTGTGTCTCTGTAGCTAGCACCATGGCCAACACCCAGCAGATATAATCAAATAATTGTTGTTGAAGAGACAAAAAGAACATGCGTTGTAGAATGCCTTATGAAAGGCCTGGACCTGATGTATAGGGCAGAGGAGGACAGCCTCATTAATGACATTTGCTGGGCAGTTCATCATAGCATTGATGGAGGGGGTGGATCTCGATAGTTGAAGATAAAGAGAGGGAATTTCAAGCAGAGGGCGTGGGAGAACACATGTTCTTGTGCGCAGTGTTAAGTATTGACTATAGCATAGTGTTTTCCAGGGGAAATGTCTAAGATGAGCCTGAAGGTGCACTTTGAGGCCTAATTGTGGATAAATTTGAACCCAGACTAAGAAATATACATACATTATATAATCTGCTTTGGGGAGTTTTGGGGGTTTTTGACATAGGTTACTTATGTCTTCCTATCTGTCTCAGAAAACGAGGATGGGAGACAATTTGGAGAATGGTAAAATTGCAGGGATTCAGTATAGGACTCTAAATGCCATAAGAGCTTGAAATGGTGAGGTGTCTTTGAGGGAGTGTTTGGTACAAAGAGCAAGTTAAGGGTGAGAGATGGTGATAGTGGAAGGGGCGGTCATCCTGGGATTCTAGGTGAAATACATGATTTTATGGACAGCAGTCAGAAGACTTGTAGAAAAACTTATTTAACAGCACAGATCATAATTTCAGTTGTAAGCTTTTGTTCGTGTTACTAGAGAGATGGTTTTAAAATCATTAGCATGTGGGGAAATGTTTTAACTACTTGTAGGGTGTTGAATAGGGATTTAACACAAGATGAATTAAACAATAAATACTTAGGGCATAGAAACACTTGTGTATTTTGTAAGCTACCATTTCATAGGCTTTAGCCAATATTTTTACTTTTTCATGTTGTTCAACTTAGGATACGAACAGATATACTCAATTAAGTGGAAAATTTAGAAAGAGAACCCTGTTTAAGATGTCTTTTTTCCTTATTCCTGACATTGTCCACATATAAAAACACATGTAAAACATACCATGTGTATGTAATTTTTTTCCCCTGCTAGTTCAATGTAGATTTCTGATCAGATTTGAAGCTAAATGAAATTCTTTTTCCTGTTGCATGTTGAAATTTTATATTTCATAGAAATGAAGCAAGCTCTCTAAAGACTTCACTTTCTCTGCTCTTCAGAATTTGATCACCCCTGATAATGACACTTTTAAATACACCTTTTTCTTGCATCAGTTTTTAAAAACATCGAAGGGAGTGGGGATTTTCTTTCTAAGAGGACTTTTGGCCAGCAGCATTTCTCAATCCTGAAAGAATGTCATTCACTGCAGCAGGTGGTTTACAAATATTTACTTACAGGTAGATAAAGAGTTCTCATCTGCTTAATTTTCCTGTCTTAAAGCCCCCACCAGGTATGACATTTCTTTGTATTGTGCAGGAATGTTAAAAAGTAGTTACCATGACCAGACTGGTTGGTGCATGGTAATGATGAAAAGCAGGGTGTTTGGGATTCAATGTAGATGGCAGAAATGGAAGATGTCAGAGAAGCCATATATTAAAGAGAATTTGAATTGGAAACTGAATCCCAATCTGCCACTGGGAACATTTTGATCATTTTGATTTATTAAACTTTTATAACAGCATTCAGATGGAGCGGAATTAAAACCCTTTAGTCTTGGATAGTTTATGGCCTGCCAACCACTATGTAACTGGTATCATTCTTGAAGGAACTCTTAGCAATTGGTGAAGAAGGAAAAAAAAAAATGGGTGTAAGTGAGAGATTTATTTTAAAAGGCAGTTTTCACAAATATTATTGTATCTAACTTTAAATCCTTCTCTTTTGTTTGTGTTGTGTGAAGGATAAACACGTGTTTTGTGATTTTAACATACTAAGTACCATAAAGTTCTGGTTTTGACTATCCAATATATTTGACACTGATTAATGAATTTCAGATTGAAATACTGTATTTGTACACGTTTTAGCTATCAATCTTTTTTAGTGTCTATACCTTCGTCTGCAGAGGCATCTGTGTCTGTCTTTCTCTCTAAGTTTGTATTTCTGAGTTTTATGGATAATTATTAATACATATTAATAAAATTGAAATTCTAATGCAATTTTGAAGGCTAACTTAGAAAACAAAATGAAACAGAATGATACTCCTTCCCTACAAGTGTTGGAATTCTGTAACTCAGGTCTTGTAAAAAGCATCTTTTGGCATCAGCAAGTAAGCATGAGTCTTTTCTGAACAGTGGCTCCATAATAAAGAGAAATCAATTACTATTAGAGAAGCACTGTGGGCTAAAGGCATTACAACTTCACACTTGGTTTTGCAGCCAGGAAAAGGTACTTAGTTGTGAATCAGGAATGATGCAAAAGATGGATGAGGCAGAGTTCAAGGAGCAGTAATGTGAAGGTCCAAGACTTTCGTTCCAACCTGTCTCTGCAGTAATGATGGATAGTTTAGTGGCAAGTAATAATACCAGGTGATGAAAGATGCATCTCAGCATCTTGAGCCAATGCATACTGGCTACCTGTTGCCGTCCTGGGTCATATAATGATTCCTGATTTGCAACCAAACAGGTTTGCTGCATTTAGCAGCCCAGATATTTGGCAGCTGCGAAGGAAACAAGTAGCATATCACACAGTCCTGCACATTGTAAATTTAATTACCTCATATTTATGCATAGTAGTTGTTGACAGGATCTTGTAAGCTATGCTAATATGGTAAGTAATTTGTTACCTCCAGAAATCACTTTCTGTGTGATCATTATCATGAAACATGATAAATGATCTAGCCCATGAGGTATAAATGAAAATGAAATGGATAATTGGATTCTATGTCTATATTGTGACTGGAATAATTGCAACAATTATAATTAAATTTATCTCATAAAAATGTGTTTGGCAATATTTTAGTGACCTACCACCATCTTGAACCTAAGGTGTTAAAGGAAATTACTCTTGAGATGATTATAAAAAGTTTATAACAATTATTTTTTTTAAATAGCCAATACTGTAAATTTTTTCTTTTCTTGCCTTACTTGCCTATATTTTGAAAGTATCTTATTTATCTAAAATGCTTTTAAGCAATTGATACTGATAATCTTCTTTGCGTATTGAAAAATAAAAACATTTGTTCTAGCCCTTGCCTTGGCTGAATACAATTGAAGTCGTTTTTATGAATATCTTCTATTAGCAGCACATGTCTTCCTGCTGGGTTATGGAAGTGTGCCCTCTTGCTGAATATGTGTGTGTGTGTGTGTGTGTGGTGGTGTTATTTTGGTTCTTACATGAGAATGTATCTGAAATACCAGAATAAAATAGAGTTTGTGTTAAATATAATCAGTTTTGCCCTTTCCCTCTCACTTTTCTTCAGCTCACTTTAAATAACAAAATTGTTTTATTATAAACATAAAAGCACTCTTAATTTACTCACAACTTTATTAACATCTTAAAGCAGTTATTATAGGTTAATCATCATATTGTTGCTAAGAAAAAATGGGAAGACGTATGATCTTTAGGGTCTTATAAGTCTATATGTAGCTGTGGGAATCTAGTCTTGGAGTTTTAACATTATACAGTGTCTCCTTTTACCTGATACTAATTCCTTCCTCTCTTCTACTTTCTTTCTGTGAGGGGTAAACAAACCGTTTACACCTCTTCTTTCCATTTACAATGAAAATGAAACTCTTCCAGATTTAGTTAATAGCAAAACAGAAATTTCAAAGTAATCTGAAAATATGGATTTTCTTTTGTTTTTGTTTTTTAGGCTTTTCAAAAAGATTTTTATTTATTTATTTGAGTGAGAGAGAGAGTTGGGTGAGAGGGAGAGAGAAGCTGATGCTTAGAGCCAGATGCAGTCCTACAACTGTAAGATCATGACCTGAGCCAAAACCAAGACTTAGATGGTTAAACCAACTGAGCCACCCAGGTGCCCCAGTGTGACTGTTCTTTTAAATGAAATATGTCAGTAAGCAAGGCATGGCCCTAGAGACCTGGTTTTCCTTTCAAATTTCTTGCTTAAAATTTCTGTACTTTCCATATATATTGGTGATGAAGGTAGCTAGAGC
Source organism: Mustela nigripes (assembly GCF_022355385.1). Taxonomy (NCBI): domain Eukaryota; kingdom Metazoa; phylum Chordata; class Mammalia; order Carnivora; family Mustelidae; genus Mustela; species Mustela nigripes. The sequence goes on along the minus strand of NC_081561.1, from coordinate 77,630,644 downwards.
ATCAACTCATAAGCTTATTTTAGTAACTGATTGCTATAATGGGGTATAATGAACATGATTAAAACATTGATTACTTCTAGTAAATATAAATTAAGTGAAACAGAATATAAATGCTTAGTGTAAGTTGTAATTTTAAAAAAGCACTCATAATACATTTACAGGGTGTGAGGTGCTGTTACAGAAGGTTTACATACATTACTTCTCTAGTTTCATGACAACTCTTAATATCCCCAGTTTACCTTCAGGGAACCTGAGGCTCTTAGGTAGAGTTGCTCAGACTATGTGGCTTTTAGGGGCTGTCCCCAGATTGTACCCCAAATCTGTCTCTAGAGCTCATGCTCTTTCTTTCACTGCGCCACGGTAACATTATACAGTATATAAACTAACTGAATTTACATAGCAGTATTTAGAAAAATACTATTTGAAGCAAGATTTAGATAGATATCAATAAGAAACAGGTTTGTGAGTTTTCTTAAGTTTCAGTTATTCTAACAACTATGTCACTGTGATTGTTCAATTGTCATTTTAGATATAGTGCATTTACTTCAGGTTGCTTGGCTACTGTTTTTAACCACATCCTGTCCCAACAAAAGTATCATTATAGCTATAACCTACCATCTTATTTATTTTTATTGTTTTATATAAACTACCACTTTATAGCAGTGGTTCTCGATAAAGGAGCAGGAGATATATAACCCTCTTTAAATCACATACAGGATCTTTAAAAAACTATGGTTCCCACACATCACTCCCTCAGATTCTGAGGTACTAACTTAAACGTGCACACCCAAGCAAATTTACTTGCTCACTCAACTTGGATTCCAGCAAGCCTAGCAAGGTTTTGTTAGAATCTAGATAACTGGTACATGGGTGGTTTTGAAAAACTAAGAAACTATTCTAAAATTCCTCCTGCATTCTTCTTCCCCTCTTCCCTGAGCATTCCTCTTGGATTTTATACCAAGAATTATGAATTGCTTCTGTATTTCCACAAAAACTTTGGAAATATTTAACATGTCTTTAATAATATCATATGGTTGTTTGGATTCCAAAGCTTCCCTGATTGTGGGCAGAAAAATCATTCAGAATTCAATAACCTATCTTCTTTCTGGTCTTACAGTGTTTGGTAATCAAAGAAAGTGCATCCAGACTTGCTGTTAATTTCACATGAATATTAACAACTTTAGACAGTCCCCTGGACACCGTTAGCAAGGTGGGCTTTTCTGTAGTCTAACCATCTCTGATCAAATCACATGAATATCTCAGACCCTCTGGCTTACTTTTTATTTTTATTTTCGTTTCTTTGCAGATTACCTCTATTATCTTACTTATTTCAGCTTTGTTATAAGAGGATTAGAAAACTTTTAATGTATGCTCTGGAGGAGGTTTCCTCCTTCACTTAATCTGTTTTTATATTCAAGGTAGGGATGTGCTCAGATTCATTATGTTGAAAGTCAAATCATAGGCCAAGTTCCCTTTTTCAAACAACTCACTTACAGAATAGCTCCATTTCCATGTCTTAGCTCCAGTTAAAATGTAGAGAGATGTTATTAGGTGAACTCACAAGAGTTTTTCTGTGAACTGACAGTGGCAATGCACTATCTAGAACTGGTATGATTCTAGAATAATGTTAAATAAAAGGAAATTATAATAGATACTATGGGAAATGTATGAATTGTGCAAAAATAGTATTAATATATAAATGAATTCAAATAAATAATTCTCAATAACTTATGGTTACAAAGCAGAAAGTAAGTTTACTTGATGCCCTTATATGATGGAATGACCTCATACTTAATATTCAGAGGTGACTGTGGAACTCAACAAGATGAACTTGACCCATCTTAAAGGCAGGAAGATTTTAATACCAATACTTTTGCAGATAGACATCCTTCTGAAGATAGATATTCTAAAATTTTAGAAGCCCAAAGAGCTGATGCAATAAAGTGTAGAAAAAAATTTTTTCTTTTCCAATGATTTAGGTATTTTCAAGAGAAACTGACTAAATTGGATTTTGCCATAAATAATGCCTTAGACTTTTAAATCTCAGTTAGGATGAGACTCACATTGTATTGATAGTCCCTGAGTTGTGTGATGGAGATGTGTTTATGAGCAGGAGATTTGGACCAATTAGATACACAGTTATCTTTCTCCTTATCTATATTTTAGTTTCTTATTTATGTATAATGAGACATAACACTGTACATTAAAAAATAGGACTCTATAAATGTATAGCTTGATGAATTTTCGCAAACTAAGTATGCCCACAATCCACATCAAAAAGTAGAATATTGGGGGGGGGGGCACCTGGGTGGCTCAGTTGGTTGAATCACTGCCTTCGGCCCAGGTCATGATCCTGGCATCCCAGGATCCAGTCTCCTTGGGCTCCCTGCTCAGTGGGGAGTCTGCTTCTCCTCTGAACCTACCCCCTCTCATTTTCTCTCTCTCTCTCTCTCTCTCTCAAATAAATAAATAAAATACCTTTTTTTAAAAAAGGTAGACTATGGGGGTGCCTCAGTAGCTCAGTTGGTTGAGCTTCAGACTCAGTTTCTGCTCAGGTCATGATCTCAGGGTCCTGGGTTTGAACATTACATTAGGCTCTGTGCTCAGCAGGGAATCTGCTTAAGGATTTTTCTCCCCTGCCTCCTACCCCCGCATGCTCTCACCCTCTCTCTCAATAAATAAATAAATCTTAAAAAAGAAAAGAATTCCTTAAAAAGAATATTGCTAGTACCCCAGAAGCCCACCTCCCTCCTTTCACATCACTCCCCCATTCCCTCAGGGTAACCACTGTCCCTGGCTTCTAACAGTGATGAGTAACTTAAATCTGTGGAATTCTGTAGTTTATCTGGCTTCCCATGAAGTTCATGAGTTCTCTATCTCTGAGTTCTCTGAGTTCATGAAATTTATTCCTTTTGTTCATGTGGATCATTTGATATCATTTTTATAAAATCTTGTATCTGGTGACTGCAGTGGTTTATTCATTTTACTGATGTTAGGCGTGTAATTTGTTTTCACTTTGAGCTATTTATAATACTGATATTTGAATATTCTAGTACATGACTTTGGAGGAACAGGATGTACTCGTTTTGAGGGGAGCCTATACCTGGAAGTGGAATTTCCACATAATAGGGTGGGCTAATGTTCTGCTTTAGCTTGTAGTGGCTTACAGAGTTTTAAAAATTTGTTGTATTAATATATAGTCCAACTTGAAACATGAGAGTTCTACTTGTCCCATATCCTCACCAAGACTAGGTATTACCCTACCTTCTATTTTTAATTATCTTCTTATTGTTCACTTCTTCCATTTATTCATACATGTATTTACTTAGCAGCCATTGATTGATTGCCTAATATGCCAAGCCCTGAAAACACAAACTCAAAGACAAATAATGTAGAATTTTATCTTCTAGGTGCTCAAGAACTAAAGAGGAAAAGGAAAAAAAATATTTAGATAAGCCTCAAGAAAAGTTGCTGGCATCATGGCTTAAGGAATGCAGACTTGACCATTGTCCTTTTACTCACCACATAACTGGCATTTGAATTTATAAAGAGAATTTACATTTACAACCCGTAAAGTATCTATTTAATATGATATGCATTTATATGTTAAAATGAACTAACTTTTGAAACAATATTAAAAATATCCAGGCCCAGGAACCTGGGTGACTCAGTTAGTTAAATGTCAGACTTTTGATTTTTAGCTCAGGTCATGATCTCAGGGTTGTGAGATCAAGCCCCAAGTTGGGCTACTCACTTGGCATGGAGCCTACTTCAGATTCTTTCTCTGCAGGGTGCGTCAGTCTGTTGAGCATCCCACTTTGGATTTGTTCCTGGGTCATAATCTCAGGGTCATGAGATTGAAGCCTGAGACTCCATGTGCAGTGCAGAATCTGTTAAAGATCCTCTCCCTCTACCCCTCCACTCCAAAATAAATAAATAAATAAATAAATAAAATCTTAAACCAACAACAAAAAAATTTATCTCTCCCTCTGCCCCCACTCCCCATAACTCCACTCATGCTCTCACTCTCTCTTTCTCTCTCTTTAGAGCTTCAACATTTTAAACACATCATTTCTGCTTTTTTAGGAGTAATGTATCTGGTATACCTCTGATTAATTTCTAAACTAATCTTCTTGACCTTTGCCCAGTGTCAGACTCTTAATTTAGAACTGGCATGTAGTGGACCTGGGTGGCTTAGTGAGTTAAACCTCTGCCTTCTGCTCAGGTCATGATCCCAGGGTCTTGGGATCAAGCCCTGCATAAGGCTCTCTGCTCAGTAGGGAGCCTGCTTCCCTCTTCTCTCTCTGCCTACTTGTGACCTCTGAGTCTGTGTCAAATAAGTAAAGAAAATCTTCAAAAAAAAAAAAAAAACTCGAATGTAGACAAAAACATACATATTTGAAAATAAAAGCATATGGCTTTGGAACAAGAAATGGTGGCCTTCAGGTATGATATAGGGAGATCTCTCAGTTATCAAGTTAAATATGTGTGTCATTTTAAAAAAATTTATGCCAAAGAAGCATACTTCTTTTCTCCTCTTTATATTATTTAAAATAAATTTCCTTACCCAATTCTTAGTTATCTTCAGTCCACTGATGAAAGTAATGTTTACAAGATACTTCAGTGTCCATGAAAATGCACATTTTACGCATTATTTTTCCCCTAGCAAATTTTCAGTTGATCTGGCTAATGTTGCAGAAGGATGGAAAATTTGAAGTTCACAGAAAGAATATATGAACAGTCTAGGTCAGTAGCCATTTCATGTCCTTATTTTTAAAAGGCATGATAGTTAGTCAAAGTAGAATAGTGAGGGTTCTTGCCATTTAGTAGCAGTAGCTGCGAAAGAAGAGGGCAGCCCCTTTGTGTTACTTATGGTCTTGACACACTGTATTTTCTCTTTCTGTGAACTGATGGTTCACAACTTGGGCTGCTTTCCAATATTTTATGTTTTATATAATATAATTTATTTTGGTATTCTGAATGTCCAGATACCCCATTATGATGTGGAAATAGGGGTGGTCAAAGGGAATGAAAATCAAAGTTCTCTTTCTGGTGGAGCTGTCAAAGCAGTGTAAAGTGTCCTTTGACTGGTAACCATTAACATGGTTCAATATCTTTAGAGTGTCACCATCTTGTTATTTTATCAGAGAGGTCTATAATTATTCTTGTCTACCTATTTCCATTTGATGATAAAACTAGGTGTGGTGATTTTATTTTTGATGGCACTTCAACTATTGGAGAAAGGTATTTTTGTCCCCTAAAGGAAAGCTAATAGAACTGTGTGATTAAAATAGGTATTCAGATGTCCTTGTAATTATAGTGACCACATTGATGGCTCTATTTTTACAACATCACCTTTTTTTTTTTATTATCGTTATGCCTGTACACTCTCAAATTACCCATAGAAACCTGCTTTTCTTGGTTCAGAGACTTAAGTAGAGTTGCACAGAACTCTGTCCTTTAATCTCTGTTCAGATTGCCTGACTTTTACCTGTGTACATCAGGGAGAGTTGCTCTGGAGCCACTAATGGCATCTGATGAGTTCTCTATCTCCCAGTTTAATCAAGAACATCTAACTCAGTAGGGCACATAATTGTTTTTTGTTTTGTTTTATCTCAAAATTGAGGAAATGCTCTATAATTGCTAAATTATGTCTTCTGTCCTTCGGAATAAATCTGTATTGGAAATCTTTACATTACAAAACTGAGTTGCTGTTTAAGCTAAGGACATAGTTTCTTTGCTATGAAGATCTTTAAAGTCTCTGAAGATTTATGCTTTTGAACAAAAAGGCATCTTAAAATTATGACTGTTCTGTGGTTAGTAGTGCATATATAAAGCCTGTTATCTAGAGGAATTATCTATATGACTGAAGTCTTATTCAGTTGTTTTCCCCATGTCATCATAAATTATTTTTCATTAAAAAATGTCAATCTAGCACTTGTGTACATAGAAGGATACGCCTAGTTAAAAGATGGCCATTCTGTACCCTCCATAGTCATGTAGAAATAAGAGATAAATAATAGTTCTCCTGATTAACTTGAGATAAGTAAAGTTTTGGATTTTTACATGCATGGGAACCAGGATCATTGAACGGTATCTCCTAATTCCATGACTGCACTAAGTCATTAGTTCATGGCCATCTGTTGCCAGCTACACATACATAAAAACTCCATGCATTGCTTTGAATTTACTTGGAATAAATACAAAGTACATATTCATAGTGAACATGTGCTTATTATGTGTTATATTATAAACAGTCAATGCAACAGATTATTTAGACCCAGGGATCCAGTTGGCAAATGTAGGTTGTGTTTGATTACAATTAGATGCTGGAAAATTCTTCTAATTACATAGTGCTAAAATACCTTAAAATTTGGAATTTAGGTTCATGAGATTTTTCCATGTTTTTATATTCTAACTGTGGAAGAGTCAGGATATTTTTATTTTTTAAAGATTTTACTTATTTGAGAGAGAGAGAAAGCACAGCAGAGGGACCAGCAGAGGGAGAGGGAAAAGCAGGGAACCTGATGTGGGGCTGGATCCCAGGACCCTGGGACCATGACCTGCGCCGAAAGCAGACGCTTAACTGACTGAGCCTCCAGGCACCCCAGGATATTTTTAAATAATACTTTTTTTTTCTAATTACATTAAACAGATTATATGTACATATACATATACATGTATACATGTGTGTACTTGTGTGTAGATAGATAGAAGTATCATAATCTCGTTATAGAGATTATGCAATGGAGTTTTTTTCTTTTAATTGGCTACCTCTTGGTTTAGGAGTCAGCCATTATATCTTAGTTCATATTAATGTAAAACAAATATAAATGGTATTACTCTAAGTCCTTCAGCCTCTAACCTAGAATGGATTAATAGCCTGTATAACCTAGGCATACTTACCATGTTATTGTCATTGACAAATGCAGTTCCCCTCCTTTTTCTTGAAAATATGTGTGTATGTATGTATGTATTAATATATATATATTCTCCTACCTCATACAGGTGATGGTGAGATATTGATATGATTACCATCTATTTCTACCTCATACAGGTGATGGTGAGATATTGATATGATTACCATCTATTTATGGTCCTAGACTTGAGGGAACCAAACAGAGTTGACGGCTTTTCCAGTTTTACTACTTACCTGATTGTTATTCTTGGAATCAACTGGATGTTCTTTCCTTTAAATGCATGAACAGTTTTAGCTCTGACTGAGCTGAAATAAGGGATTCAGTGCCCATAAGAGAAATCTTCTGTATTAACTTCTGATTCAATCAAATGGATCCATAATTTTTATCATAACATATGTGATTTGCTGCCATTTGGATTGTGGGACCGAAGGACGCTTTTGTAAAGTTGTTTGATCATTGTGTAATTCCTAACTCTGCACCAATTCATTGCCTAGTTAACTAATGAGACAGAGTCTAGTTTGGGGACAAAATGAGAGAAAAATTCATAGTCCTCTCAGAGTTAAATTATATGGGTCAAAAAGCAAATAAACTTCATTTTTCAGAATCCCTTCACCTTTTCACATCCCCTAAATATGAACTTAACCTTATTTTTACTTTCTGCTGGCAGATCTAAAATAGCATGCTGCTGCTGTGCCTTTTTATTTCAAGCAGGTAATAAAGTTATTGCCGCAATGTTTTCAAATCAAGATGAATAAAATGCCATGGTAATGCATAGGAGATAAAATTCAGTATGCAAAATTTGCAGTTTTGTTGCTGAAATGATTCTTCTTATTTCAGCACTTTAGGCAGCAGAAAAGAGCCATGTCATTGAGATTAAATACTGTAATTCTACAGATCTTCCAGTTTAAAAAAAAAATGAATACATATCACACAGGGATTGAAAGACAAAATGGTTGTTTAATATGAAGAGTGGCCTATTTTCAGAATTTGTTTCCTACCCTGAATTAAATTTTGTTCAAGAAACTCAAGTTCTTGGTCTCTTCGGATATTAGTGCAACTGTATATTTTGATAACATTTCTAAGCAATACTGTATAGTCAGATTTTAATATATATAATACTTTTTCTTCACATGGAAAATCCTTTTAAAAATTTATTGATCTGATTTGGCTAAAAGACGAAGAATTATTATCTGTTTGTAGCTGAGCCCTTTATTTATTTATTTTTTCACAAGCTGGATAAATCATCTGATGCCACTTGGTTACTAAGTAATTGCTTAGAAAATGTTCTTTTGTTCCAGTCAACTAACTCCTTTAATTAAATAGTAACACTTTGTAGGTGCTGTGTATCAATGTCAGAGCAATCTGCTACCTATATGGTTCAAAGCTCAAGGTGGTAAATCCTACATTTTGAGGACTTAATTTCATCATCTGAAAATAAATTAAGCAAATTAATAAACAAATATACAGAATTTTACTATTGCCATCTCCAAATGATGGCCCTCACACTGAAATTATAGACTACATCTTCTTGTCTCGAATAGACAGAATTTGTATTAGATACGTTTTTTTCTTATTGTGGCATGAGCGACTTATTTTTCTCAAGGTGCTGTTGAGTCAGCATTTCATTCTCCAGTGCTATTATTGAACTTAGCTAGACACTGGTAAATACTGTGAATGTAATGATGAGAAAGTTTTACAAGCACATTGTAAATTTTACTGGAAGCAGAGATAAAAGAAAAGGTAAAACAACTCATGGTCCCAAAGTTTGCCCACCCCTGCTGGTAGCTTTTTGGTGTATTTCCTTCTGGTGGTGATGGTTGGTGGTTTTCATTTTTTCCACTATAGGGATATACTTTTTAAAATGCAAGCTCTGATAGACGCAAATATTTAACTATCCCCTGACAGGTATTATATAAACTTGACAACTTGAGTTCTTGAAGTTGGTGTGAAATTCTGTTCAAAAGATATACCGTAATTTGTGTCTCTGCTTTCCTGTTGTTGAATATTTTGGTTGTTTACTTTTTTGCTCTTCTAAACAAAGATTTAAAATTTCCTCTTATAGTGGCGCCTGGATGGCTAAGTGGGTTAAAGCCTCTGCCTTCAGCTCGGGTCATGATCCCAGGGTCCTGGAATCAAGCCCTGCATAGGGCTCTCTGCTCATCAGGGAGCCTGCTTCCTTATCTCTCTCTCTCTCTCTCTATCTCTCTGCCTCCCTGCCTGCTTGTGATCTCTGACTGTCAAATAAACAAATAAAATCTTAAAAAAAAAATTTCCTCTTATATTAAATTCCCAGAAGTGAGACTACTTTTTATTTATTTATTTATTTATTTATTTAGAACAAGATTTTATTTATTTATTTGACAGACAGAGATCACAAGTAGGCAGAGAGGCAGGCAGAGAGAGAGAATGAGGAAGCAGGCTACCTGCTGAGCAGAGAGTTCGAAGCAGGGCTCGATCCCAGGAGCCTGAGATCATGACCCGAGCCAAAGGCAGAGGCTTTAACCCACTGAGTCACTCAGGCGCCCCTACCATATTTTTAAATACATCTTTATTTCGTGTTATTATATTGGTAGATTGTTTTCCAAAAACATTATCAGTTCGCTTGCCCATAAGCAAGCTGTATCATCAAATGCCATTTAGCTATGCCCCATTAACCATGGTTAAGCCTGTGTGAATGCATGATCACCTGTTCAGGGTTTGCAACCTCTTCTTCAAAATTCTGCTTCACTGCCCTGTTGAGAAATAGAAATGGAAGTGATATGATTTTAGGTAAGCCTAAGCCATGGATTGCGGAGGGGAAGTTATTTTTAACATTGTCATTGTGTTTCTCTAGAGGAGGCCGTTGTTGTTTTAGACTGGAGAATTCTTCATTTGGTGGGACTCTCCTGTGCATTTCAGAAACTTAAGTAATTTTTCTCAGCCCACTCAAAACCATTAGCACAAATCCTCAATCATTTGAGCAACTGCCCTTAAGGAAAAACCACTGGGAGGGAATGAAGATACTCCTGTTTAGCTCTCTGTTAACTATTCATGGGTAAAAATACATAGCATTAGGACATCAGGGTGGCACAGTCAGTTGGGCAATCCACTCTTGTTTTCAGCTCAAGTCACAGGGATTTACACTCAGTGCGGAGTCTGACTGAGTTTCTCCCTCTCCCTCTGCCCCTCCCCACCATGCTGTCACTCTCCCTTCCCGTAAAATAAATAAATAAATAAATAAATAAATACATCTTTTTTTTTAAAAAAAAGTACTATAAATAAACATATATATCACTAAATGAGAGCTTTGCTATTCGAAGTTTTTTTTTTCTCATTTTTCTCATTTTCTCGTTGTATTTCTTTATACTTAACAGAAATCATATGTATTTCATGGTTCTTAGAAGTTTTGTTATGTGAAGTGTTGTAAGTGTGGGCAGCAGGTCACAGTGCACACTCTTTCCATAGTCTACCGTAAGTATACAGTAACACTCATCTAGTTGTCATGAATGATAATAGATGACAGCACATTTTAATTAATACTTGGTCTAGGTGCTGGCATTGGAACCCCAGGTTTAACAACATCCAAACTGTGTGTTGTCTTAGTATTAACTTTATTTCACCAGGTCAAGCTTAGGAGCCATCTGAATGACATGACTTGGAAAAAGTATCCAGCAATTGGATTGTTGGATTTAAAAAGGGACTTCAATATATTAAATTTTAAGATCACTTGGCTTAAAAAATTTCTCTTAAGGCACAAATTCTAAACGTAACTAAAAGAGTAGTTTGTCTGAACGATCATTTGTAGAATTTACTAATTACATCATTGATATCAGCAAAAAAAATATGCAATAATAACCAGAAGAGTGAATGGAGAGGTATTTGGCTCCTTAAGGAGTTTATTAGGCCTGGAAATCTGAAGTATCAGGGAAGTCAGAGGGAAAATCATGAAAGAATTATTACTCTTCTCATAATATCTGCTTTGCAGTTCATAAAGTGTGCATCTGTGAGAAAACTTGTTCATGAATCTGAAATTTTCAAATGTATACCTTATGTTTCAACATCTAAGGAAAAATTAAACAAATTATGTTGTCATGCATATGATATTAAATGTCCAAAGAAAATGTTTCTAATTATCTATACCTTCCTTTCCATTGCTTATGGGAAGTAAGGTCATCTTCTTATTCATCATTGTTACTATTTCAAGTTTCTTGAACCACTCAAGTATCCTTAAATTATGCTGTTATCTTTTTAGGGTATAATTTAAAATGATTTAAAATTATGAGACTGTAGGTGATAAATAAATGCTTGAATAATTTGGTGCACTGATGTCATTCTTCCTACTCATAGTCTCTACTGTCCGTCTCCCTTTACTTCAGCATTTAAATAGATGATGAAGAAAATTAAACAACATGAAGCATGAACTAGTGAATTTTCTTTTTTAACTGGAACTGGATCAGAATTTTGAAGAGGGGGATGATAAAGAAATAGAATAACATTGATTTTGAAGTGATCCATTCAATAATGGATAAATGGAAAATAAATGATAGTAAATAAAATATCTGTCTCCAAGGCAAACAGCCTAATAATTGATTTTTACAGGAATTTAGATATGGTAAAGGAACATTCACTCCTGTAGTCATTTGAAGTGATAATGTTCATCTTTGTTTTTATTTCCTTAAAAATATAAATAGCAAAAAAAAAAAAAAAAAAAAAAAAAAAAGGCAGTGTGGATAAATTATTTGCTCTAGATAGTTTCCACTGTTCGAAACCTAACTATGAAACTTTCCTAAAAGTGTTTTCGGCTCATGGGTTCTAAACAACTGGAGAAAAGATAGAGCTGAGATAGTTCCCAGGAAGAAGGATGAGATCATATTATGTCTCTGAGGTGGACTGAAAAATGGCCCCGAAGACCAAAAAGTACTCATCCTTGGAACCCATGACTCTTGGCTTCTTGGGAAAAGTGGTCTTTGAAGATGTGATTGAGGGGTCTTGATACGGGGAGATCTTGGGTTATTGGTGTGGACCCTGTGTACACTCACACGTGACCTTAAATAGGAGGTTGAGGGAGATTTGACAACAAGGAGAAGAGCAGAAGTTGAACAATGAGATTAGAGTGATGTGGTCACAAGCCAAGGAATGAATATCCATAGCCACAGATGTTGGAAAAGAAAAGGAACTCATTCTTTCCTAGTCACTTGGAGGAGGTATGGCCCTGTGTCACCTTGATTTTGACCCAGCAATACTGATTTCGAATATCTGGCCTCCAGAACCATGAGAGAATAAGTCTCATCGTTTTATGCCATCCAGGGAGTGATCATTTGTTACAGTGGCCATAAGGGGACAAGTTCAGTGCCCTTGCCTTCTTTGATGGTAAGAATGCTAATCTTGAGAAGCTTTTAATCAAGCCTTCTTTGATGAGTAAATGAAACAATTTGGAAGGTGATAGAACTGAGAGGTATTTGATTTATTTATTTGGGAAGGTGAATGTAGAAGTGCCAATTGCCTTGATGTTTACTGGCTTAGTGACTTCTAGATCTGATTTTGCATTTTATTAATTAACCAAATGTTAATAAGTGATACATATGTTTATAAAATAGTGTTGTAATAGAAATAATTGGATGAGGATATAGTTTCATAATGACTTAACTTGATTTCAAGGCACTTTTTGAAATTATCTGAAATAAAATAAATAAATGATTTGAATGTACAATTACGATTGTATAATAGGTTTAGATCTAGAGTAATGAATATAAGTCATTAATTGAAAGTTAATTGGTAACATTGGCAAAGTTTATCTTGTAATTTGGGGATTGCATGCTTCAGCTGATACCTAGTATGCAATTGGGATTTATTCGCACCACACCTCTGGATCTGATAGCGTATTAAGTTATGAAGAATATTAATATTGCTGCAGAACAATTACTTGTTCATTTGCTAGTTGATTAAAATTCATGCATAATTTATTGAAATGAATAGAGATTTTATAAATAAGCCTTCTTGTTCTCAAGGGCCTAAAAACAAAACACATATGCTAATACGAGGCTACTCTTTTCTTCTAACATAAAAAATTTAATATGTAGTGGTATATTAGTCTCATTAATGCTAGATTTCACTCTAGTCATGCTGTTAAACAAGGTATATGCTTCTAAGTCTCTCTGAACCTTGTCACAGTTCCAAATTTGAGCTACTTCCTTGGCAACTGCACTACCCTTATTGTTGACCATTGCAAGTGAGATATAAACCTGATCAGGGTGAATTATTACCCTTCTTCCAGCTAAGCACCTGATTATATCAAAGTCATTTTTTCATGTACACAGAACACTAGTGATGACTATTAATTTTTGGTTTTAAAATTTACATGCTCTCTGGAAAAACAAAGCAAAATAACAGCCAATATGGGGCTTGTTGACACATTTAGAAATGTAAAGTCTTTAGCAATTCTTGAAATAATGCCTGGTTTGCCAGTGAAGAAATTATAATGTCAAGAAGTTAAATAACATGCTCACATTTACCCAGCTACTCGTGTGTGCATTTTGTGAACTTAGAATCTCCAGATTCAAATTTCATTTTCTTTTACATGTCATTTCCATAAAGATAGAAAGGACAGAAGAAATATTATGCTTTACTTTTTCACTTGTTTCTAATAATATGTTTTGTTGTCATGCTTTCCCTCTTGTTTCTCTTCCTGCAGCTCTCCTCCTCTGTTTGCTTCTTATTTTTCACAGCAATGGTGTGGAGAGTTTGGGTGGATGAGAGTTATCATTCAGTATACGGTTATTAGTTCAGGTTTCAGAATACTTGAAAATTTAGATTAACCGAGGTTTGTTATTCATATCTCATTTGACAAATCACTCCGTCATGTTAAATATGAGACCTCTTCAAGTTATTGTTCCATTGTGTTGTATGGGAAGCATTGCAGCTTTGGGTTAGAACCCTAGGAAGCTGTGGATTTAGCTTCATTTACTACTTAACTTAAATTAGTCAGTATATGAGCCATCTGGAATGAAAACAAACATTGCACATATGAGGCAACTCAGTTTATTCGCAAAGTACAGACTGCTTCTTAAAATATGTGCAACATTGAGATAGTCTGGGAAGATATTTGCATTTCTTCTATTATGCTCATTTCTCTATTCAGTTTCATTTCAGCTCAAGGTTTAGAAAATATGTCAACTTTCTCGTTCTGTCTACTAAGACTTTTGTAAACTTGAAATATACAAGTCATTGGTTGGTAAAATTTTATGATATGAAATGTCTAGCTTTCTCTTTCTTTAGCAGATAAATGAAAATTCCGAACTATTTTGGTTTTATTTAAACTTTCTACTTTGTGAGTAGCTTCTCAATTGAAGTAGTGAAAGTTGGAATAGTTCGCCCTCTACACAATTTTGACTTTATGTTGTTGAAACAATTTTTAAACCATAAAGAAAAGATATTGTAAAGTTTGTAAATCAAATGTTAAGAACTACTTTTTCATAGAAATGGAAATAATTCTACACGTAGATTTTACATATTACATACATTATCTTATATGATCTTAGTTTTATTTTCACTTTCGTGAACCACAAGCTCCTATGGTTCTACCAATAATGAGTTGGAAAGCTCTTGCCATGATGAGCCATGATTACTGATGGGACTAACTTAATATGCCTCAAACATTTTTGGATAGAAGAAAGAAAATCGGTGTTCCTCAGTAGGTGTCTCCACCTATGTTGTTATTTTTTCCAATTTTAATTTTTATTTGAGCATAGTTGACACACAATGCTCCATTAGTTTTAGGTATACCAAGTAGTCAGTCCATAAGGCTTTACTATGACTTATGCTGTATTCACCCCAAGGGTAGCTACCATCTCTCACCATACAGTGCTATTACAATATCATCGTATCTGTTTTCTACATGACTCTCATTTTAAAATAATGAATTTGTTGTTTTATTGTTACTCCATCTCCCTCGCCATATTATATGACTAACCAATGTATACAACAGACTAGCAATTAGTAGTTACTCAGTAATTATTTGTCATATGAATTTTGGAGGACCATTATTGAAAGTGACTTTAGTATGGTTAGAGGTCTAGGCCAGTTAGTCTTACTCCTTATGTTAGGGATGTTTGTAACTCAGGGATTCATAAAATGGAAACTATACTTTTTTATACTCTTAGGGTTTAAAAGCAAGTCCTGGGCTACAGCTGAAAACCCTTGCTTCATTTAAACCTGTATTAGAAAGTAAAACCTGTTTGTGAAGGTTTTTTGTTTGTTTTTTTTACATTGTATATTATTCCAAGTGTGTGTTGCCATTAAAATAGAAAATCCAGTTTGAAAGATACTGGCTGACTTTTCCTAACTTTCTTCTATTTGCATATTCTCCATCCACCCCTACTGAGGGAAAGGAGGAAGCAATGTGTGTGGTTACATTTAATAGCTTTCCTTCAGGCACCTGGCTGGCTTAGTTGGAGGAGCATTCGATCTTGATCTTAGGGTTGTGAGTTTGAGCACTACATCGGGTGTGGAAATTACTTAAAAATAAAATCTTTAAAAAAAAAAGTTTTCCTCCATATATATTGCTTTATCTCTTAAAACACACATTTAAAAATAATTAATCGACTTTATTTCTTAGATTTTAGGTTTATATGAAAATTGAACAGAAAATACAGAAAGTTCCTATGTATTTCTTACCTTGCCAACAGTTACTCCTATTTTTTTTGTTTCAAATCTTTATTTAAATTCTAGTTAGTAACATATGGTGTAATATTGATTCCAGGAGTAGAATTTAGTGATTCATCACTAAATGATTCATCACTTACAATAACACCTATTGGTCATCACATGTGCCTTCCTAATGCCCATCATCCACTAGCCCTTCCCAGGCCTGCCTCCCCTCCAGCAACCCTGTTCGTTCTTTACAATTAAGGGTCTGTTACGTTTTGCCTCCCTCTCTTATTTTCCCCCTTCCCATATGTTCATTTGTTTTGTTTATTAAATTCTACATAGGAACACACAAACCTTTAAATCAGTTTTTGGGCAGTTACCACTTTATGAAAATTAACACTTTATTTTAAAGTCTTTTAGCTTCCCTGAGAAATGCTGTTCAAGAGATTCAAAGAAGAATATGATCACGTGGTACTAATTAGAGCATCTTCATGACATAGGATTCCCATATAGGGACAACATAGACAGAGCTAGAGCAAGAGTCCTTCATAAAGTCCAGTATTAAATTCACCTGCATCATTGTTAAATGAAAAATAAAAGGGGGGCCCTAATTTATTTTTCAGTGTTTCTATGAGTTCAGACATTACAATAATGTTTGCCAAAGTTTCTTTCAAGGAAATATCTAAGCTGTCCAAAATTAAATTGCACTGTACCTTTGACATTTGAGTTTAATATTTGATTCATTGCCTTATCGCATGCTATTCCCAAAGGCTAGTGATATGTAGTGACTTGTGATTTTGCCTCGGTATAAATTGCACTTTTTTAAACTCTGTGGTGGATATGTAGAAACAAGTCAGCAGTTGGTATCAGCTTCTAAGTTCAGCTTTGCTGTTCCTTCCTCTCATCTCCTCTGTAGGAAGTGAAAACTCTGCAGAAGTGAAAAACAAAGCAAAAACCAAAGTACTCCTTTGCCATATTTCATGAATGAAATAAAAAATTATAACAGTATTCATTAATTTGGAGATTTGTTGAGGTCTTAGGACCTCAAGAATGTCAGAGACCCAAATGTACTCTGTTAGTAGCTAATCAGAGCTATCCATCCTTAAATATTTTCCCTTTATTTCCCTTGGTTACTGAATCTGTACAAGTTTATCTTCTGGAGAGACATGTTTTTAATAAAAGAAAACTTGTGGCACAAAGGGTCATATCCCATCAGTGAAAGTATTTACTCTTTAAAAGTACAGGTTCAGATCACTCATTGTTCTGGTTTTCCTTAAGAATTTGTTATGTGCTCCTAAGTAAATTACGTATTAAACCTTTCAGCTTTGAGAGACATTAATATATTTATGTATTTTATTTAGTCTTTTGGATTTTTAACTAATTGGGTTGTACCTTCATCTCTTCTAGAACCACCAAGACCCATTGCTCCTCCCCAGCTGCTTGGTGTTGGGCCTACCTATTTGCTGATTCAGCTAAATGCTAACTCCATCATTGGCGATGGTCCCATTATTCTGAAAGAGGTCGAGTACCGGATGACATCAGGGTCCTGGACAGAAACGCACGCAGTCAATGCTCCAACTTATAAATTGTGGCATTTGGACCCAGATACTGAGTATGAGATCCGTGTTCTACTTACAAGACCTGGTGAAGGTGGAACGGGGCTCCCAGGACCTCCATTAATTACCAGAACCAAATGTGCAGGTAAGACTGAACAGCAGGCCCCTCTGCCTCATGAAGGGATCAAGCATTAGACATTTAGCATAAATGCACTATTAAATGTTTTAATTACTTGGCACATGATGCAGTCACACTAAGCTTTCTATTAAACTTGGTAAATTGTAGCTTTATGTCATAATTGGACTAATTTAAGAGCAGTGTGTTTCTGTTATTATTCAGTATTATGATGAATTCATAATCTTTTCTTGAGCGGCAATTTTGCTCAGCCTGCTTGTATTCAGTCCAAAATCTCTGACAGATGCTGGTGAAGGTATCATTACCAATGAGAGAGGAAACTTCGGCAATTCAGCAAGTGCTGAATACCTTTCGGCTATGTGGAGATTGTCTCCCTTGGTAACTTTGTTCCGGGCAGTGCAGAGGCCCTATCTGATAATATAGATTAAAAAGTTACTCTGAAGCTGGCCTTGGTGAGATTATTCTCTTACTCAGAAAACCTGTGGTTGAGGATTAACTTGACACCCAACTCTACAGTATACAAAGACTTGTTAATTGCCCTCCCCGTGCCTGAAATGAAGTGATGAAATTAATAGCATGAAACAGTAAGGAAGGATGAAACGTGAAATAAAAAGTAATATATAAATATAGATCCCAGTTCCTAATTATACCATGTTGTTATAGTGGGAGAAATTGTTAGCTATTTATCAAAAGCCACTGAAATGTTTAATTGTCTCTGTTATTAGAGAGCATTTTTAGTGTACTGTTTATTACTGAAAGTGACTTAATTTTTAGTTTAGTTGGAAGAGCCATTTTTTAACCATCAAGTATTATGTTGAAACACCTGCAGAAGTTAGTGCACGAATCTATGCGTCCTGAACATTTAGTGATTTAGGTTCTGAAAATTGAAAACTAAGACTGTAGGGACCTATGAAAATGTAAATGCCTATAAAATGTCTTTTGTTTCTTGAACACATGTGTTTGGCATTTATAGTATTTTTGTTTTTACAATATTCCGGGGCTACTCACCAAGAGAACTGATCTATAATCAAAGCAAGACCCATGAAATTACCTAATATACTGTCATCTTTAAATATTTTAAGTTCTGACTCAATTTTAATATATTAATGTTTATGTATAAATCTTTAAATATTTATATTGGAAGATGCTCACTAACAGGCAGTTTAACTGCTCAATTATTAATCTGAGATTTAGACAACAGAGAGTTTACTAATTTGTACTTTGTTTCTACGTTCTGTGGTTAGGTAGGCAGCTTGACCTAGAAGATGTTGGTTAAGTCCCCATGGCTCAGCCTAAAGCACACAATTTGCTTCTTAAATTTTCTTGCAGCTCAGTCTTTTTATTCTAGGTATGTGGCAAAGTATTCTGATTGTAGTAGGTGAGTTTTCTGAGGGAGAGGCAAGTAGACTCCACAACCTCAGCGAGTCAGAGAAGTAATTTAAAGAGGAGACATTGTGGATATTGAGGAATAGCTCACTCTGTCTTCCAAAATTAAATTCCCCATGTTAACATAAAAGGATGAACAATGAAATTCATTTTACAAAGGATATTGCCTGTACGTATTTCCTAATAAAACTATCTTTCCTTCTACATTTAATCTTTATAAAGTATATACAAATTAAAATAATGAACAGTAATTTACTATTCCAGTGTCTTCTTTTTTATTTCTTCCCCGCTAAGGGTCCCCCCCCCTTTTTTTTAAATTCCAGCAAGTTAACATACAGTGCAATATTAGTTTCAGGTGTAGAATTTCATGATTCATCACTTACATACAATGCCCAGTGCTCATCACAAGTGCTCTCCATTCCTATCACCCTGTTTCACCCATTCTCCCACCCACCTCCCCTCTGGTAATGCTAGGTTTGTTCTCTATAGTTAAGAGTCAGTCTCTTGGTTTGCTTCTCTTTTTTTCTTCCCCCCATATTCATTTGTTTTGTTAATTAAGATAAACGTATGAATGAAATCATATGGTATTTGTCTTTCTCTGACTTATTTTGCTTAGCAAAATACTCTCTAGCACCATCCATGTCATTGCAAATGACAAGATGTCATTCTTTTTTATGGCTGAGTAATATTCCATTCAATATATATATCACATCTTCTGTATCCATTCATCAGTCGATGGACATTTGGGCTCTTTCCATAATTTGGTTCTTGCTGATAACTTCTTTTTGACTTCCATGTCCAAATGTTTTTCTTTTAAATATCTCATCTGTTTTCTTATTTTTTAAAGGGTTTCATCAAAGTAGACCCTTAAAATTTAGCAGTGCCATACAATATATTGTTAATAAAATGTGATATTTGTTTAACCAGGAATTACTTGAAACTGGTTATTGATGTGTGAGCCAATGGAGACTGCAAGTATATGAGGTTGTGTTTTAAAGCTAGTTATGCTGTAATAAGTGGAGAAAACAGCATATTAAGGAGCATTGATTTATCCCTATTGAATGCTTATGTTTAGAATGCATATTGACTGTAATAAGTAAAAATATGACTATAAAGTGTTTTGAGGTAATTTATTTTGAGAATAACCTTATCTTGTGGGAGGGAATAGAGTAAAAATAGCTTACACTCATAGTTGCTTTCAAATTTATAAATGTCTTGACATTTTGGAATTACGGTGCTCTTTTCCTTCTAATTCTTTATTTGAGAAACATTTAATCTGTGGGCCCTTTGGCATAAAATGGTGTCAGGCTCACTGACACTTGTAGTTTTACTTCCCACTGTAGAAAGTTTATTTGTTTTTAAAACTATCTTTTACATGTGTTGAGTCTTTGTCACATATGTTTCTTCGTTTATAAACGTCCTCAAAAGATGTGTTTGGTGCATGTTTTTATGCCCAAGAAAAGTGCTTAGATTTTCAAATACATTGTAGATTTGAGAAACTGGTTACTGTTTTATCAGGAATGTCTATTATTCTTGCTCTCTATTATTAGAAAAGGGAGGAGAGCTTATGAAAATATATATTGTGTTAATTTATAAACAATCTCTGAAAAGCTGAAATTGTAGATAATTGATAAGTATTGTATATCTAAATACAAGGTCAGTATTGATGGTGAAAGTATGATGTCATCTACTTCCCTTCTTCAAGATGCATACTCCTTTCTCCAAATTCAAGATTTCAAATTTCTCCAAATTTCTCCAAATTTCTCTCAAATTTCTCCAAATTCAAGATCTCTCAGCCTTAACCAGCACCTCCGCTGGCCTCAGCCTGGTATCCTATAACACGAACTAGAACACAACTTATGCTAACTGTGATAGTAGCTGGTATTTAGTAATGATTTCAGAAGCCTAAAGTTTTTTCACAAGCTGTGGAAATGATTCCTTTGAAATCCCAATAGTAACCTTTGAAAGAGTTCCCATTTCATTCTATTAATTTTTGCAAGCTCTGCATACTGGTTCTACATTCCATTTTAATCAAGGGTAGGAGAATGCCACACTGTAGTTGTAGTATTAATATCATATGGTTGAATAAATGCTGATTATTATGACATAGCTATTTTAATACACCCTGCATGCTGACAATCAGGAAGCCTTAAAAGTAAGTATAAGAACTTCTCAGCTATGTCTTTGTGTCTGAAATAAATTTCACATGAATTTCTTGTAAAATAACAAACAAATGAGGATTATTTTCTGCCTCTTAGAAATTCTATTGTTTTGGTGTATCACAGGACATTCTTTGACTACCGAGTACCAATGACAGAGTGAATTCATTACACTTTATTATGTTAAAGATCCCATTTTAATATTTGTAAGCCATTGAAATTTTATTTCTGGTAGTAGTAAATTTTATTTTCTTGGTAGAAATCTGCCAATAAATAATTTTAGAGTAAGTTAGTCAAATGATTTTATTTGTGTGGATTAACAAGTAAATTTTGTATTTTTTAAAATGGAAATGTAGATTTTCATAGTGAAGTATTGATTATTTTTGTTTTATAATCAGCATATGAAGTGACTCCATCATGATACTTTATTTTCACACCTGTGAGGTAGATATATTATTTTACCAATTTTGTAGCTGGTTAATCTAAGACTCAGTCAAAACAAAGTGAAACAATGACTTACCTAATGTCAGACAACTAGGCAAGTAGGACTCAAAACACATTTTCTAGTATTTGAAAAGCCTGAATTCTTTTTGCTCTTTCTCATAGTATGCGTGATGTTTTTTCTCTCCCTTTCAGAAGAATATGGCATGCCTGAATGAAAGTATAACAGGTAAAATCTGGGAGGAATGTATATTTTTACAAAAGAGTATTTGCACAGCTAACTTATTCCCTGAGGAACATAGTTAAATGCTTGCCACTTCACTTTTTATTGAAAGCACAATTGATTAGTGAGCTTAACACTCAAATATATGCTGTGTTTTAAATGTTTTAAGCAGTTGAAGAGGTGTAAAATATTGTTTTATTTTATCCTTTTCTGAAAATGCCCTGCCTAGTTGCCAAAGCTATTTTTTGTTTGTTTTCTTTCTAAAGTACATTTAAATCATTTGGTAAGTGCAATTACCTGCTTCAGGGTCTTTCAAGTTAGAAGAGGTGGTAATTACAGCCTCTGGTGGCTATGGCCTCCTACGCTTGCCTCACGCTTCTCTATTCACCTGAGGGGTATGATTATTGCACTGTTAGCTTACAGCCTGACCCATGTTATTGTTCATATAATGCTTCTTCAGGCATTTTATGAATTTTAAAAAAAGGTATAAATGTGAAGTTGTTTTAAATGGGAAGTAATTCAAAAACTCCATTGAACAATCAAAGAAAGTATGCTTGTTTTTTCTCTGTGTCAGTTTCCTCTGGGTATACCATCTGGTATAGAAGCTAAGGAAATACAGTTTCTCTCTTTTTCTCTTATTAAATGGAAATAAAGTATACCATCATCAGAAATTGTCTTCATTGCATGGTTTGGCAATTGCATGTTAAAATTGCTCTTTTAAATTGCTTCTGGATAACCCATTGTGGCACTGTTTTATGATTAACTGACATTTTAGCACATCTCCCTCATAGGGAAGGTCAAGAGTTCAGGGTGTCCAGAGCGTAATATATTTACACAGTTGGGAAAACTACTTTTTACTCTTACACTGAAGTTCAATGCTCTTGGCAAGTTTTAGTGAAACGTAGATCTACGAAGCATTGATGAGGAGGATGTGTTATTTTAGAGGTAAAGATTTACTAAAAATGCATTTTTTTCTCTTATAAATCCACAATGGTAAACAAAACAATACTCAGGCATATTCGGGAAATTACAATGTGAGGAATTAAATTTTGGCCTTCGGGCTATAGCTTTGTCAGCAAAATGGCCATTTATTGATTTTTACTGTGATCTAAGATAGTTACCAATCACAACGACTAGTTATCATTGAAACTCAGCCTTGAGGATAAAACAAAATAAACAACTCTTAAAAGAATTTGTATGGTTTAGGAGCATAAGAGTGACATACTTTTTAATTTGAACTGAAGGCTTATAATTAATGCTTGTTTTAATTTTTTTTAAAGTATTAATTTCTTATATCTGATATTTATACAGCTTCTTTGTTTTTGAGCAAGAATTTCAAAAGGCATTGCTATTAATATTGAAGTAAAAAAAAAAAGCTACAGATAAAAAGCCATAAGAAAAGTCATGGAAAATAATTCTTCAATTTTCAGATATATAGTACAATATTATTTAATATAGTCACCAACCTGTGCATTACGTACTCATGACTTGTTTACATCATAATTATAAGTTTGTACTTGTTGATCCTCTTTACCCATTTTGCCCATCCTCCTGCCCATCTTCTCTCTGTCAACCTTCAGTCTGTTCTCTGTATTTATGAGTTTTGCTTTTTTTTTTTTCATTTGGTTTGATTTTTAGATTCCACATCTAAGTGATATCAATCATATGGTGTTTGTTTTCTCTGACTTATTTCACTTAGCATAATACTTAGCATAATACACTTAATTCTGTCTATAATGTTGTGAATGGCAAAATTTCATTCTTTTTATGGTTGAGTAGTATCCGCGCGCGCGCGCGCGCGCATGTGTGTGTGTGTATGTGTATACATATGTAGAAACCACAATTTCTTTATCCATTCATCCATCAACAGACACTGGATTGTTTCCATATCCTGGCGACTGTAGATAATAGTGTAGTGAACATAAGGGTGCCCATATATTTTCGAATTAGGGTTTTTGTTTTCTTTGGTTAAATAACCAGTGGTGGAGTTGCTGGATCATGTAGTAGTTCTATTTTTAACTTTTTGAGGAACTTCCATACTGTTTTCCATAGTGGCTATACTAATATCCATTCTCATCTATGGTACGCAAGTGTTCCCTTCTCTCTGTATCTTCACCAACACTTGTTATTTCTTGCCTAAAATCCGTTTTTAGATTTCTTTCCTTTTTATTCAGAAAAACTTTTATTAGCTTCTTTCTTTGTTAGCAGCATGGGTTAAATACTCGGTCTTCAAAGTTATACAAGCAATGTCTTGCACTTAAGCCCCTTGTAGTCTCAAGGGACAGACTATAAACACAGAGTGAAATACAAAATGATAGGAATTTAGGAGAAGAAGCTGTTCTGAGTGTTTAAGAGCAGCTGTCACCAACAAAGGATGGCTTTAAAACATGAAAGATGGACCTTAAAACTTGACTTTGAATTTTTAAGGCAGGAAAAAAAAATAAGAAAATAGACTTAAAAACAGAGGAAACATATGTTTAACCCATTTGTAAATACTGTTGATGTTTTTTTGGTTCTGAAAATAAGGTAGAGCTTTGGGTAACTCTGGGCAGTGGTAGAACCGAGCCCACAGGTGGCATGTGGCCAGGTCTGAGATAATCTAGACTGCTCTCCAGTTGTATTTAAGAAGACTAACATTCCTAGATTTGCTTTCAGAAAGATTATTCCATCTCTATGGAAGATGAGTTAGAACTAAGGAAAGACGGAGGCAGAGTGACCACAAAAAATGCTTATAATAATAAAAAAATTACCCTGGCCATAGTTTTTTCTATAGCATGTCTCTCATCTTAGATCCAAAAGAGGATTATCTGTAAATTCCTGGGTCATATCGTTATTCTTAATCAAGAAAGTTCCTTTTATTAAAGAGATTTTAAGCACATTTTAGGTGATCTAACTTTATTTTAAAGAGATTTTAAGCACATTTTAGGTGATCTAACTTTATTGTTTGGTTCACTTCTCTTTTTCAGATAAGTTGGTTGTCCAATATTATTAATATGCATGCAATTTCTATGACATGATGCATTATTTTAGAAGAGAAAATTGTGGAAGGTTGCAGAGAAACTCAAGAGCTACTGTGTAGTTGATAGAGTATTGATTTATTTCATAAATTTTATTGAGGGTCAGAGTTGTATAACGTTGTTGCACTTAAGAGTGCAGAAGATATAACATTCATAAGACAGGATTCCTGCTCTTAAGGAACTGACAGTCTAGTGTTAGAACCACAATAATAAGAAGAATGTAGTAAGTGGCATATTAGAAATACAAGGTACTTTGGAAATCCAGGGTTGAGAAGGATAATTTCTGATTGGAAAATAATTTTTTCCAACAGTATGTTTGAAAACAGTATCAACCTTTCTTTTCTGAACAGAGATAGATTAATACTTGTGATGAATGAGCCTGTAACCTTATCCCTAATTCCTTAACTGTGGAACAATGCATAAAACAATGCACAGCCAGTAGTCACCATATGGATGATTTGCCTTCACTCTTTCCTTTGTATCAACACATAGGAAAAGCGTATGCACAGATGGAGTATTAAATGGAAACTATAAGTCATACCCTGATTTAAATTATCAAAGAAATTTGTTTGGTTGTTTTGAATTATCTGGGGCCATGGATTATAGAAATGTTATTGTAAATTTCCATGATATATATATATATATATTTTCCCAAAATCTCCATAGAGAGAGGAAGGGAGAGAAAGAAAGAGAGATTTAGAATATAATCAGTTTTTTGGTTAACTCTTCCAACGGTCGGTAATGCTAAGAACTCCACATAAGGTTCATGAAAGTTGAACAATTATGAAATCACTTTTTCTACTGTCTTTTGTTTTTCACCTCAGGCAAGGGGTGTACAGTTAACCATACATACAGTTCACAGCACATTTCCTTATAGGGTACTTGATTAGTAGCTGTATAATTAATTAAATAGAGTTGTGTTGCTTCCAGCTTAAAATTGTCTTCTTCTGACTTAACTTTGTTGCCAGAAAGCATTTGGTAACCAGTGAAAATGACACTTTTTATTTATCCATAGTACTTTACCACATGCTGAGTCTGTTAACGGTATCATTAAGTACTCTTTTTATTGGCTTCATTTATTTATATTTATTTACTACTGTAAAGCTGACAGGTGGAAATGATTTAAATAACAGCATTGGTCCCATTAAATGTCCTGGATTTCCCCTCCAACCCTAGGTCTTTTATTTGATATTGGGGAATAGAAATAAAAATAAAAGGATATGTTAATAATGTCTTAATGATAACGACACAAGAGTGTCTAGAGAAGAATATGACCTAGGTAGAATTAAAAAGCTATGGATCCAGATAAACACTAAGGGATATGTTAATTATGAAAATAGGTTCCAAAGACAACCTTTAAGCTTCAGACTTCTCTTAGATGGTCACACTGATGCCTATAGACTTGCCCTTGATATTCTTCCTTTTTACCTGGAGAACATTTCTCCGCTTTTAATTTTCACTCCCTGTTTACTTCCTTATTTGACTTAGAATTTATTTTCTTTGCTTTGGAGTAAGGAAGAAAACTC
The DNA here is from genome assembly GCF_022355385.1 of Mustela nigripes. Classification (NCBI taxonomy): domain Eukaryota; kingdom Metazoa; phylum Chordata; class Mammalia; order Carnivora; family Mustelidae; genus Mustela; species Mustela nigripes. The sequence goes on along the minus strand of NC_081561.1, from coordinate 77,604,655 downwards.
TTAAATCAGGTTCTGCCCCCTCCCCCCAAAAAAAACAAAAAACAAAACAAAACAAGAACAACAACAAAAACAAACAAACATGCGTCACATTTTGTGGGGCAGAGTTGGTGAGGAGAAGTATGGCCTTCATGATTATTTTGGAACTCACTTATCCAGACTCTAACTAGTTATAATTAGTGTTTTGGGAGAGTGTTAGTCACTCTGTACAGTTTCTTGTGTAGAAAAAAAACGACTCTATAAAGATGTATCTTGTTATTTTCATCATTTAACTTGACTCTTAGCTAAATCTGAAGTTGGGGTCATCACAGAACCTCACTTCCTGGTCTTCACTGTCTTCGTACAAGATATGGTCTTGTTATAGCTAATAATTGCTGTAGTGACTCTCTTCGGTGCACGTTCCTGTCCACCAGCCTGTATATAAACTGCAGAGGGGATAAAGCGTATTCAAAGGAAAGAGATAATGAATGAATTCTAATCTGGAGTGTTGTAAGTTGTATTATACTTTGTGAACCCGATAAAAAAATGAACTTCAAAGGGCAGAAATTCATGCCTTTCATGTCACCCTAAGCAAGATCTGTGTAAATTCAGCTGTCACTACATATGATCTGGCCTAGAAATCATTGAGTGATGTCCATTTTAATTGTCTTAGCCAAATCACAGGGGTAAAATTTGAGTTGAAATAATTCATGTGTCATTTTCTAGCTTGGTTGCTATTTCCCATGTACACTTAGTCCTTCACAATCAAGAATAATAATCATTCAGAAAAATAGTTTGTTTTTACCTGTTACCTTATTTCTAAGTAGGTACTACATTCAATCATTTTATATCCACCCTTCAAAATTTACACACATCATGCATTTTGTACTGATGTTGCATGTGCCTCTGTACTAATTTATTATCAAAACAATATATATAGTAGGCTCCTCTAATAACAGTAATTAATTTCTGTACCATTTACTAGGTATTCCTTTAAGTCAAGAGCACCTGAAGTGCTTGCTCAACACTCCTGGGAACAATTACTGGAAATCATAATATTTGGGTTTTCTAGAGATTTTTCTACTCCATGATAGACCTTAGAGGTGAATCAAGGAATGGGTATCTAGTATTGAAATTTAAATGGCAGTAGTCTTTGCAAAGTTTTCATTAGATATTTCATTGATTTTTATCTATTTATTTAAAGATTTTTATTTATTTTATTTGAGAGAGGGAGTGGGAGAGAGCATCTGAAGCAGATTCCGTGCTGAGTGCAGAGTCCAACACAGGGCTCGATCACACCACCATGAGATCATGACCTGTGCTGAAACCAAGAGTCAGGCGCTTCAGTGACTGAGCCACCCAGGGGTCCCTAGAAACTGTTGATTTTTAACTCCTTTTTTGCCACTCAGTAAATTATAACAATATAGGGAATTTAAGAAAATGTTTAATTTCTCCAATACTAAACAATATTATCTTAAGCTGTCATTCATCTTCTCATCTTTACATGGTGGCATTTTAAAGCACAGTGCTTTTGGGAAAAAGCTATTGTAATTGCAAAACAAATTGGTATATTGATGAATTTGTGAACTTGGACAAGTATGTTGGAACTTGCTCTATAATTTAAGAACTGTAAAATGAAGATGACAATAGCTCTTCTCTGTCCAGGGAGATGCCATCATGAAGCACAATACTGCTGTAGAGTATGAAGCTTTGTCCTTTTAAATCAAAGCAGTCTGTCTATATCAGATTATTAACATAAACTCTCTGATGGCTTGAGCTGATGGTTTTGTTTTCCTCGACGATTTAGTCAATGAATTCTGAACCCCTACCAGACACTGGGAGAGCTAGACATAAACTAGTGAAGAGAAGACAATATTTCTTATCTGTTTTGTTTTTAAAAGCAGTTTCAACAGGAAACTTGGTTAATATGGAGATAGACCACTACTAACAAGTGACAGGATATAGAAAGCAACTCCTTATTCTATTCAATTTCACTCCATTGGGGTTGTTTATTTTTCCCCTATGTTGCCATCCCACATTAAACTCATCAGAATACAGAACACTGCTTGTTTTTGGAATCATCTGGGAGCAAAGGTTTTCTCTGAATCTTCCTTCCAGCTGTCTCAGATAATCCTTTAACTTCTGTCTCCTCTTTACTTCTGGCTTAATCTCCACTGAGAGAAAAACTCATTTTTAAGGATAAGTTTCATCAGTGAACCTGTTACTTTTGGAAAAGATCAGCTCATTGAATTAATGGTTGTTTTTTGAGCTTAATTGAACTAACTTAGGTTTTCTTTAAAAATTTTGCAATCAATTTTAACAGTTTGGACACTATCCATTGACATTTCTGAGGAATATTTAAAAAGCAGAATCATTATTCACTTATTTTTTTTTATTTTTTTTTTTAGAAACCCCTTGCTGGAAGTCCCAGATTTTGTAAAGACTCCATTAGAATTCAAACACCCAAACCATTTTTATAAATTATGTGTAACAGAACATCACACAAAATTCTGCAAATAGAATTTTTTCGAAGAGCACTTCTAATCTACAGTGTTGATAAAACTATTGTTATTTTTGTTAATGCGGTATTATTTTTCCCCATGCCTCTTTTTTTTTTCCTTTAAGTTGTAAGTGTAGGACAGACACAGTTTTACATTCTGCTTATTTTACTTGCCACCCTATTAATTCATTTCTGTGGAATATTCTAACCATCATTGCTAATGATTGTATAATATTCTGTTGGAACTTTGTACTAGAATGTATTTAACCACTCTTTTGTTACTGAAATTTTGGACTCCAGTGATCGGCCATTGTACGTGCTACAATAAGAATTTTGCACATATCATTCTTCTGCGTGGCTGAAAAATTTCTGACGCGTATTGATCAATTACTTTGTAAGTATTGTATCAATGCACTTTACTGGCAAGTGCAAGGACATGCGTGCAGCCATGAAGTTTTTGTACAAGAAAGTACTTGAGAATTAATCAAGTCCAGTTTCCCCATTATTACCGTTCTGCACACTTGGATACCCTTGTGAACTGATTTGATCAGTATCAAAAAGCTGTTTGATGAGAAAACCAAGACTATCATTGTTATTGTACTTTCTTGCTTTCTTTTACATGATTGTCTCCTATGTCCCAGACACTGCCTTAAGTGTCGGATATTCTAAGGCAAAGACTGATCCGTAACCTCTCCAAGTCTAAGGAATCATGGTCATAATGGTTCGCATGTAGTGAGTACTTATTAAGTGTCAGGCACTAGTATAAACTCTTGGGTGCAAATCCAGGCTGCCTGAGTGAATTTCTATGCAGAGCTGCCTGGAGAGGTTAGAAGATGGGCATGTAGGTACATAATTAGACTGATAAGTGGTATAATAGAGATGCTTTAGGCTCTCTGGGAGCACAAAAGAGCCTTGAAGTAAGAGTAGAATTTCATTAGGCAGAAGACTCTGAGAATTAGCAGTTATGAGTTAAGGTTTGTGAGTCAGTAAAATCTAGATTAAAAACTGGCTGTAATAATTACTGTTGGGCAAGTAACTTAAGTCTCTTTAATGTTTTATACTATCATCTGTAAAATAATCATCAAAAATTGAAATTTCCTAATTTGATATTTGTCAGATAATCAGTGATGTGCTAAAGCAGAAAACTGCTATATTTTTAGGAATTTTGCCATCCAGTTGTTAACTTGTTATTAAAAATTATACAAACTTAAAATTATGCTAGTTATATTTTGTACAAAAGTATTGTGTATTCAAGCCTTCTACTTATTTAAGTATATTGCACCATTATCTATGTTCTTCCAGCTATTTATGTCTATTTTATGTGTATTTGGAGGTAATATATGATGATACACTAATGCATATCTCTTCCAGTTCAGTCTTGGGAAGCTTAAAAATTGTAGCCAGAGTGTTACAGCATGGATATTGGCAAATGCAACAAATCAGAGCTTTTTCCCTCACCACCTCCTCTATTTTCTGGAGAGTCAAAAACATCCAAAATGTGAAATATTTTTGCACACCATTAGAAACAATGCTTGGATAAATACTACTTAGCACATTAGAAGCTCACAATAAATATTAGCCATTACTACATTACTACACAATAAATATTAGCCGTTTCATTAAAAATAGCTCTTCTCTGATATTTCAAAAATTATAATTTGCAGAAAATCCAAAAGAATTATGTGGTGAATACCCATACATCTATCACTTTAATTTACCTTTCTTTATATTTACCACATCATTTATCAGTCCGCCTATCCATTTTTTATTTTTCCATCTGTCCATCTTACTTTTTTTCACTAGTACATTAAAATATTTTGTTGTAGGGAATGATTTTAATTTTATTTTCTTTAATTAACATGTTTAGAATGATTCGGGGTGTTTTAGACATATTTCCCTAGTGGGGCTTCTGGGTGACTCAGTTAAGTGACTGGCTCTTGATTTCAGCTCAGCTAATGATCTCAGGGTCCTGGGATTGAGCCCACATCGTGTTTTGCTCAGCAGATAGTGTATTTCAGGATTCTCTCTCCCTCTGTCCCTCCCCCACCTCAAGTAAATAAATCTTTTTTTTTTTTTTTAAAGAAATATTTCCCTAGTGGTGGTTTAGGAAAAGGATCGAAAGATTTCAGGGAGATTAGAAGGCTGTTACCTCAGTGTAAGGAAAAATTGATCCGTGCCTGAACTGAAGCAGTGGAGATAAGAATTCCAATGAGGAGACAGAGTTGAGATTTGAGAGACGCAATCAGTCAAATTTTGTGACATATTGGAAGTGAATTGTGGCTTGGAAAATTAAGGTATATTGTGATGGGGCTTAAGTTAAACCTTGGGGAAAATGTTAGAAGTTACCATGTTTAGTTTATGCAGTAAGAAATTGGGTGTAGGCAGTTAACTAACATTCATGGGTCTACAGGTAAGTAGAGAAGGTATAGAGCAGGATACAAGGATTTGGGTGTCATCACACTTTCATTCATGGTTTTGGGAGTCATGGGTATGCTCTTCTTGAATTAGAAGTTTTTTCAACATGAAAAAATTATACTCTTTTGGGGGGAGAATGTACTATTATACTATTTTATACTATATGCATCAGTATCTGTCCAGATTATTTAAACTATTAATGTTTTTGCAAAGAACCAACTTTAAAATATACAGTGTTTTATGTTTACAAATATATTAAGCTTGTTCAGTGTATTTTAGAAAGACTGATGAGTTTTTCTAATTGTGATATTCGTAGAATCAACTTAAGTGTTCCCCATAATGGGCAGCTGAGAGCATTATGCCAAGGGCAGAATCAAAATTTGGTTTACTGTTGGTTCTCACCGGCTGATTCTGGGCAAACTTGCAAATAGGCTTATGTCTGTTGAGTTCACTTCTTTTTTTCTTTTTAAGGTTTTGTTAAGGCTCAATCCCAGGACCCTAGTATCATGACCTGAGCCAAAAGCAGAACCATAACTAGCAGAGCCACCCAACTGAACCCTGTTGAATTCACTTGTATCTTCTTTTCTCTATTGGTCGCTGACCTCTCATGGTGCCTCCCTGCAAAGATTCATGGTGCTTTTCTGCAGGAAACCCCCACACCATGAAGGGAGAGGGTCATGTGTACTAGGGATTAACAGCAGTGCTGGTGTGCTCATTTTCTGCAAAGCTAGTATGGGACAGTCTTGAACAGATACCTTACTAGAACTTTGAGTTCTAACAACTTGTTCTCTCCAGTGTTGTATCAAATTCTACTCTTGAGTTTGTGAGCTAAAAATAATTAGTCTGGTTTGTCTAAACCTTTAAAAGAGAAGACTCTCTAGGATAAAGTTAAATATCTAGACTGTCCAAGATTTTCCCCCAGAGATGGAGAATTGAGCGAGGAACAGGAAATAAGTGCTTCTACTCTGTCAGATTTTAGTGGAATGTTCTTATAAACTAAAACGTAGGTCAGCAAGATTGAGACTATATTATAAAACAGCACTACAAATATCATTTTAAGGAAATGACTCCTCAGTTGCCTGTTATCAAAACAAAAATGGGTCATCTCTAGTGATTCATTCCTTAAATGATTCATTAGTCTTTGTGTAATGTTCATTACATGGGCTGGTTAAGTTGGAGTTCTACTTTTTTTAGCTGACCGCTTTTTCTTTAAGTTACAATATTTTTATAATTATAATTTTGTAATCAGTAAGTCTTTTTTAAAGCCATGTTTAGTCTAATCAGTTATTTAGTTGTGTGCAATTTTAGTAAAAAAGACTCTCACAATATATTTTAAATTGGTCGATCAATTCCTTTATTATATTTTAACAAGACGTGGATATCTCCTCTAATATAAAATTGGCTATGAGAGAAGGTGTCAGATTTGGAAATCTGCTAAACTTCTGGAAATATGTTTTGACAGAAATATGTATACATATATTTGTAATAATAAAGCTAAAATTGGATAATACTGGTATTATCTTAAAATTAAGAATTGATCTGATGAAGCAGTTCTTCTAGAGTTAGAAATGTTCTTTCAAAAAATAGAAGGGCATTATTACAGTCATTTCATAGACCAGTCATCAAAATTCTTAAAAAAACAGAGAAATAAATGTATGCCTGTGTTAACAGAAAGTGAAACAGAGCTGCTCCTATATTACAGATAGTACATGATATTTTAATTTTCCTGGGAGGCAATAAAGCATTTGTTATATTGTGGTTTTCAGCAAGGAATACTGCATATGTCTTCAGTTAAAAAAATATATATTTTCAGCTTGGACAGGTGGTATTTAAGGAGTTTGGAGTGAGAAATGGTTTGGCAGTATAACAAGGCACATTACAAGTGCCTACCTTGAAAGGAAAGAAAAAGAGATAGACATTTTCCATTACTACCTACTGTTAAGGTGCCCGAATTATCCCCTAAACAACCTCATGCTTGTGGCAATCATCATGCACTGTCGTTTTTTGTACTAATATGAAAGTGCAATTCAGTCTTTTTGACAAATACTGCATCCCTTTTGGCTTGGCAAATTTTTGTCACTCAAACCCAGTTGATGTATAAGTGGGTTGTGACATGCTGGCTGAAATGATTTTGGATTAACTGTATTGAGGAAAGTAAAATTTTACTTAAGGTGTTATTTTTCCATTCTCCTTTCTTTCTGTCCTGACCCCATTCTGCCCTCACTTTTGCCCTAAGTTTAGATTCAGCCTTCTTCCTTGTTCTTTTATAAGCTGTATCATTATACCAAGGAAATATTTTACATCGAGACTGGAGGTAGCTTTTCTTAGAAGTGTGTAGTTTACTTCTTTGTTTTGTTATTTTTCTCAGTTACATGTGTACACATGTATCCATGCACACCAGTGTACAGTAGAGGGATCCACAAAGTTTTTGCTTTTTTTGAGGGCTCTTTTTCTAAGAAGGCCTAATATACAGTCTCTATAACCCTAGCCTCTTTAAAGTTTTTCACAATCTGTCAGTTGGTGTGAAATAGGAACATTTTGCCACTTTGCTTTTGTAATTTTATAGTTAGAGATTTTTGTCTCCTAAAATGTCATTTGCAGTCATGGATGGTATTGATGTAGTTGTTTAATTTTTCTTCTTTAATTGTTACGTCTGTATCTTCTCATGGAAGGAAGGTTTATTACATTGAAATAAACAGGAAAAGGCTCATTACATTATGTCTTTAGAAGATGACCCATGAATTCTCAGGGCTAACTCCCAAAGTGGGACTCTTGAGAAAGAAGTTATTTCTCTGGGAGCTGAATACAGCACTTAAGATCTGTATTGTAAACAAAGCCATCGATTTAGGATATAGACTTTAGAAAATGCCCACTAAAATGAATAGTTTTCCTAATTTCCCAAATAAGATGGCCAGAAATTACCTGTGTCTTTAGCCTCTTTATCTTTCTCTCCCAGTAGAGTAGACTGTGCTGAACAATCATAGAAATCATTATAGTATTGATATCAATGTGATTAGATAGAAATTAAATGTGGACAGAGATACAGGGATGTGGATATTCTTGCCCTTCCTGGATGCTCAACGCTCCTATGGGCAGGCAGCAATCGGGAAGAGCCTTTGTGAACTTAATAGCAGTCATGGCATGGAGTTTCTAATTTTTTTAAAACTTTGAGTTATTCAAAATTAAATTTTTAATTATAGTATCTGAACTAATACTTCCAGAAATCCATGTGTCATTTAAAAAGTTTGTTCACAGTCTAATTTAAATAACATTGAGTAATAAAACAGTTAAAACAGAAGCCTCCTTGATCACCTGAAAATATTCATTCAATGGATTTCAGCATTTTGTCACTGCTAATTTATTTTGTTTCAAAACAAATGTAAATAATTTTCTCTCATGTTCTAGACAGTGTGTGAAATTTGTTATAAAAATGTTTAGGTCAGTTATCTCCATTGTGATAACTCAACTTAAAACACACACACATACACACACATATTAAGATTTTATTTCTTTATTTGACGGAGAAAGATACAGAAAGAGAGGGAACACAAGCATGGGGAGTGGGAGCCCACTGCAGGGCCCAATGCAGGGCTTGATCCCAGAACCCTGGGATCATAACCTTGAGCCGAAGGCAGACATTTAACAACTGAGCCACCCAGGCAACCCCCACACACATAGTTTTAAAATAATATGGTATAGAGTAGTGGAAATTGGAAAGAAACTAAATAGTCAACAGTAAGGGAATAATTTTATAAGTTATGCTGTCTCTGTATCAAATATTGCATACTCAGTGAAATTATATGTATAAAGTCTTAATTTGAATATAATATGGTAAGTGAGAAAATCAAGGTATAATTTTTATTTAAAGATATATTGTGATAAGAACAATTAGGTAATAATTTTACAGTTAGTTTTATTGCCTCTCAACATTATTTAAAGTCATTTATTTATAAAAATAAATACTAAGAAGAAAATTTACCAGAAACAAAGTAGAAAGAAGAGATTGGTGTTTAACAGTGGACATGAATGGCACTAATTCATGGCTCATTTAAATTTTCTGACCTTACTTTCCATAGCTTTAAAACTGGGATCATTCATATTAACAGAAAGGATCCATTTAAGGACTAAATGTGCTAATGATGTTGCAAGTTAATATTGAAAATTTAGTTCAGGATACACACACACATTTTTCTGTGAATAGGTATAATTAAGGGTTTTATAAAGTCATGTTCTTTGAACTCTACAATTAATTTAGGTTTGGGCGGTTTGATTTCAAGCAAAACCCTTTTTCCTTTTCAATCAAAATGCATGAGAGAATGAAATTAACTGCTCCATTTTGGGACATATCTCAAGATTTACATCTAAGATTACGCTGGTGTGAGAACATATTTTCTGGCACTTACAGATCATTCAGCAGCTTTTTCATTTCAGTAACGTAGTTTGGAGGGGATTTCAACTTCTGAGTGTCATTTTCTTTTTACAGGCTTAAAAAATACCACTTTACTCTGCTTCTTTACAATGTTGTTTTAAGTTAGATTCTTAAAAATTTCAAAACTAAAAATATTTGGCCTTGGACTAGAATTTCAGTTGAATTTTTATTTAAAGATATATTGTGATAATACCTGCACTGGAAAATTTTATTTAGTACTTAATTCAGTAAATTGCTAGGTCAGGTGCAGTGGATAAATAGCAGTCCTTAAATTATATTTGGAAAAGGCATATAAGTAGAAATTTTGCTATGACCTACCTAGTTGTGTGACCCATTTACCTTTGAATACCAACCATGTATTGTAAAATGTAACTTAACCCTACCAGGTCTAGGTGAGAGTATTATGAAAAAGACACTAGAATAACAAATTAGAAAATAATTTATATTGTTCAATTTAGAATGAATCGTCACAGTCTTTTTCAATGGCAAATAGTAATGTCAGAAAGCTTTTTTTCTTTTTTTTTAACTTCCAGTATAGTTTCTTTTTTTAATTTAAACTTGTATGTTTAAGATTTATAATATTTGTTAGAGTGCTTGCCAGCAATCAATACATTAATGTAATCTTTGCTATTAAAATTAAATTATTTTCCCAAGCTATGTATATGTTTCTGTACCATTTTGCTTTTTTCACCAACCAAGCTGTAATAGTATTTTGTACTGTGGTGAGTTTTTCATACATATTTATGTATAAGCCATAGCACAGGCTACTTCTCACGTAAAAACACTGCCTGATTTCAAGTAAGTTTTTTGTTATTATCGATTAATTTGGGGCAAGTTGAATATTTTATTCTGAAGTGGTAATACTTTATTCCTAGTTGTTTCCTGATGATATCGATAATCTGATCTTAGGTAACAGAAAACATAATACCAATGTTAATTTTACAGGATATAAAACATTATTCACATAGTCTTTATGGGGTGCTTGAATGGTTCAGTTGGTAGATCATGCAAATCTTGATTTTGGGGTCCTGAGTTTGAGTCCCATGTTTGGGATAAAGTTTACTTAATAATTTGAAAAACCCAGTCTTTTTTTTTATTATTTATATACTTATAAAAGTATATATGTATTTGCTACATGCTTCTTTTTTTTTTTTTTAAGATTTTATTTATTTATTTGAAAGACAGAGATCACAAGTAGGCAGAAAGGCAGGCAGAGAGAGAGGAAGGGAAGCAGGTTCCCTGCTGAGCAGAGAGCCTGATGCAGGGCTCAATCCCAAGACCCTGGGATCATGACCTAAGCCGAAGGCAGAGGTTAACCCACTGAGCCGCCCAGGCTCCCCTGCTACATGCTTCTTAATTTCAAGAGTAATTACTAGAATATGCAAGATTGAACAGAACACTAAACTGATAAATAACATGAAGGAAAAGGGACCCCGGGAAGAAAAACCATAGATAAATTCAGAGGGTAATAGGAAAATAAACATTTATGTCGTGGAATCTGGTATTAATAAAGAAGATCATAGATTGTGTCCTGAGTTGATTAGTAGTAAAAGCAAAGTTTGTATCAATCAGTAAATATACTATTCAATATTATTTATGTTTAAAGAACTAGTGTTTATCAATCACATAGTAGTCTAAAAGTTGTACGTGGCCTTTGTAATATAATTATGTTATTTAATCATTGCCATGAATCTCCAAAGTGGTGATGTTGTTCTATTTTATCTGTGGCAGAAAAGGACTCTCAATGAAATCAAACGTTTTGTCTGAAGTCACATTACTATTAACTGGTTGAGCTGGGATGTGAATCCAGATAATGCTGTCTCCAAAATCCATAATCTTATCCACAGAAGTCAGTTTTCATGAGATAAAATATTAGTTGCTTCAGAAAAATATACCTTGATAAGAGAAAAAAATCTATTGGGCTCAGGCTTGATTCAGGGATACAGTGGTGTTTGTCTAGAGGAATATCTGTAACACATATCCTTCAGGCAATCCTTGTAAATATCTCTCCGTTCTGTGTTGTTACCAAATTATTTTGTCTGGACGCTGTGAGCAAATTGGTTATGAACAGTTAATACTAAAGCCAAAAGGAAGACCTGTTGGTAAGAATTTTAGTAACATTGTCCTTATCAAGATCTAGAAGAAATACTCTTATAGCTGACAACTAAGTCTAGAAATTCATTTATCTTGCAGAATTTTGATAAATGTTCAATGGTGTTTTAGTTTAAAATTTTTTACATATCCATTTTCCTTTTTCTCATCTTTTCTCTAACCAATTGAACTGCAAATGTTTTATGATATAGACTTTTACAAAGAGGTTAGATTTGGTTTTAGTTTATTAATTTTTAATAAATACTTGAGCATTCATAGTACCATATAATTTTATAATAAATTTTATTATGGATTTTACTAAGGCAGAGATATTTTTGAACATTTTTCTTAGTGAAGGCAATGTGAAGAAAATTTTTAAAATCCTTTTATTATTAGTTATGAAAATCTTGCTTATTTTTTCTAAATTTTATTTATTTATTTGATAGAGAAATCACAAGTAGGCAGAGAGGCAGGAGGAGAGAGAGGGGGAAAGTAGGCTCCCCACTGAGCAGAGAGCCCGATGTGGGGCTCAATCCCAGGACCCTGAGATCATGACCTGAGGCAAAGGCAGATGCTGAACCTACTGAGCCACACAGGTGCCCTGAAAATCTTGCTTATTTTACATTCCTAGCTGGGCATACGTTTTACGTCTGCTTTGTATTACTTTATGTATGCAAATGTTTTAAAGATAAAATTTATTTCTACTAATTGTTTTCAGTAACGGAACTTAATTTGATTTTTTCTTGTATTTCTATCACAGTTTTAAATGTGGAAAACAAGTGTACAAAGGAAAAAAACCCAAATCACCTAAAACCCCTATCATGCAGAAAAAATGGTCATTAGCTTTTCTGGTGAACTTCATTTTATACATCTCTCTCTATGTGTGTGTATGTGTATGTGTATGTGGGGGGTGGTATGTGTGTGAAGAGGAGAAAGAGAGGGAAGGGTGAGTGATCAAACCAAATAATTTGCAAAATGTATTCTATGCACCCTAGTTCTTCACAATACATAATTTAATTGTTTCATATAACAATAAAGTGGGAAACTAAGTAAAACTGACATGATGACTATCAGCTAGGTAAGATTTTTCCATCATTAGTGTTCTTTTGTTCCCTCCTTTGGTTCCTTCCTTTATTTATGTTTTAATGCAATGTGCCCGAAAGTCCTGGGTGATTTCATGGCTGTTCTAAACCTGACCTCACAAGCATAGAATTTGCAGGATGTACATATCTCCATGCAAACATATGTAGAATTATACCTGTGAGATCTGTCTGAAGGAACATGTATTTGTTATAATGTGGGAAACTAATCTAGTAATGAGGTCAAGTGTATTTTAATTTACACAAGTTAAAAAAATGGATTATGAAAAATATTAAAAGATTAGAATTATTATTTTCTGAAATGCAGTTTCTACATTTTTACTTGGGATGGTAACTCAACATTTTACTATAAACATGAAAAGCCTAGTTCACTGCCTCATAATTAGTAATTAATAATGCCTTAGAAACATTGTTACTTTATACTGTGGTATTATATAACATTTGTCTTCCATTTTGTAGCCAATATTGTCTCTCCTGTTTCAGCCCAGTTCCAGATTTAGGTGTTTTTAACTAGTCCTTACTTATCGACCCATGTGTTCTTTATTTCATATGTCCCTTTTGACTGGGTTTTTTCCATTCGGTTATTTTAGAGAATGCAGTGTTTTGAAGGTATTTTAGAAATATGTATTAAATATATAAACAAATATAAGAAGTAACATTTCCTTTGGTTTTAGGTTTTATCCTGTTTATAATATTATTTAGTTTTATCTTATTCATATCCTGTTTATAATATTTATCTACTTAGAATTATATTAATCTAGTTTATTAGTTTTATAGTTGAAAGATTAAAAAATCTATAACTTTTTGTTTAGTATCATTCTTTTATAGATGGTCATTTGAATAATTTCAGTTATAAGCAATGCTGTTATGAATATTGTTTGTACTATATATGCCTTCTTGTAAACATATGCAAGTTTTTCTATGGTATGTAACTAAAATTGAAATGGCACTGTCATGTGGTATATCCATTTTTACCACTCCTAGAAATTATCAAATTGCATTCCAAAATCTCATGAATATGAGACTCATTAATATTCTTACCATCAAAATTGGTGAAGTCCCAATTTCTAGACTTTTTCACAAATATTCAGTAGTGTTAGATGTTAACTTTTGGTAGCTTGACTGTAAAACTGTTTTTGTGTTTCTAGTCATAGTTACTTAATTATATATCTAATTATCCCAAGCTTAAACATCTCATCTGGTCATTCGCCATTTGGATTTTCTTCTTAGTGAAATGTGTCAATGTTGTGTCATCTCTTTTTGTTTTATACTCTCTTCTTTGAACTTTCATTGTTTACAATTGGAACATTTTTATTATCTGACCTATATTTGAAAATATGCAGAACACTTGACTGTTTCTCTGTTTTTCTTTAGCAAATTTTATTTTTATGTCTGTTGTCTGCCTTTTTACACATTCTTTCCTCTCACCTTCCTTCCACCTGCAGTGATTTTTAAGTGTTTTTTTAATCTTCCACAATCCCCATCTGTATCTTTATTTTATGCTCTTTTGAGGCTGCATTTATTAAATACACATCAGCAAACCAGTTCATCTCAGCTAATGATTAAAATACAGAGATTAGTTTAAATGGAAATATTAATTCAGTATTAATGGCGTCAAAGCAGATGTACATTTTTTTTTTAATCACTAGTTAGAAGGGTTGAAGGGTTGTAGTTTTACCAGAAGAAACCATAGTATATTGGACAGCCAGTTTCATGGTAATATTGTACACAAAACCCAGTTAAAGTATAAACCAATTAATAATCCAGTATAAATAGTGGGTAAAGATTTTGTGTTATGGAGGAAGCAGCTGAGAAAGAAACATAGGGTCACAACTTGTGATAATGAAGAATAGGATTATGCTTCATTAAAAAATAGTGGCCATGTCTTCATGATGAGAGTTATACCCTGGATTTGAACTATTGCCTCAATGTATTGCCTCTGTCTCTCATTCATCATTAATGTTCCCTTTATAATATATTTATATATGGATGTTTATATATGTATTTAAGGGTTTCTATATATTAAGTTCAGCATTGGCCATTACTGAAAGAAGAATAACCTAGAGTTGGTTACAAGGTGTCCTCCAGAAGGTAATAGGCAGTAAGGTATTGGTGTGTGTGATGGGAGGGAGCTATTCAAGAGAAGAAGATGATGGAGGAGAGTGGAAACTATTTCTTTCAAATGGGTTCTTAAACCTGGGTGTTCTTGAATTGAACTCAGGCCAGTTGAAAATTTGTACATGAAAAAAATTACATCTTATTTTTATTAATCTCCAATTGTAATTTAATGTTTCCTCTCATTATGAATAAAGGCCACAACCTACAATAGTATTAGTAACATTGGTGACTTGGTTTCCAAGTTTCCAACAAACATCACAGGTATTTTCATATCATATTACAGGTATTATAGACAGCATGGAATATCATTTACTCTTATCACTACTTTGGGATTTGAGTAGTTGTAAGACCTGCCTCTATTTAATGCATTACCAAATTAATACATATATTACTGTATTACATATATAACATGATTTAGTAGCTGTTGTCCATTATAACCGGTTTCCAGTGCAATTCTCTGTATTTTATGCTTTTGGAAACCTTACTCTAACCGAAGTCTAACTTCATTAGACTGTCAAAGGGAGTCATGGCATAAAAAAGTGTAAGAACTTTTTTCTGTAATTGTTAAGCTAACTCAGCTTGCTTTTAACCATCTTTATCAAATATGACACTTCTCCATTTTCTCGGCCATCAAGCATAAATTTTAAGGGAAGTTGAGACATATTTTTTTTACTGAACTATTTAATCACATTGTCTCGTGTTTTTTATGGGATAAATATACCTCATATAATAGGGGAAAGAAAAAGCAGTAACTTATTTACATCTGTTCTAGCCCAAACACATTCAAAACATCACAATGAAGAAAGGGCAGAATGTAACTGCATTTATAAAAATTTCTCATGAGGGAGAAAAAGATTTTGTTTTAATAAATGATGGCAGAGAAACATCACATTCCTTATTTTAGGTTTCATGGTGATGGTTTGAAATAACTTTAAGAAGAAAAGTGATACAGTGATAAAGTAATGAGGATACCTAAAATTGTGCTAATCACATAGAAAAGGAAACAGAAGAGACTGTCAGTGTTGATGTCCATGTTCCATTTTTCTATGAGGTCTCGATCATCATCTTTGAGAAGGATACTGTTGCAGATCTTTTCAATATTTGAAGGTTCCTTAATGTTTCACTGCTCGATTTTAAACATTAATGGACCTCACCCAGGTAGAGTTAACTGGAAAGAGTCTACTCTTTCTTTTTTAATTGAACACAGAAAGAAATATTTGACTCATTTTTTAATTGAAATGCAGCCTTCACCCCAGATTTGACGATTAATTATTTCTAAATATAATTGGATCTATTGCTTTTACCTCAAGCTCTTTCTCTACATGTAGGAAGTTTAAGACTGTTTTAGTGAGTATTACCAACTGTGCCCAAATTCTGGCTTTTCCCACCACAGACACACTTGGTAAACCTAGAAATAGCTGTTCCAAGGTCTTTTCTCTCTTACATACAAACTTACAAACTCATCCACAGAGACAGAGGAGAAAACAAGATAAAATATAGCAAAAGTGGGGGGGGAGGGGAAACAGGGTAGATTCAGTTCATTGGTAGTTGCATTATATATTGTACATTTTTATTCACACATATAAGATTGATGTCTTGCATAATGCCCATAATTAGTTAATCCACTTGTCAAACAGCAAAGTCCTGAATTGCTACAGAATAGATAAACATCAAAACTAATATCTCCATTAGGTTGTGTAATAGTATATTGGCACTTACTGTTATTTAAATGTCACCCATTTCCTTTTTGTAGTGCTGATGTTAACCTTGTGAGCTCTAAATTGTCTGGAAGTTAATGGTCTGTTATATGAGTATAATAGTTCTTAGTGAAAGAATATTAGATTATATTATGCAGTTTGAAATGTATGTAACTTGATCTCTATCTCATAACAATAAATAATGGCATAGTCTTTGTTCAAATTAAGGATATTTGTTTTTTTCTGTTGCTGCTGTATTTAGTAATAAGTGAAGGATTTTTCTTTTTCTTCTTTTTATCTGGATAAACACATTCATTTGCGCATCGTCACACTCTGGTTTAAGGACAAAAAATAAGAGAATGAAAACGAGCATATGTTCTAAAGGGTAGACTGTTGTTTGTGAAAATCAAAATTTGAAAATTATTATATTAAACTTGGTAAATTCAAAAGCATTATGTTCTGTCAGAACCCATATATGCCCCTGTCAGACTTTGCCAAAGTTTTATTTTTTTTAATTTTATAAGAGCTAAATTTGAATTGAAGCTAATGTAACTGACAAGAGGGAAATAGAAGCAATTGGCTTGCACTAAACAAGTTTGAATGGTTGTTAATGTGAATGACTTTCAGGCAGTGAATGTCAGAGAACAGTAGATTACTTTCTTTACCTCAGGCATTTTAAGCCATCTCCTGTGGTAGACTGACATAATTTTTCTCTCTCTCTTTCTCTTGATACTGGGAAGCAAAGTAATTGGAGTCTGGTAATTTTGGCCTATGGCTGATGAAGATAAATCATAATGAGCTATGGAATACACACTGACAATTCACATAGGGCTATAAGAACATGAACTTTCAGTAATGCATTAATCAAATATTGTTTCTCTCTGATTTATATTCTAGATAGCCCTGAAACTGTTAATTATGAATGCAGTCATCATTTGTTTTTTTCTGACAAAATTTCCCATGCTAAACAAATTGTTTCAAAATGTAAGTTACTGTGTCCTTTAGAACATGGGCTAGAGTCCTCTCCTTTCCATTAGATCCATTATATATGATTTGAAGCTGGCGTATTTAACACAAACTATTTGAGGTTTGAAAATAATAGAGATGGAGGAGAATTCCAGACCATCTGGTCTAGCCCCTCTCCTTAAGGCTCATGAATATATAAATCATCTTGAACAGATGGAGGTGTAGTCACCTAAAATTGTATAGAAATAGAGGTTGTAAAGCTTCCTTCACTAATCTTAGTTTGAGCATTCTGATTGCTAAGGAACTCTTTTATTTTCAAACTATTTTAATTTGAATCTATCTTTTAATGTCATTCTGTAGGGTTTTGAAGACCTAGACATTGCCTTGGTGTTTCAGTTTGTCAATATAAATTTTTAATTTAGAAATATTACATACTTAGTATTTACTTAATACCATTTGTTACTGTCAGTGTATTAGATGCTGTACTAAGTATTTGTTTACATTATTGCATTGAGTTCAAAAATCGAATAAGCTTTTAAAAAATCTAGCAAGTTTGTTTCTTATCTTCATTATAGATTTAGGAAAATGAGGTTCAGGAAAGGTAAGTAATTAGATAAAGGCACATGTCTGATGAAAAGTTGAAATGTAACTTAAATCGAAATTTTTCTGACTTGACTCTTTTCCACCGACTATCTCCTCAGTGTTAGAGTTCAAACTCCTTTTGTCTCTGAGTTAAATTTCCATGATTTTATGGTTCCGCCACTTGCATCCTATTACTAATTTCTTTTCTTAGTTAATGGGGCTATGTTCAGTGTTTCCCAGTCCTTTTTCATTATCACCCATTTCCAGAGCTACTTCAGAATTACTTTTTAATCTCCTTCCATAAAATAAAAATTCCAAAAATATACCAGGTATCTGTTTTTGTATGTATGTTTTAAAAAGAGTATTATTTTTGTCCCCTTCATCCTCTTCATGTACCTGTTGTCTCTCCTTGAGGATAAAAGCAGTATATCTCTATTACTCTACTTCTTTGACTGCTTCAGTGTACATTTCTTTTATTTGATATGAATGATATTTTTATTTGTTAAGACTATGAGGTATATTTCCAAATCAGTGAGCTTTTCAGTGGGTTGAAATATGAAGAATAACTTTGAAGAATTGTAGAATGTCAGGGCATAAGTCAAGTTTACTGGTGCTATAGAAATAATTTGTGCTTTTGGGAAAAAAGGGAGAGAAACTTAGAATATAAATGAATGTGATCTGGTCTGTTTTGTCCATTCTGTAGACGCTATGCCAAATTTTGTGTTTACTTACAGCACATTCTTATTAGAAATCCACATTCCTCTGTTTTGACATCACAATGTATTCACATAGAAATGATTGACACTTTACATTTATCTTGCTGTCTTCACAACAGGTTAAGAAGGATTTTGACAGAAAAAAATAGACTTTATTGGCACCAATGGACCTTAAGTGTTATTGGACCTCTTTTTATTTCATTTTCCTTTAAAATACAAAAGTTAGAAATCGATTTTTCAGAAAGTTGTATGAACTTTTTTCATTCTGTGATTTCTTTCAAAAACCATATTGGATTATGATGTTTTATGAAAAGAGTTCAGATAGTGTGTTTTATACAATTTTATTTTATATCTTAAATATAAAATTAGCTTGCACCACTGGCTTAGAAATTGTAATAAATGAAGTCATCCAGTTTTATCATTTTTTATACAGAAATACAGCAGTTAGGAGTAAACCTCACTGGTGGATTGTTATACCGGTAAAGAAACTGGCTGACAAAAGTTCTTTGGAGCTTCTATATGTAGACTGTGGAAAGTTTCTTGTCGGGGACTTTGATCTACTTGGATCAAAAAGATGAAAAATTAAATCTTGAGACATTTTCATACCTTTTGGTATGAGGTACACTCAATATTCAATTATTCAGATAGATGAAACTGACAACTTAGGTTTCAGAGTCTCTTCTTTCTATAATGGCCTCTACTTCTTTTTTCATGAAAGTCATTTTTGTTCTCTATTGAATTTTATAGCCCTTCAAATCTAAAGAGAGGCATTGCAGTAGTGTCTTTTGTCACCCAAAACTAATTTTGACCTCATTGACAACTCCATATACATTCAGAAATTAAAAGGAGTGCTATATAGTAAATCAAGAACAGTGCATTTGGCCCCCAAAATGGTTTTCGTGTATATTAGTCCTCAGGAATTACAAAGAACTTCAGAAATTATCACCTGAGAGATGAGACGCTGCCAACTATTAAATTTTCCAGGTGCATATAGAAAGAGATAGTATATATCTAAGAGAATGAAATGGAAGAAATAAATAGGTTTCCATTTCAAATGGCAAGGGAGAAAAAAACTGTAATAAATGACTATTTGATAAAGGTCAGGGAAGAGGAAAGGACTCAGAGTGGCCACTGTGTGAAGATGTTTTGAGTTACTTAGAGAGTCAAATATTTGAGAGCACTAGTGCTTCATGTGGGTTTGGTGAAGAAAAAGAATGAGAAATGAGAAGTAGAAACTGGTATGTTTATGTAGACCTCTGCAATTTAACGCCTGGTGATTTATTTTAAAATGTCTGTGTGTTGTGGATAAAGCATTCAGACTTTCCTCAGTGGCCTTGTTCCTCCACTATTAAATGTGTGCCTTGTTCACTTCCCAGGGTGAACACAGGAAGTCATTAAGCACTAGACAGAGAGGCCATTCATTTAAAAAGTTGACATTTTATCATGGACGCTTTAAAAATTGTTTTTCTTGACTATTCATATTTAATGTCTTAGAATGAAAGGTAAAATTAGACACTCAAATGATTGTATAATGCTTTTAGCCATTCACAAACTGACTAATAATCCAGAACAGACAATCAAATCACTGATATTAGAGCAACATCATTTTTGGTTCTGCTTGTGTTTTAATCAAATATGATGTACTTCATATGTTTACTTTGCATGTATATACCAATAGAATATAATATAGATCAATAAATGATAGTAAGGAAAATAATAAATATGTTTTCAGAAATGAGATAATCCTGACCAGTCTTAAAACACTTTTTCCATTTTTTTAAAGACTTTATTTATTTATCAGAGGGAGAGAGAGAGCACTTACAAGAGTGAGGAGGAAGAGCAGAGGGAGGGAGTGGGGCAGGGAGCCTGCCCGAGTTGAAGGCAGACGCTTAACTGACTGAACCACCCAGGTGCCCTCATTTTCTCTTTAAAAAGAGAAACTGATGGATGTTGAAAAGATGCAATCATAATCAAGAAAATTAAGGAGAATATGAAAGATCAATAGCCTGTGCTCAGACATGGAAACGTAAGAATTCTCCAGTCTGGTCTACAGCAACATACTGTGATCAGATCATTTTATAGAAAAACCAAGGGGGACATTGAAAACTTATAAACAATGTCATCATAGTTCTGAATTAGGATAAGCAATTATAGACCTGTATTCATTTAAATTCTCACAATAATGGCATGTAAAAGGCAAAGAAATTGAAACAGAGAGGAGTTAGGAGACTCCTTTTGAGGTACACGGTTACTAAAAGAGGAAGCCCTGATTTAAACTGAGGCAGCCTGGCTCCATAATTCATATTCTTAACCCTGATACTCTGCTGTCTCTCTGATGTACAGACACGAATGCCTGCATACAGGCAGAGACATACGTAAGCAAGCAATAAAGTAAGAGTCATTTAAAAGTGGGTCCTGAAAATTCTATACACTTACGGGATTATCTTATATTAAGTTTATATTCTTATAATTACTACTTTATGTTAGGGCGCTGGGGTGTCTGAGTAGGTTAAGCCTCTGCCTTCGGCTCAGATCATGGTCTCAGGGACCTGGGATCGAGCCCGCATCTGGCTCTCTGCTCAGCAGGGAGCCTGCTTCCCCTCTTTCTCTGCTGGCCTCTCTGTCTACTTGTGATCTCTCTATCTATATCAAATAAATAAATAAAAATTTTTTAAAAACCCTGCTTTATGTTGTATTTAATTTTTGTTGCTAATGGACATTAAGTTTTGTTGTCCATATTAATAAATATTATCGAACCTTATATATACCTTCTGTTTAGTTTGGGTTTCTGGAAATTACACATCTTTTTTTTTTTTTTAATTTCAGGTACAATTTATAAAGCATTAGCTTATACTAGGAATTAGAACTTTGTGACAGATTATAGCAAAATATTTAAGATGACCAAGCACAGCATACTCACAGTAAATCATGAGAAAAAGCCATAATCAAAACTATAAAAATTAAAACTTTACAATAATTGCTACATGGGTATAGAACTTATAGTTAAACCTGGTGTTTGCATCTAAAGATATATAGACTGACCGACTGACAACTGAACTGTGCTTATTCATCTCTCTCTCAGCACTGAGGACTGCTTTTTAATAATCATATAGTTTGTAGTAATACATTCCTGGAATTGCACTTTTTAATTTATCCAAGCTTTTGTGGCCCTTTCAAGAAATGACGGATACCTGCATCTGGAGAAGGAAATACACAGATGGAGCCCAAAACGTCTCCTAACACCAGAAACTAAGGAAGCTGTGAAAGGTTGCTAGGTTGTGTCACAGTGACAGAGCTTGAAATTGCTTCCACTTGCCAAAATTAGGATATTCTGAGAAAAAACTAAAAGGAAGGAAGGAAAGAATAATATAAGAAGGGAATGGGGAAAAAAAGAAAGGAAGGAAAGAACTGTAATAGATTAAATTGTATGAAATATGTTAAAAGTTTTAAGTTCATAACAATACTTAAAAATTGACATTAATAATCTTTGGGTGATATTAGGAAACCAACACATTACTCTGAGAACTTGTAAATGTAGGGAACACATCAAACATTTAACCTGCCTTTCCTGTGTTAGCTATAATTCAGGGTATCTAGCTGAAGATAGACAGCTCTCTTTAAAGGATTATTCCAACCTAAGGAATAAAGAAGAAATGAGAATTATAATATTTCCACTTTGCAAAACTCAATGAAAGAATGGCTCTACTTGATGGTCATCAATGACTATTAATATCACATAAAGAGCAGCCATTGAACATTTTTTGCCTCTGATAGAAGTACACAGCACCTATGAAATATTCATGCCAAAAAATTCAAGCCCAAATCTGATCCAGCTGCTATAGCTAACTACCGGTTTATAGGAAATTCTGGGCACTGAGATATGTGTACATAATACTAAGCATATATAAGCAGAAAAATCTAGAACATAGGAAAGTCTATAGAATAAATGATCTAATCTTAGTTATCAATCC
Organism: Mustela nigripes; assembly: GCF_022355385.1. Classification (NCBI taxonomy): domain Eukaryota; kingdom Metazoa; phylum Chordata; class Mammalia; order Carnivora; family Mustelidae; genus Mustela; species Mustela nigripes. The sequence continues at coordinate 77,582,094 of NC_081561.1, read as the reverse complement.
TTAGTTATCGATCTAAGGATTGATATGAAAGAGAGGACTTCTATATTAAAATGGACTTGAAAGATGTATTAACCAAATGGACATTATTTAGATCCAGATTTGAACACCTCAACTAATAATTAAAACTAGGTACCATGAGGGTTTGTTATATTTTTCTCTCTATTTTTCCATATACTTCACATTTCCATGACAAATATAAAAAATGAAATATAACTTTGTGCATCAAATTGCATTTTCCTCTTGTACCACTACCCAAGTAACAAATTTTGAGGATTTGTAAGAGCTGGGATTGGGTTATCATTTTCATTATTTTTGATATTATCTCTAGTTGCATGTTTATTTGATCTTTGATGAAGTAATTCCTTAGATGAATCATTTATTTATTTCAAATCTACAGTTGGTTTTAATTATTTGTATTTTATTATGATCAGAAAATGAGGTAGTAGGATTTATGCCTGTTCAGAGCTTATTAAATCTTTATTCATTAACCAAGTAAATGATTTTTTTTGCATGGATATGTGGATTCTTCTCCTTTAAAAAGTGGCATTTTGTCATTATTCAGTTTTCTTTGTCATTATATTATTAATGTCTTCTATATCATTTTTGGTTATAAGTGATCTTTTAGAAATGTTAATGATCATTATCAATAAAAATGAATTTCAATTAATTTTTCCTTTTTTCACTAATTTTTGCTATTGCTATTCTAATACTATAATCTCCATGACATAAATATTAATGATTTAGCAATCATTTATTATGAATTGAATTGTCTCTTTTGTCCATATATAATATCTGTTATTAATTAATAATATATTGATTATTAACAAATGCCTGTAAAAGTGACATGCAAATTAGATCACTAAATTATACATAATCATGACCTATCTGTTAAGTCTTAGCTGATAACCCTGACTCAGCTTTCTCTCTCCTTACGGAATTTTTCATCATACTCATAGCCTGATCCAGTCATAAATCAATTCTTAGCTAAAGAATACATGCCTCTGAATCCCTAATCTTCCATCATCATTATTGATAGTATTTATGGAGTTTCACTTTTTTCTTGGGACCGTGGAGAGTGAGGCTTACTTTGATAAATGGAAGCCCTAACCACACCTTTATACAAGTTGTCATAATCCCTTTTTTAGCTATTTTAATATTTCAGAGGAAAAGGGCCATTTTTTTCATGGGAATATTGAATGAATAAATTTCCATCCAATGAAGTGATTAACAAGGCCTTGCTGAATTTTATATTTTTCATTTAGCAGGCATTGTGTCTAAAACGTCATTGTCTGACAGACCAGCAATGTAATAATACGTTTATCTTAAATTCTTCCTAAGCCAACTGATTCTTAAAGGGGGAGAGCATATTTACTTATATTCATTGTAACCTGAAAGATGGATTTCAATCTATGGAACTGTGATAAATAAATAAAATGTCATGCTAATTGTAGTTTGAATGGTCCAGTCACCTTTTTATACCCCAGGAATCTAAATCACATTCTGCAAAGAACATTTTCTTTCTTCTGATAGCAAATACATAATACACTCTAACTAATAATGGAAAACCCACAAGCTAGATAAAGATGAACATGATTAAATGGATTTACTTATTTTTCTTATACTATATATTAATAGCTTTCTCAACTATGTCCTAGGGGCTGCTGCACATTGTTCTATATACCTTACTGAGAAAATTGTCTCTTTTAATCACACAGTGTTCACCCTCCTGCTATTTTTCTCCTTTGCCTGTTTCTCTCTTGTCTCTGATCTTTTGATTGTGATTTCACATGTAATACATACCAATTATTTGTATTTTTTCTCATTAATCAACTTAAATTAGAAAGTTGGAAGGTAGTTGACTTGGATTATTTAATTTTACAAAAGAGCAATTGGTATATTAGGATTGTGGGTTCCGATCTCCTACCGGATCCAGGTAGGTCACTAGTGCTCCCTCTGGTTGAAGTAGTGCATATTGAGAATTCTGTCACCTTTCTCTCTTCCCGAGTTGCTCCCACTTTGTGAATCACAACATAGAAAGGCTACTCTCTAGCATTCTGCAACTCTCTAGGCAAACTTTTTCATTTCCAGTCACCATTTTGCCACCAAGGTCATGCTTTTCCCTTTTTCCTCTACCACCATCTTTGGTGACTAAACTGTCAGCCAAAACAGACAGCTCATTTCTTAGAGTATCTGTTTTTAAATGCATCCATCCATGTATTCCTAGACCCTTTGATATCTCAACTTACTGCCTCAAGCTCTTTCTCTCCACGACTCAGATTCTAATTTTTTCTATTCTCATCATAAACCCCAATTCAATGGTTTCTCCTATCTTGCCCATCTCCCCTGCATCAGGTTCTGTTACTTGACTATTTTCTACTGTACCCTCTGGCTACCTTGCCAGGCCTCAGCCTTCAATAAGCTGCAGGATCCTCCTTCCTGATACCATGTGACCAGAAGTCCCTATATGGACTGACTTTAGTACAAGCCCAGTCTACCATCAGCACTTTCGTTCATCTGTATTTTTAAACAGATTTCTTTTAAACACCCACCCTCTCTCTTAACTCTTAGTTGAAAATCTTACCTTTGATTCTAATGGGAAAAATAAAGCTGTCTGCTCTCAACTCTGATTATTCTTTCTTCTCTCTCTTCAGTATAACGTTTTTCAGAATTTATTTCCTCCCTTCCTCCTGACCCTGTGGCTAGTGTATCCTCTCTGCTTTCCAGGTGTGATAACCCCTTCCAGAGTCCACTTAATCTTAGCTACTTATATCTTTCCAGAGACATTTTCCTTCAAATATTTCAGCTTAGCTAGTTTTCTCTGCCCATTACACCACTTCTTCAAAATAGCCTACAAATACTCATATTCTTAAATCTTTTTATCAAAGAAAAAAAATCTTTTATTTTGACCCCAACTTTTCCTCACAGTGCTCTGTCCTTTTCTTTCTTCACTAATAGAAGTCTCAAAAGAATTTCCTTTTTATACTCTACTTTTTGTCTGTATAGCTTTTACTCACTCATTCATCATCTATTATTCTGTTTCTTTGACCACTCCATTAAAACTTCTTTTAGAAGTTTTAGAAGTAACAACTTTCTAATAGGCAACTGTAACTCATTCCTCTTAGATACCACCCTCCCTAGAGAAGTTTTTATGTAAAATACAATAAACATAGGTTTATAGGATATGCATGTCACTTGCCACATAGGTGTGTGTGTACTGTTCAAGATTTGATTTAGGATTTCATCTGTGAAGAATTTATTGTCTTTCCTATACCATCTGGTGGGGATCATCTCATTAGATAGGTGTTGATCTCTGTCTGGGTTCTTTTATTATTTGTATTTTCTTTATGTATCTGATAGACAATATAATGTGCTAAGGAAATGCCTAAAACTACAGGTTAGAATGAAAGACTATCTTTCTTTAAGAATATGTTAATGAGTTCTCTCTCCACCCTTCCCTCCTTTGCCTAATTATTTTTATATAGTTGTATTAATCTGTTAAATGATATAGTATATCAAGCATATAGGACTTTCTTGAGTTGTGACTGTTCGGAATACCTGACAAATGGACTGGAGTAAAGCTGAAATCCATACAATTGGGAAAAATATTTTTCTTTCTATTTTGGCTTTTCGAAGTTCTGTCTATCCATTAACTTCCAATTTGGCTTTTAAGAGATCTGGAAATTCACGTCAATTTAACAAACATTTATTGAATTCCTAAATGACAGGCTTCACACTTCTGGTATCTCAATCAAAATTACTTTTTTACCTTGAATTCCGTTAGTATTTTCTTTTGTTCCAACCAAAACGCTATTACATGATATTCCACATTTGAGTTATTGACTAATTATAATAATAGCTGACATTTAAATGCATACTTCTCTTTCCCAAATATTATGCTAATCACCTGACTTACCTCACATCTAATCCCTCAATACAAACCTGAAAGTCGATGTTGTCCTCCCAGAGTGATTCAAAATAAACACTGGAAGTTTAACTAAATTCTCCTAGATCACCTAGACTCAGTTACGCTGTGACCTTGAATTTGTTTTCAAGCTTAGCACTTCCCTCCTCCCATATTTATATATTTATAAGTCTATGACTCCTTAATAAAAATGTGAGATCAAGGAAGGAAGGGATAGATAAACAGATGTTTATGTAATGTGATGAGAGCACATTTTGAGAGCACTGATAGCAGTCACTGTTTGAAAGTTGCAGGAAAGCAGGGAAGGCTGAACAGAAGGAGTGGCATGTGGAATGCCTCTGGAAAGATCAGCAAAAAGGCAGGCAAGAGAGGGAAGGGGTGACATACTCCTGCGAGAAAGAATGGTGAGTGCAAAGTACAGACTCGTCAGAGTTCAGAGTTCAGTGAACCTAGAATATAGGGCAGATACCAGTTTAGTTGTTTTGATTATTTGCTTCACAAACAATGGAAGAGTTATGTAGCTCCTCTCTCACATCTAGTTGTTTAATTTTTTTAAATGCTCAATTTATTTGGCCCATTGCCTTGTTTTTATTTGTGAAAGTCAAAGGGAGTAAAATCAGAAGTGATTTTATATGATATTAAAAGCTTAAAAAAGCAACACTCAGCCCCTTATAGTAATTATAGATCTGTTACCTCATCCTTACCCCAACCCCTGGGGGTTTTACTTGTTGGCTTGCTGTTAATATTGATTGTAGCAAGAAATCACAGCCATATCCACTGACCTTCTTGGCATCCTCTGTAACCCAAATTGGTACTAATGAATGTCTTAAGACTACACCCTGCTTCCAGCCCTGGAGCAAGCATTCTGTTTCTTTGACCCCTGGGAATGATAAAAATCATGTAGGGTTACTGAGGAAGATCTCAGAATTCTTATGAATTCCTGGCATGTGATAATGTTCAGAATACCATTCCATGTAGTCAAGGTCTGCAAGTAGCTGAAGGGGATCTCAGTTTGGCAATGATTATTTCCTCTCTTGCCTATCATTTATTTGCACAAAAATCCAAAGCTGATTTACTTGGGGCTGAAAGGTGGAGAGAGAGAGAAGTGATGAGAGGAATGGGCTTTAATGTCTCAATATAGAAAATTATACTAAGAACATTATATAAAGCTTCCATTTATTGAAACTTTGCCTCCATTTACAGAGACTTTATCAAGTACTGGGTTCTTTTTTTTTAAATTTTTTTATTTTTTATAAACATATATTTTTATCCCCAGGGGTACAGGTCTATGAATCACCAGGTTTACACACTTCACACAAGTGCTGGGTTCTTTACCAAGTACTTTGCACACCTTATCTGTTTTAATTCTTACAACTGCCCTATGATATATGTATTGTTAACCTCATTTAAAGTAAATGAAGATATTGAAGATAAAACGTTCTCGAACTTAGATAAGTATCACCCAGTGAATACTAGATTGAGATTGGATCCTATACTGTCAGATTCTAAACTATCCACTGCATGTGGGCAACACTACATTGCTACTGCAACATGACAGGTATTCAAACATTAAAATATTATTCCTAAGTCAGACAAATCTAATTTGTAGCACGTTTCACATTTAATATGATTATTTTACTGCAATTACTATTATTATCATCAATGTTAATTTTTCATTAGCTATCTGAAGTCATAAAGATTTTAAATGATAATCAGTGACTGCCTATGCTGTGGTATCAAGCAGGCTGATTCAGTTCATGGTTCCTTTTGATTAAAATGCATCAACCATTTATGTACGATATGGTACATGAATTCCCCTTGAAATCATGGAAACAGGTAATTAAATTCTGTCATTCCCCCAAACTTTGGCTTTGTTCTTTTCCTGGAAAGATATTATATAATCTTAGAGTAAAACAGATCTCATTCCCCCAAAGTTAATTAACATGCAAATAAATTTCCGACACACTTGTGATTGTTCTCGCTAAGTAAATCAGTGTAGCTAGAAATATTTTAAAGCAGAACTTTAAAACATTTTTTTCATAATATTAAAATATTTTGGAAAAATTACAAAGATAAAAAAGTGAAGACTGATAAATTCCCGTTGCACAATTTGCCAGTTCTTGGTTTCTGCTCTAATTGGTACCTTGAAGAAATGCTAATAATATATCAGTAACCTATTAAAAATATCATGTCTCTTCAAGAATAGATAAGTCAGTGCTAATGGTCAGCATTCACCATTTGAGTTGGAAGGATTATAGAGGAACATTTGTATTTTCTCCCTATAAAGGGAGGATTACCTTCTAAAGTTACTCAACACAGGAATCACTGGTACTTGCCACATCATTGCTTGAGCAGAAATTCTTTTTCTTAAAATTATTTTTATTAACATATAATGTATTATTTGCCCCAGGGGTACAGGTCTGTGAATCATCAGGCTTCCACACTTCACAACAGTCACCATATCACACAATGTCCCCAATGTACAAAATCCATACCCCTTTTCCCCCCTGCAACCCTCAGTTTGTTTTGTGAGAGTAAGAGTCTCTTAGGGTTTGTCTTCCTCCTGTTCCCATCTTGTTTCATTGTTTCCTTCCTTACCCCTCCCACTCTGCCTCTCAAATTCCTCATATCAGGGAGATCATATGATAATTCTCTTTCTCTGATTGACTTATTTCGCTCAGAATAATACCCTCTAGTTCCATCCATGTTGTTGCAAATGGCAGGATTTCATTTTTTGATGGCTGCATAGTATTCCGTTGTGTGTGAGTGTGTGTGTTTGTGGGTGTATACACACACAATGTGTGTGTGTGTGTGTGTGTGTGTGTATCACATCTTCTTTATCCATTTATCTGTTGATGGATATCTAGGTTCTTTCCATAGTTTGGCTGTTGTGGACATTGCTGCTATAAACATTCGGGTGCACATGCGCTTTCAGATCACTACATTTGTATCTTTAAGGTAAATGCCCAGTAGTGCGGTTGATGGGTCATAGGGTAGCTCTATTTTCAACTTTTTGAGGAAACCCTATGCTGTTTTGCAGAGTGGCTACACCAGCTTGCATTCCCACCAAGAGTGGGAGGGTTCCCCTTTCTCTGCATCCTTGCAAACATCTGTCATTTCCTGACTTGTTAATTTTAGCCATTCTTAACTGGCATGAGTTTGGTATCTCATTGTGGTTTTTATTTGTATTTCCCTGATGCCGAGCAGTGTGGAACACTTCTTCACGTGTCTGTTGGCCATCTGAATGTCTTCTTTGCAGAAATGTCTGTTCATATCCTCCACCTATTTCTTGATTGCATTATTTGCTCTTTGGGTGTTGAATTCAATAAGTTCTTTATAGATTTGGGGTACGAGCCCTTTATGTGATACATCATTTGCGAATATCTTCTCCCATTCTGTCAGTTGTCTTTTGACTTTGTTGACTATTTCCTTTGATTTGCTAAAGCTTTTGATCTTGATGAAGTCCCGATAGTTCATTTTTGCCCTTGCTTCCCTTGCTTTTAGCGAAGTTTCTAGGAAGAAGCTGCTGTAGCTGAGGTCAAAGAGGTTGCTGCCTGTGTTGTTCTTAAGGATTTTGATGGATTCCTATCTCACATTGAAGTCTTTCATCCATTTTGAGTGTATTGTGGTGTGTGGTGTAAGGAAATGGTCCAGTTTCATTCTCCTGCATGTGGCTGTCCAATTTTCCTAACACCATTTGTTGAAGAGACTGTCTTTTTTCCACTGGACATTCTTTCCTGCTTCATCGAAGATTAGTTGACCATAGAATTGAGGGTCTATTTCTGGGTGCTCTATTCTGTTCCTTTGATCTATGTGTCTGTCTTTGTGCCAGTACCATATTGTCTTGATGATGATAGCTTTGTAATAGAGCTTGAAGTGTGGAATTGTGATGCCACCAACTTTGCCTTTCTTTTTCAACATTCCTCTGACTATTCGAGGTCTTTTCTGTTTCCATATAAATTTTAGGATTATTTGTTCTATTTATTTGAAAAAAATGGATGGTATTTTGATGAGGACTGCATTAAATGTGTAGATTGCTTTAGGTAGCATACACATTTTCACAATATTTGTTCTTCCAATCCATGAGCATGGAACGTTTTTCCATTTCTTTGTGTCTTCCTTGAATACTTTATAGTTTTCTGAGTAGAGATTCTTTGCCTCTTTGGTTTGGTTTATTCCTAGGTTTCCTATGGTTTTGTGTGCAATTATAAATGGGATCGACTCCTTAATTTCTCTTTCTTCTGTCTTGCAGTTGGTGTATAGAAATGCACCTGATTTATGTGCATTGATTGTATATCCTGACACCTTACTGAATTCCTGTATGAGTTCTAGCACTTTTGGAGTGGAGTCTTATGGGTTTTCCACATAAAGGATCATATCGTCTGCAAAGAATGAGAGTTTGACTTCTTCTTGGCTGATTCAGATGCCTTGTTATTTGTTTATTTGTTGTCTGATTGCTGAGGCTCAGGCTTCTAGTACTATGTTGAATAACAGTGTTGATAGTGGACTTCCCTTCTGTGTTCCTGACCTAGGAAAAACTCTAAACTGTTCCCCATTGAGAATGATATTCGCTGTGGGTTTTTCATTGGTGGCTTTGATGATATTGAGGTATGTACCCTCTATCCCTGCACTTGGATGGGTTTTGATCAAGAAAAGATGCTGTACCTTGTCAAATGCTTTTTTAGCATCTATTGAGAGTATCATATGGTTCTTGTTCTTTCTTTCATTAATGTATTGTATCGCATTGATTTGTGGATGTTGAACCAACCTTGCAGCCCAGGAATAAATCCCACTTGGTCCTGATGAATAATCCTTTTAATATACTGTTGAGTCCTATTGGCTAGTATTTTGGTGAGAATTTTTTCATCTGTCTTCTTTAAGGATATTGGTCTTTAATTCTCCTTTTTGGTAGGGTCTTTTTCTGGTTTTGGGATCAAAGTAATCCTGGCCTCATAAAATGAGTTTGGAAGTATTCCTTCCATTTCTATGTTTTGGAACATTTTCAGGAGAATAGGTATTAATTCTTCTTCAAATGTTTGATAGAATTCTCCTGGGAAGATGCTTGGCCCTGGGCTCTTCTTGTTTGTTGGGAGATTTTTGATGACTGGTTCAATGTCCTTACTAGTTATGGGTCTGTTCAGGTTTTCTCTTTCTTCCTGATTCAGTTTATATATCTCTAGGAATAAATCCATTTTTTCCACATTTTCAAATTTGCTAGAATATAGTTGCTCATAATACGTTCTTATAATTGTTTGTATTTCTTTGGTGTTGATTGTAATCTTTCCTCTTTCATTCATGATTTTATTTATTTGGGTCCTTTCTCTTTTCTCTTTGGTAGGTCTAGCTGGGGGTTTATCAATCTTAGCAATTCTTTCAAAGAACCAGCTCCTAGTTTGGTTGATTTGTTCTGCTGTTCTTTTGGTTTCTATTTCATTGATTTCTGCTCTGATATTTATGATTTTTCTTCTCCTGCTGGATTTAGGCTTTCCTTGCTGTTCTTTCTCCAGCTCCTTGAGGTGTAGGGTTAGGCTGTGTAATTGAGACCTTTCTTGTTTTTTGAGAAAGTCTTGTATCACCATATACTTCCTCTCAGGACTGCCTTTTTGTGTCCCATAGATTTTGAACAGTTGTATTTTCATTTTCATTTGTTTCCATGAATTTTTTGAGTTCTTAATTGCCTGGTTGACCCATTCATTCATTTTTTTTTTTTTTAAGATTTTATTTATTTATTTGACAGAGAGAGATCACAAGTAGGCAGAGAGGCAGGCAGAGAGAGAGGAGGAAGCAGGCTCCCTGCTGAGCAGAAAGCCTGATGCGGGACTCTATCCCAGGACCCTGAGATCATGACCTGAGCCGAAGGCAGCGGCTTAACCCACTGAGCCACCCAGGCGCCCGACCCATTCATTCTTTAGTAGGATGCTCTTTAGCCTCCATATTTGGATTTTTTCCACTTTTCCTCTTGTGATTGAGTTCGAGCTTCAGAACATGGTGGTCTGAAAATATGCAGGGAATAATCCCAGTCTTTTGCTACTGATTGAGACCTGATTTGTGACTCAGTATGTGATCTATTCTGGAGAATTTTCCATGTGCACTAGAGAGGAATGTGTATTCTGTTGCTTTGGGATGGAATGTCCTGTATAGATCTGTGATGTCCATCTGGTCCAGTGTATCATTTAAGGCCTTTATTTCCTTGTTGATCTTTGCTTGGATGGTCTGTCCATTTCAGTGAGGAGGGTGTTAAAGTCCCCTATTATTATTGTATTATTGTCGATGTGTTTCTTTGATTCTGTTATTAGTTGGTTTATATAGTTGGCTGCTCCCATGTTAGGGGCATAGATATTTAAAATTGTTTAAATCTTCTTGTTGGACAGACCCTTTGAGTCTGATAGTGTCCTTCCTCATCTCTTATTATAGTCTTTGGCTTAAAATTTAATTGATCTGCTATTAGGTTTGTCTTCCCAGCTTTCTTTTGATGTCCATTAGCATGGTAAATTGTTTTCCACCTCCTCACTTTAATTCTGGAGGTGTCTTTGGGTCTAAAATAAGTTTCTTGTAGACAGCATATTGATGGGTTTTGTTTTTTTATCCATTCTGATATCCTGTGTCTTTTGATTGGGGCATTTAGCTCATTTACATTCAGGGTAACTATTGAAAGATATTAATTTAGTGCCATTGTATTGCCTGTAAGGAGACTGTTACTGTATATTGTCTCTGTTTCTTTCTGGTTTGTTACTTTTAGGCTCTCTTTTTGCTTCGAGAACCCCTTTCAATATTTCCTATAGGGCTGGTTTGGTGTTTGCAAATTCTTTCACTTTTTGTTTGTCCTGGAAGCTTTTTATCTCTCCTTCTATATTCAATGATAGTCTAGCTGGATATAGTATTCTTGGCCACATGTTTTTCTTATTTAGTGCTCTGAATATATGATGCCAGATCTTTCCGACCTGCCAGGTCTCCATGGATAAGTCTGCTGCCAATCTAATATTTCTAGCATTGTACGTTGCAGACTTCTTGTCTGAAGCTGCTTTTGGATTTTATTTCTCCAGAAAGGATTTCTCTAATATCTTCCATGCCTTTTTCAAGCCCAGCCAGCACCTTGAGAATTGTCATTCTGAACTCTAGTTCTGACACATTACCAATGTCTGTACTGATTAGGTCCCTAGCCTTAGGTACTGCATCTTGTTTTTTTTGTGGTGAGTTTTTCTGCCTTGTAATTTTATCCAGATAAGAATATATGAACAAGAGAATAAAATACTAAAAGGGTGGGAAACACCCCAGAAAAATGTACACTAACCAAATCAGAAGGGACCCAAAAGCAGGTGGAGAAGAAAAGGGGGGAAAAAGAAATATATATATATATATATATATATATATATATATATATATATATTTATATTTATATTTATATTTATATATATTTTAGACTAGTGAATAGAACAGTGCCACCCACTTGCTTTTGGGTGTATTTTGGTCTCTTAGAAGAAACTATCTCCCAAAATTTTAAGGAAAGAAAAACTTATATATATATATACCAAAATAAGGGTAAACACGATGAAGGGATAGAATATGACTGTAAAGATGAAAATTTAAAAAAAAAAAGTTTTAAAAGAGGAATCGATAAGCTAAGTTGTTTGGAAAATGGAAAAGATGAAAATTAAAAAAAAGTTCTAAAAGGAATCGATAAGATAAGTTGTTTGGAAAAAGGAAGAAAAAAAGGGAGAAAGAGAGAGAGAGGAGAATGTGCTCATGCTGGAGACTAGAACAAAGCCCTGTGTTAGATTTAGGGTATATTTTGATCTATTAGAAGAAATTGTATCCTAAAATTTTTTTGGAAAATAAAAAAACCTATACATATACAAAAAATAGTGTTAAATACAATGAAGGGATAAAATATAACTATAATAATGAAGGTTTAAAATGATTTTTTAAAGAAAGGTATTGTTAAGATTAACTAAAAACTGTTAAAAGAGGAAAAGTTAAAAAAAAAACAGAAAAAAAGTTTTAAAAATTTAGCTTTGCAAGACTAAAGGATTATGGGGAAAAAGCCATGAATTCTGTGGGTTGCTTTCCCCTAGCTCTGGCACTCCACTGTTCTCCTTGATCAGTGAGCCTGGTCTTGGCTGGATGTTCTTATGGATCTCCTGGGGGAGGGGCCTGTTGTAGTGAATGTCAAGTCTCTTTGTCTGAGGCAGTGTTGCACTACACTTGCCAGGGTCCAGGCTAAGTAATCTGCTCAGGTTTGCTCTCAGAAGCTTTTGTTCACTGATGGCTTTCTGTAGAGCTCTGAAGGACAGGAATGAAAATGGTGGCCTCCCAAACTCCATCCTGGAGGAGCCAAGAACTCAAGAACTAAGGGCCCCACTTTTTAGTGCACCATCGAGATAAGCAATCACTCCTGTCTCCCTGGTGTCTGGCTGTGCTGTATACTCACCCGGCCTGTGACCAAGCATTTCTGTCTCTCGTGCACAGTTCCATTTGGAGTCTCCAAACCCAGCAGATTCCTGTCGCGCTGCTCCTCCCAGAGGAGGAGGGTGAGTTTCCCCAGATTTGCCACTTGTGGGATCTCTGCTCAAAGAACAGTGGTCTGACTGTACCTTGGATCATGGCTTAAGGTATCCCTGATCTGAAAGCTCGCTCCTTGGCTCTGTCTCTGTATTTGGCTTCCGCACTCTGATACTGGGAAGTCTGCCATACTCATATACCCCCAATCTTTCTGTGACCCCATGAGACCTAAGACTGCACTGTTTCTGCAAGGGTTCCACCCCCACTTAACCTCTGGAGTGATGTCCCTCAGTGGAGTAGACTTTTACAAGTTTTGATTTTGTGCTCTGCTGCTCCACCGCTTGCCTGGAACCAGCTCCTCCCCTTGCAGTCTATCTTCCCATGGCTTCGGATTCACTTTTCCTCACGTCCTACCTTTCAGAAAGTGGTCATTTTTCTGTTCCTAGAATTGCTGCTCTTCTCTTCTATCTCCCGTTAAGTTTGTAGGTGTTCGGAATGGTTTGATAACTATCTAGCTGAACTCCTGGGACCTGATGTCATATCATTCTGCTACTCCTCCGCCATCTTGCCTCTCTTTTCAAGGATCGTAACATAATTTCAACATCAGGTCTGGTGTTGGATGATTTGAGTGTGCTATGTACATCTTTCGATGAGAGTACTTGCACACAGGAAAGCCAGAGGTAGGCTGTTGCGGGTGTGGTTGATATAGCAGCTCAACTTCTCCAACTCATGTAATTTTCCTATTAGCGATCCCAGAGTTGTCTTGGCCCAGGCTTCACAACTTCACACGGCCATGTTCAGAGGCATGCAGTGGAGTAAAAATTCTTTAAGAGAAGAATTTTTTTGCTATTATGACTTACTCTAATTCCATACTGGCTTACATATTAGCCTTTTACATAATATATTCTAGTGAAATGTTTGAATGTGTATTTTTTAATTCCAATAATCTGGGTTTTCTACCTCATAAAACAACCCTTTTTATTCTCAGACAGCATCTACCTACTTAAGGAAAATTCTCTTTCACACTTCTAGCACTAGATAACAAAACTCTAAATCTTCCATGATGACCTTGCAGGGGAGTTCATCACTCAAACAAGTTTATCATCTTAAAATATGATACAGAGACCTGAACTCTTCTTGCAGTGGTTCAGCCAATGCTGCAGGTAACAGATTTTTCTCCTCCCTTTTTCTTAACACTAAGATTACATTGTAATTGTTGGCAACCATTTTCTGGCTCAGTGTACCAGTCAACTTGAATTCTTGCATGTCCTTTGTTATTTCTCTCCATCACATTATTATATAAATCGTCCTTTTAAACTTCTCCACAACAAAGAAGATTCTGTACATTTTAAGGGCCCTGAGATGGAAGAAATTGAGCAGGAAGAAAAGATGGCTTCTTGTAATTTTAAATACAAGAACTATAGAGAAAAATCTAGTGACTTAGCTTTAAGCAGATTATGACTGGACTAAAATGTTTAAGCATTTCTAAGAATTATTTTTATTCATAATTGTTTTCTTTATCTGTGCACATGAACCGTGTATAAATTTCATGCTCTATACCATATACATTTTTGTATTTGATAAGTAAGAATATATTTACTACTTAACCAAATAGTTAAAAATGGAAGTAATAAACTTTTTATACAAAGCAGTACCTCAGAAGATAACAGGAGAGCAAAGTGAAGTAGAAGAATGAGCTAATTAGATTGGAATAGGAAAAATGTCCCCATTTTAGTTCTCTAGTGCCTGTTTTTTCAAGCTATTCATTTGTATTAAAACATGTTTCTAATTGAAACAATTATATGATGCTTATAGATTATTGCAAATGAGATATAAAATTATTGAGTACTACACACTGCTCCACAGAATTGATATTAAAGTATTAATTTTAATACCTTGTCATGGCCTCTTATATCATATTTACATATTAGAATGTAGGAAAATACAGTTTTACCAAATTGGTGTATATATTAAAACAGTATGATAAGACACAACAACAAAAACAGATTTTTGTAAAGCAGTACAAAGGGTTTTTTAACTTTTTTAAATCAGGTTAATTGTGGTATAATTTATATAGACTAGTTTGTCTTTTTAAGTATATAGTCATATGACTTATACAAATCATTACCATAATCAACATACAGAACATTTTCCTCACCCCAAAAAGGTACCTCTTGCCTTTTTGTAGTCAAGCTTCAACCTCAGTAGCTTACTGTCTCCCATCTTAGAAAAAAAAGAAGGAGTGATCTTCTAACTCCACATCCCCTGGAAGGGCCCTGATTTGCCTGGCCTAGATCAAGGACCACTCTTCCCCCAGCAACCATATGTGGAGAGTCACGTGCCATACCTGCCCCAGCTGTGGCTAAGGCTGGGTCTGTGAGCACCCATCGAATCAAACAGAGGGAAGTAGGAGAATTTCCCAGAGGATAGTTGCTGTTCCTAAAGACACAGGCGTGGAGTTCTGGGAACATAAAATAATGAATGTCAATTATTATGCTAATTTGGTAAAAATTAACTTTCAACAAGCTAGTTACAATTCTTTTTTAATAGGAAATTTTCTTTAATATGTTAACTGTAAAATATCTATACTGTAAATTAATAGAATATACATTATATCTAATGTAAAATTTTTATAATGCAAATATAATCTGAAAGAATTGATGTTTAACATTTATTAAAAAATAAGGATACTCTTTTTATTTTAAATTCCTCCATATATAATACTTCTATTCTTGCTTGTTTACCTCAAGAATAAGAAATGTGATTTTCCCTTTTACTTTTTCTTAATATTCTAAATTTTACATCAACATATTTGTTGTCTAATGTAATGAGTACACATTCAAATCAGCTTTGAATTAAAGTCAAATAGACTCAGGTCCCTTCATAAGTAAAAGAGTACTAATCTAATGAATTCACTTCTCCTTTTCTTATAAAACAGGGTGTTTTAATTGTTCATGCCTTCATTTCATTAGGTTCTTCTTTTGTATGAAAGCTCAGTACCGTTGATTTTCCCCCAAGCATCCTAACATTGTAAACCCTAGTTCTTAGGTGGCTTTTGTGAAGTAGAATTTATTTTAAGCAGCTCATCTAACAGCTAAAATTTAATCCCTACCACTATAGTACTGCCTTTCCTGAGAGAGAGAGCTGATCTCTGCTTTCCCTCAACCCCTAATTTTAGAGTACATTGTCAAGAAGTTAGTTGCAAGTAAGTATTTACAAAACCATAGAAACTTTTCACCATGATCCAGATACCTGTGATAATACCATTCAGGTTATCTTTGATTATGTATTTGGTGAAATTCATGCATTCATTTAATACCATTGAAGACCTACTATGTGCCAGGTAGAATTAAAATGCTGGGAACTCAATACAAAGATAGTTACTGACTTTATGGTATTGA
The DNA here is from genome assembly GCF_022355385.1 of Mustela nigripes. Taxonomy (NCBI): domain Eukaryota; kingdom Metazoa; phylum Chordata; class Mammalia; order Carnivora; family Mustelidae; genus Mustela; species Mustela nigripes. The sequence continues at coordinate 77,566,272 of NC_081561.1, read as the reverse complement.
ACTCATCTTGGGAGAACAAACAATTAAAAAAAATAATTATGTAAGAATGTGAAGTAAATTATAGAAGCTGGAGGAAAAATAATGGGAGGGGATGGGAAGTGATGGCAAAGTTTTATTTTGACAGGTAACCTATGATGGTCAGGGAATTTCTCTTTAAAGTAGTGATATTATAGCTGAGGTGGGTAAGATAGCGAGCAAGACTGTTGCTCTCTGAGGAAAGAATATCCCAGCAAACAACCAGAGCTGGGTCTGAAATGGGTGGCGTTATTCACAATGTGAACACTGGCCTGGTGCCCATAGCAAGATATTTCTTATTGACTTGCAACAAGATAAGACAGAACTTGAGAGGAAGGTTTCATAGAAATTTGATGTTATAAAATATGTGTGAAATCTTTTTTCTTTTTTTTTTTTTTAAGATTTCATTCATTCACTTGACAGAGAGAGACAGATCACAGGTAGGCAGAGGCAGGCAGAGAGAGAGAGGGAAGCAGGCTCCCCGCTGAGCAGAGAGCCCGATGTGGGGCTCGATCCCAGGACCCTGAGATCATGACTCGAGCCGAAGGCAGAGGTTTAACCCACTGAGCCACCCAGCTGCCCCTGTATGTGTTAAGTCTTGTATTTGATAGATGGTGCATGCCTTTACGTTTTATTTCATTATTGATAATTTGTTTTATTGCATTTTACAAAAATATAGGTACAGACTAGACTGGGGTACAAGGCCTGGTCCCTTCAGCACACAAAATTTGAGAAGCAGAACCAGTGGTGTGAGTTAGGAGAAGGAGGACGTTGGGTCACTTAGCTGCTGAACGATGAAGAGGTTCTCTTCTGAGTGAAAAAGAGCTAAGCTAAGAGTGAGAGTGAGGATAGGGAAAATGTGAAATGGTCCTCTAGGAGAGTGACTAGGTCAAGAAATGGTATAGTAGCCAGGTTGTGCTGACAACCCACCTCAGGTCTATGGTTAAAAATCAAATATGAAGCCAGTCATCATGGTTATGCTTTTTCTTTTTCCCTTTGGCAACTTTCAGCTACTTCATTACAAGTGCTGAATAAGCTGAGAATAGGACTTCTCTGGGAAAGTATTAAGAGGAACAAAAGAGTTGAGAGCTTATGAAAGGATGTGATTATAATAATGCTCTAAGAATCTAAGCCAGATAAGGAGGGAAGAGAGGTCATAAGAGGAAGATGGGCAATGAGCAGGTGGTTGGGTCAGTGGACTAGATGTTCCAGGAATGGGAGCCTTGGAGACCAGGACCTGAAGGGTGAGAAGAATGAATCAATAAGAAGGATGGTCATATCGGTCCTTTGAAAGCAAAATAATTGGTATGATCAGGTAAAGAAGTCACCAGTTGTGGTTATAGGCTGAAATACTAATGGAGAGTCTCCTTTTTAGAATGACATAGAACAACATAACATTACACTTTCATGCTTTAGGAGACGTCAGTCACCATTAAAAGTATTACATGTACTAATGACATTTAATGTTTCAAATCAAATAATTAATCAGGTTTTCATCAAATGATTTTATTAAGTGAATGTATTGTTCCCTTCGATTTCTGTGAGAAGTAAACCGTGTTCTGTGTTTGGTGATAAATCAGAGTACAGGAAGGAAGGAAAGAGAGTAAGGAGCTGAAGTAAATAATATTTGTGTCTGTTCTCATGTAGTTCCATGCCAATCTCTTGCTGTTTCCTTTAGCTCCTTTATGTCTGGGAAATGGAGAGGAGGCACTTAGAGTGAAGGGATCTGCATTATGGGAGAAAAAGAGAACAGTGTAATAAATTTCAGGACCAATCAGGTTTAAAAAAAAAAAAAAACAAAATACAGAATTTTCCAGTTCCTTTAAAGTAGATAAGTTTTGAAAAGCATTTGAGAAGTCAATATTTTAGCTCAGAAACCACAAATAACTTGAATAGTTATGCTACAATAATATAAAATTATATTAAGAAGCAGTGTACCGAATTGCCCCTCTTTTGCTGTGGCTTAAAATATAGCCTCTCCTGTCTATGATACTGCCAAAACCCTCCTGTGTGTGAAAAATGCATGTATATGTATGATATCAGGATACTTAGATGAGGTGTTGTGTGAATAGAAAAGCATTCACACCTTTTTAAATGTAGGCTTTATTGTTGTTATGGCTAAGATTTAGTGGTATTTTCTTTTTATTTACACATTCTAATTTTCCTGAGTCCACTTCTCTATGAAAAAAGTTCCAAATTTTTCTCTATATTATTATCTCTTTAAGAAGAAGTATATTTGCATTTGGAAGACACATATCTGTGAAAGCAATACATATACTTTGTGGTATTTATATTTGTAACATCCCATGGAATGTTGTGTTCATAATTTCCAGAGCACTTCCAGTGTTTGACTTGCCTGGGTGAGACTTGTGATGGATTTGTTCACCTTAGATGACATTTATTCCTTTTACTTCATTACACATAATCCACCTGTGTAAGATCTTAAGGCCTGTGGTCGACTTTATACTCTACTAGACAGCTTATCAGCCTCTCTGCAGGCTTCTCAATTTGAATTTTAAAGTAAAATTGAATGAATTTGTGTTGCTTGTTGAGCCCATGTTCTGAGCTCCGTCTGCTCTCTGGTTCGGGGGTGATGACTAACGAATAGAAAGCAAGCTCATGGATTGTCATTTATAATGTTTGTATTATATCTGTGTGGTCTTTATATGCATATGCACATAGACATTTATATATACATGTACTTAAATGTGTAAATACACATAGTGATATATACCTGCATGCACACATGTATGTTAATGAATTTTTGAAGTATTTTGAGGTTAATGCATTTTTGAGGTTAATGCATTTTTGAGCTGATTAATGATTATTAGAATTTGATGCTTGGAAGAAAAAATGTATCTTATTTTAGATGGTGCAATGTATTGTACCATATGTGTTGAAAAACTAACAAGACTTACAAAATTGAAGGTAAAGTTGGAAAACCATTTAAATGTTTTTCTTCCAGTATCTGTGTGAAAGTGAGAATTAAACAGATTATTAAAACTCATACCAGTACATTAAGAAAAGGGCAGCGTATCAGAGAACCAAGGCCAAGATAATATGCAACAATTTTATAATCAAAACAAATAAATATAAAATGCTTTTGTAGCCAAAATGGAATTAATATATTCTAGCCACTCAAAACTCTGCTTGAGAATATAGGAAAGCTTTTTAAAAGGTAGTCAGAGGCTGTACCTCAAATTTGCCCTTAGACCTGTTGTATCTCTGATACTGATTTAGCTGTTGGAGTACTTAGGGATTTAGTTGAGATTTGTATTGTTTTGCTTTTCTTTTTCTTTTTAAGGTAATATTTGTGACTAAAATATTCTAAAATCATCTTCTTACATTCCTTTTGTTCAGAAAATCTTGTTATTCAATATGTTTTTTTGTAAATTTTATGGTAATAGTCAAAGATATAAATAAGGGTGTATCTCTGTTTTTAATATATAACCCTTCCTTGATATATGTAGAAGAATATTATTTTATCTTTGGAAATATGATATTAGTCAATAATTTGTATGGAAATTTTAATTTTCTTTGTCACGATTTTTCCCTTGAGTTATAAAGAAACTTGAATTACCAGAACTAACAGGATAAAATGTTAGTTACACATTTTCAAAGTTTGACTTATGGTATAACAGTTTTAAGTGAGATTTAATGAAATACCACACAAGATAAAATAATCTAGATCTTCCTTTTTGTACTTTAATTTTAATAGGCATCAAGCCTTCATGAGCTTAATTTTTTCTCACCAATCAAGAAACCAAGATGCATTTAATAAATAATCAAAATGCACTGAGTGTAAAAGTGCAAGTCAGTAGGCTTTTCTAGAAGACAAGAGAAGTCATGAGACAGGCTTAAAGCCTTGGAAACAGTTTTTTTTTGATACCCGCTTCTGAATGGAGTCATCTACTGCCCAGTCAAAGCAAAATGCTGTGCTCCTCTTTAGATAACTAATCTTCATATTTAAGGGATATAGATCACTTCTGTCAATATAAGACTATTTCATTAAGTGGAAACTGGGTTTTTGTATGAATTTAAAAGTATATTAAATTGCAAAAACCAATGAAGGAATTAAACCCAAAAGTCCCAACTGCATTTAGCAACCTACTTCATTTGGATCTAGTCTATTACCCTGAAAATATTTGCCTATAAATGGACATCCTAAATTATAGCCATAATAATGCTGGGAGTGTATTCAGGAGCTCAAATAATCACCTTACTCCTTCTTGAAAAGATCATTTTCCCCACAAATTACAGAAAAAACACGTGCATATGACTCTAGTCAATATCCAAATCAGTTTTGTTGTACTTATAGAACCAAAGGACACCATAGCAGTAATCCAGGCTGAAGATGAGACTGGTAAAGGAGAGAGATCTTAGGCAGCTCTTGACATTTACTGTGAGATATTTGACTACTGTTAACTGTACTTTGAGTTACCTATTTTGAAGATAATATTTGAAATTAAAGGGAAAAAACAATTGTTATACATTTCTCAATTTACCAATTTCAAATGCCTCCTTTTCCAAATTCTGTCTCATTCCCATAGGATTATAATATAGTCTCCTCATTGTGTCCATCGACTGTAAATGAAACCTCACGTTTAGGGTTTTATCTTCAAAGTGGTATGAATGATACATTTAGCCATCATTACTCATTTACTTTACTCATTACTCATAAACATTACTCATTTACTTCTACATTGCCAGGTATATGATGAATTCTACATAATGTCAGCATGAAAGAGTGAGGAAGCAACATGGGCATCTGCATGGAAGCCAAGGGTACAGTAGTCTTTTAAACAGGAAGCAAGGAAATGTCTTTCTCCACTGCAGAGAAGGGAATGCTGAGATGACAGTGTCTAAGGAACCTATGGCTGTTCACAGCATTTGTTCATCCTGCTTCTGTTCTCTCAGTTTTAATTGCTCAGTGCCAGTTTATTTGGGTAAAACAAAGAAAAAAAATTGTTCCTGGAGAAACAGAAGCAAAACTATTGTGTCCAAAGTACAAAATGCAAACCAAACATGGTATGTGACGTCAGTTGAATTTGGGGTCCCCTCTCATCAACTCTTCTGTACCCCCGGAGTTTACCCAGAGCCCCTGGATGTTGATTCTAGAGTCCAGATTGCTCATCAGGAACTGTCAGTGAAGGGAGACCGGGCTTTAGGTATGTTTGTATATTAGGATTAGTCTTAGAAAGGAAGAGGGAGAGAATAGAAGGAGAGAGATTTATTGACTGCACTAACTTAATGATTAGAAGGAACCCTAATTATTTGAAAAGGCCTTCCTCAAAGTTGCATATTTCTTCATTAGCATAAAAAGTCTGTTTTCATAACTCTGATCTGAATAGGAGAACTTTGAGAACAAAAAGAAGATAGGAGTTCTTTATTTATAGTTTCTTGAAATTCCACATTTTAGTTGTTAGACACGTGTCTTTTCATGACATTTTATTCTTAAGATGTCTGAGATGACTGTAAAGCTATTTGGGCTCTCACTGCTTCTCACACAGACCACTGCAGCTGCTTCCAAGACAACCTTTTTCCAGGCCTTCCTCAAAAATGAAATTTATTCTGTGTACCAACAGATTTACCTTTTCCTTATACCGCTTTTAACATAAAAGGCATACCTCACGGATACTGTGTGTTTGGTTCCAGACCACTTTGATAAAGGGAATAGCACAATAAAATGAGTCAAATGAATTTTTTTGTTTCCCAGGGCATATAAAAGTTATGTTTACACTATTTTATAGTCCATTAAGTGTGCAATAGCATTATGACTTCAAAATGTACATACCTTAATTTAAAAGTACTGTATTGCTGAAAAGGGCTAACCAGCACCTGAACTTGCAGTGAATCATCATCTTTTGCGGGTGGAGGTTTTTGCCTCGATGGCTGCTTAATGATCAGAGTGGTGGTTGCTACACACTGGGGTGGCTGTGCCTGTTTCTTAAAATAAGTGAAGTTTGCTACTTCATTCTTCTTTTCACAAATGATTTCTCTTTGGCATGCAAGTTTCCAATAGAGCTTCTTTCAAAATTGGAGTCCGTCCTCTCCAACCCTGCCACTGCTTTATCAACTAAGTTTGTGTGGTACTCTGAGTCCTTTGTTGTCATTTCAGCTATCTTTACAGCCTCTTCACCCAGGGTAGATCCCATCACAAAAAACATCCATAAGAAGCAACTCCTCATCTGTTCAGATTTGATCATGAGCCTGCCTCAATTCGGTCACATCTTTGGGCTCCATTTCTAGTTCTAGTTCTCTTGCTGTTCCAACCATATCTGCAGTTTCTTCCTCCACTGAAGTTGTGAACCCCCGAGGGTCATGCATGAGGGGTGGAATCAGCTTCTTCCAAACTCCTGTTCATGTTGACCTTTTGACCTCTTCCCATGGATCATGAATGTTCTTTATGGCATCTAGAGTGGTGAGTGCTTTTCAGAAGGTTTTCAACATACTTTTCTAGACCCATCAGAGGAATCATTATCTATGGCAGCTATAGCCCTATGAATGTATTTCTGAAGTAATAAGACTTGAAAGTTGAAATGACTCCTTGATCCATGGGCTGCAGAATCACTGTTGTGTTAGCAGGCATGAAAATAACATTAATTTCGTTGTATGTATCCATCAGAGCTCTTGGGTGGCCAAGTGCATTGTCCATGAACAGTAATATTTTGAAGGGAATCTTTTTCTGAGCAGTAGATTTTTAAAAAATATATTTTATTTATTTATTTGACAGAGAGAGAGAGATCACATGTAGGCAGAGAGGCAGTCAGAGGCTGAGGGAGAAACAGGCTTCCTGCTGAGCAGAGAGCCTGATGCAGGGCTTGATCCCAGGACCCTGAGACCATGACCTGAGCCAAAGGCAGAGGCTTAACTGACTGAGCCACCCAGGCACCCCCTGAACAGTAGGTCTTAACAATGGGCCCGAAATATTCAGTAAGTCATGTTATAAGCAGATGTGCTGTCATCCAGGCTTCGGTGTTCCATTTATAGAGCGCAGAGTAGATTTAGCATAACTCCTTAAGGGCCCTAGCGATTTTGGAATGGTAAATAAACACTGGTTCACGTTAAACTCGCCAGCTGCGTTAGCCCCTAACAAGAGAGTCAGCCTGTCCTTTGGAGCTTTGAAGCCAGGCATTGACATTTATCCAGCTATGAAGGTCTTAGATGGCATCTTCTTCCAATATAAGGTTATTTCATCTACATTGGAAATTGGTTCTTTAATGTAGCCATCTTCATTAATGATCTAATCGAGATCTTCTGTATAGCTTGCTGCTTCACCTTGCTCTTTTAAGTATGTCATGGAGACAGTTTCTTTCTTTAAACCTCATGAACCAGCCTCTGCTAGCTTTAAATTTTTTCTGCAGCTTTCTTATCTCTCTCAGCCTTCATGGAATTGAAGAAAGTTACAGCCTTGCTCTGGATTAGGCTTCAGCTTAAGGGACTATTATGGTTTAAGAGAATGTCAAGGATCTCCTGTCCAGCCCACTCAGACTTTCTCCATATCTGCAGTTAAGCTGTTTCTCGGGAGGCGAGCTTTTGGCCGATCTCAGCTTTTGATGGGCCTTCCTCACCAAGCTTAGTCATATTAGCTTTTGATTTAAAGTGAGACATGTAACTTCTCCTTTCACCTGAACCCTTAGAGCCCTTAGAAACCTACACCTGAATCCTGTGTAGGGCTTTTGGCCTAATTTCATTATTGTTGTGTTTCAGGAAATAGCGAGGTCAGAAGAAGAAGTGAGATGGGGAACAGCTGGTCAGAGGGTGGAACAGTCCAAATGTACAACATTTATTAAGTTCTTTGTCTTACGTGGGTGCAGTTCATGATGACAATCAGAGTAGTAACATCCCAGATCACTGATCACAGATCCCCATAACAAATACAATAAAGAGAAACTTAGAAATTTGGTTAGAATTACCAGAATGTGACACAGAGACATGAAGTAGATAAATGCTGTTGGAAAAATGGCACCAATAGACCAGTCAACACAGGGTTTCCACAAACCTTCAATTTGTAAAAAGACAAACGATAACAACAAAAAACAAAAAACATGTCATCTGCAAATCTGAATGAAAGTGAAGCACAAAAAGAAGAGGGTTACCTATAATTGATTCCCTTGCTTAAAACCTATGAAGGCTTAACCCTTTGTGCAGCACATCCAAATTCTTTATCTAGTGTTTAAGATTCTTAGTACTACGACTGTTCACTTTCTCCCTTTACCTTCCATTGGTCACTGACCAGAGACTAAACTCCCAGGAGATACATTGTCTTCACCACTCACCATGCCTTGCCCACAAGACTAGCTCACACTGTTTCCTCAGGCTGCTCCGGTTCATGTTACTCTCCCTCTCTCTGAACTTGGCACTGATAGATAGCCCTGTGTGTGTTTCTCAGTTGCCTATCACTCATCCTTTTTGGTTGTAGTCTCTTGGGAAAATGGAAGCCTTGTCATTTCTTTTGTATTTTTCACATCCCTGCTGCAGTGAGGAGTGCTGTCTGCAGAGAAAGCACTCAAGTGATTATAGAATGTGTCCATTAAGTTTCCCAGTATAAGACCCTTTATCTCCCATTACGTCTGAAAACTAAACAGAAGATCTGAAAGGTTTAGGATTGCTGATCCTCCAAAGACAGGATGTGTAGTTCCCTGAACACCTAAATAATGAGTGGAAAAATCATTCTTTCTGTATAAAAATGAAATCAATTAACAAATGAAAAGTAGTAAAGAAAAATGATGAGTTAACTTAATCAAAGAAGGAGAGGTGGGAAGAATTCAACTAGTGTTTTCCAAAACAATCAAGGTGATAGGAGAATTTAAGAAGTTTTGGAAAGTCTGTGGTACAATCATTTCTAGAATGTAACAGAAACATCAGACCATTTTGAATAGGAAAGAAAATTATGGAAATCTCATGTAAGTAAGTGAGATTTCATGAGGTTTCCCCATCTTTATTGATCACTGTTCAAAAATCTGTAACCCAGATTGTATACCTGTTCTTCCGTAGTGAAAGGCAGGTAAGAATCAGGAAAAGAAGTGAGACATGTAATTTAATTATATGATTTGCATAACTATTTTACATTCATCTAGCGTTAACCCCAAAACAGTCTCTATTAGGCAAGATAAAATTATTCTGTCAAGTGTTTGGTATTTACAGTGACGGGACAAATTCAGTATGTATTTTATAGTGTCTTAATACATAAATAAGAGAACATGTAGATAATTACTATTTTTATTTTGGACTGACTTATACACTAGCTCTTTTAAAGAAAAGCAGTTTGGCACAGATCCAGATACATATCTGCCCTTGATAGTAATAAGCCCCTATTTTTATAGTTACATATTGTGAAAATGAAATACCAGCTTCTTAAGGACTATGTGACAGATGTTTATATTTTAAATGGACAAGAAAATACCTGAAATGGGAGACACCAGTTTTATGGGATAATCCTCATTTATTTCTCTTGATTCATACTTGGTATTTTTTTTTTTTAATGATTCATAGGAGATATATAATCTTTGTATTCAGTGCTTGGAAAATTTCATGTGATTACTAAATTTTGCATTACTGTATTATTTAGCTTGTGGGAACACTTAATATAATTGCTTTGGCTCTTCTTCATTAGATTGTGAACCTCTCTTTGCTTCAAAAAGAATATCCTGGATGCTGTTTGGATTCAGTAAATAAGTATTTGTTACTGTTAAGCGATACTAAGATTTCTATTTTAAATGGTGCTTGGCTAGCAGCCCTAGACATCATAACCCTAAACTTGCCACCAAATTAGCTACAAAGGCCCAGAAAAAAAAATGACAATTCATGATATGGAAAACATAGACTGATGTTCAACTTACTGCCAGAATTTAGAAGGAATCTGGATTTTTCCCTGTATTTAGTTATGTAAAAGTTCAAGAATATAGCAACTGAAATCACCTTGTCGTGAACAACTATGTACCCACCACCAAGATTTTATTTATTATTTTATTCTACTTGTTTGGTCACACATATATAAATATCTGTACTGTTGGAACTGGGTTTTAAAATGCAGTTGGTGGGTTTTTTACTTAAACGTGCAATCTGAAAAACAAATGAACAAACAACGAGCAAAGAAAAACAGACTTATAAATGTAGAGAACAAACTAGTGGTTGCCAGAGGGGAAATGGGAGGGGGGTATGCGAAATAAGTAAAGGGATTAAGTGGTACAAACTTCCAGTTATAAAATAAGTCACAGATATGAAACATACAGCATAGGGAATATAGTCAGTAATATTTTAACAACTTTGTATGGTGACAGATGGTAACTATACTTATCATCGTGACCACTGACTAATGTATAGAACTGTGGAATCCCTGTGTTGTACCCCTGACACTAATATAATACTATATGTCAACTATACTTAAATCAAAAATAAAAAAATAAAAAATAAAACACAATTGTTGGGTCACCTGTGCTGTGCTTCTGGAAATAGAGCTAAGTGAGCTCACCCTGAAGCAAGACATAAAAGGTGTATTGAAACTGGACTAAAATCAAAAGTTTCTTCAAAGTGGAAAATAAGGCAACCACTCATCTATTGTAGAAGTTTTGCTTTCTCAAGTAAAATGCCATCTTCAAATACCTTGCTCAGTTTTAAAATCTAAGAAATTAACTGAAAGAGTAAATGAGGAATAGGATGGAGAGAATCTGTGGTTACATTTTGCACCCTACAGAGCAAAGTTCTCACAAGTAAGACACTAGAAAGCAAAGGAGAGAGGAAAAGGCCACGTGGCAGTTTATGCAGGAGCTTCTAGTTGGTCATGTATTCCATCTGTTCTGAACATTAGATTACTGGACAGTGGGAGGAGAAGAATATCTATCTACCTCAGGACCGAGGCACTTCTGACTGTAGTCTGCTAGATTCTGAAGCTTGGGTAGGAACCGTGCACATCACCCAGCCATCCAGTTGTCCATTGCAGAAGGGATTCAGCTATGCCAGAAGGGTGCATGGCAGCACGGGGCACAAAGAGCAAAGAATGCATTGTTTGTAAGCTATCACCCAAATTCCATCTAGCTCTGGACTTGACCAAAAATACACATACAGAAAGAAGTAGCATGGGGCTTTTTTATTTTTCATAAACATATGGCAGAATTACTAGGCAACAATAAATACCTGAAGAAAATGCAACAGCATCTATATTGTTTTGAGGAGGACTAGTGAGCTGAGAATTTTCCAGCAGATCAAATTAGTATTCAGATGAGCATGCTTCAAAAAGGCATTTTTACAAAGCAGGATTTTAGGAAATATACCTTTATGCAACTTTTATGAAAAAAGGGGGGAGCTTGAAGTTGCCATTGCTCTTCAGTGGTTGGGGTCTTCCCTTGCATGTTTGGATTCCAGGTCTCAGGAACTTGGTTGTGATGTGCATTCGATAGGTAGACTGTGTGGCGCAGGAAGAGCTTTAAGCCTTGTCTGAAATCCTTTCTCAGATGTACTTTTCCTCATTTTCCGACACCCTAGGTATTTGCTTGTCGGGTAAGCCATAGCAGAATACCAGAAACTGGGTGGCTTTCGTAGCAAAAACTTACCTTTCCACAGTTCTTGAAAATGAGAGGTTCAAAGATCAAGCTGTCAGGCAGGCTTGGTTTCTCCTGAGTGCTCTGTCCTTGGCTTGCAGATGGCAGCCTTCTCACTGTGTCCTCATGGGGTGTGGTCTTTCCTCTGCACTCCTATCCCCGGCATTTGTGTGTAAATGTCCTCGTCTTATAAGGACAACCAGGATCTCATTTCAGTGTAGTCACTGTTTTAAAGACCCTGTCTCCAAATGTAATCACATTCTAAAGTACTGGGAGTCAGGGCTTCAACATATGGATTTGTGGGGGAGATAAGAGGCTACAGTTCAGCCCATAATACCATATTTATTCATGTACCTGATGATCTCTTAAAACTTGCCCAGATACTATTCTTTTGGAGCACTTAAGAACAAGGGTCAGCCTCTTTTTTTTTTTTTTAAAGATTTTATTTATTTATTTGACAGAGAGAGATCACAAGTAGGCAGAGAGGCAGGCAGAGAGAGAGAGGAGGAAGCAGGCTCCCTGCTGAGCAGAGAGCCCAATGCAGGGCTCGATCCCAGGACCCTGGGATCATGACCTGAGCTGAAGGCAGAGGCTTTAACCCACTGAGCCACCCAGGTGCCCCAAGAGTCAGCCTTTTTACATGATTTTCACACTGAGGGGCAAACCCAGGGCACATCTCATATGCTTAATTGCACTGTTACAAAACAATAGGGTTCAAAATTAGCAGCACTGCAGACTCAGAAATCACAGGGGTATCATAGATGCAAAGCTAGCTAAGAAGGCTTTGCTCCTAAAAGAAAGTGGGTGGTCTAGTCCCCAGTGCAACTTAACTGAAAGTGTCCACTTTTCAAGTGTATTAAGGAGTCGCAATGGGCAGGTGGACATCACCGTTGTTCAGACTTACTTCTAGGCTGAATCTCAACAGCACAGAAAGCAGTTCTGGGAGACTCCAGCATTCACATGGCTGTGTTAATAAGCTGATAATCAGCAGAGTTTTTTTTGTTGTACAAGCAGCAAAAAGTTGGTGAGACAGAGCAACTGCTTCTACCTGGGAGAGCCTCAGCCAAAAGTGAAATGTGGATCCTGGCACAATGGCTTGCCAAACCAAGAGGGTAGAGCTCCAGGCGGTCTGGAGGCAGAATTCTCTTCTTTCTGGAGGAGCTCAGTCTTTTCTCTTAAGGCCTTCAGCTGATTGGATGAGGCCCACCTACATTATAAAGGGTAATCTGCCTTACTGAGTTTACTGATTAAAGGCTAATCACATCTAAAAAATTTCCTCATAGCAACATCTAGACTGTTGTTTGCCAGGTAGTAAGGCTTCATGCTCTAACCAAATTGACATCTAAAATTAACTAACTTGGGGGACTATATGTCGGTTTCCTAAAATTTAATTCATTAAACTTACAGTGCATGAATAGAGCATAGTGTTGCCAGAATTACACACAAACACTTTAAATATCATATTTGTATTGTTAGTAGAATTTAAAAAAATAAAGCCTTTGAGACTAGGAACAGTTAGAACTCAGGAGTAATTTCTAAGGCCAGGCATGCCTCAGAGAAGCTATAAATAGGCATGTATGTTTGTTTTGGCATCATATAGAAGCATTTAGGTGTGGAAATAGAAACATGCATCACCACATATACAGTTTTTTCTGTTAATTATGGGTGAATAATTTTGTTGATAGGTATGGCAAATATACTATTATTGGAACCATATTAATGTAAAAATATTACAACTTGTAGTTTGCCAAAATTGTTTTGCCAATTTGATTACAAACAGCAGTGTTCAAATCTTAAAATATTTGGAATTTTATACAATTCTAATGATTTATAGGTAGAAAAAGCTAGAATGTTTGACATTGGGACCATTCTGCGGAATAAAGGACATGGGGTTTGTATAAGTATTTGAGAATCCGTACATCACATATATTATAATTTTACCTGGACAGTTTCTCTTTAGTCATTATTCCATACAGATAGCTATGAAAATATTATTATTTTGTACTTACTTATGGCTTTCCTGTTTAACAGCATACCAATTAAGATATCCAGTATGAATTTTTACATTGTGAAATGCATTCCCTCAAAATATAAACTCTTGTCTTTTTTATCCTTCAAAGAAGTTTAACATTGTTATCTCAGATGTAATTTTGCTCACCAATTGTGGGATAGATACACTTAAGTCAAATGTAATCACCTTGCATGGATGTTTCAGAATGAAAAAAAAAAATGTCTGCATGTTTTATTTTTAAAATTTTGTCCATAAGAGTGAGAAACATCAAGGCTCCTAATGTTTTCAGGTTTATCTTACTATCTGTGTGTTTCATGCACAAGAATGTTCTGTTTCTGATGTTTACATTAGGTATCAGAACAATATAAAGTTTAAAGTAGAAGTGACCTGAGAGATTTATTGTCAGTATAATTTCCTGTAAATCACATCATTCTACTCATATTTTCCATAGTAAATGTATTATATAGAGCAAAGGAAATCACACTAATTCACAAATTATCTGCCTAAGCTCTAAATGTTAATTTTTTAATATTTGATTTTAAATAGCTCTTTTTAAATAAATGAAACATATCAGTTTCACTTCCTTTTCTACCTGATGAGATAATGTGAGTAAATGTGAAAATCTTAGTAGCTTTTGAGTGTCTCTCTGTGGTGAGTTGCTCTCTTACTAGAGTGGAAGATGCTTACCCAGGTGTTCAAATCTGGCTGATGGGAAAGTCATGCCATTCCCTGGTTTATGTGGCATCAAACTTCACAAAATTACATGAGAAAAAGGCTATTGGATCAGCAGGTAACATAGGTAGATCTCAGATTGTGTGTGGTAGGAAGATTCTGGTGGAAGATAGAATGAATGTGATGTTCATACACTAAACAAGGAGTCATGTATGCCATATATATTTTTTTTTCTGTTTTATTTTGATTTTTTAAAAAAATTTTAGAATTTTTTATAAACGTATAATGTATTATTAGCCCCAGGGGTACAGGTCTGTGAATCGCCAGGTTTACACACTTCACAGCACTCAACATAGCACATACCCTCCCCAATGTCCATAACCCCACCACTCTCTCCCCAACCCCCCTCCCCTGGCAACCCTCAGTTTGTTTTGTGAGATTAAGAGTCTCTTATGGTCTGTCTCCCTCCCCATCCCATCTTGTTTCATTTATTCTTTTCCTACCCCTCAAAGCCCCCATGTTGCATCTCCACTTCCTCATATCAGGGAGATCATATGATAGTTGTCTTTCTCCAAATGACTCATTTCACTAAGCATAATACCCTCTAGTTCCATCCACATCATTGCAAATGGCAAGATTTCATTTCTTTTGATGGCTGCATAGTATTCCTTTGTGTATATATACCACTTCTTCTTTATCCATTCATCTGTTGATGGACATCTAGGTTCTTTCCATAGTTTGGCTATTGTGGACATTGCTGCTATAAACATTTGGGTGCACGTGCCCCTTTGCATCACTGCATTTGTATCTTTAGGGTAAATACCCAGTAGTGCAATTACTGGGTCATAGGGTAGTGCTATTTTCAACTTTTTGAGGAACCTCCATGCTGTTTTCCAGAGTGGTTGCAGCAGCTTACATTCCCACCAACAGTGTAGGGGGGTTCCTCTTTCTCCGCATCCTCACCAGCATTTGTCATTTTCTGACTTCATGTATGCCATATATTTAACTAATGACTCTTACCCTGTGTCCATATAATGGTGGTGCCATCTGTGTGATTCGGGAAAGACTTGTGATAAAGCTTGATATTGGTACTGTTCTCTGGAGTGGGCCTTAATTAGAACAAGAGAGAATCAGAGGAAGCTACTGTAGCTGATGACATTAGTTCTAGTTCTAAAAATGCACAGCTGTCACTATTTCTATACTTGACCTTTCATATGATATGTTTAGTATACATTTCATTTTGCTACTTTGATTACAGATGTAGGTTTTGGTTTTGTTTTGGTTTTTGCTTTTGGTTGTTTTGTTTTGTTTTGTTTTGTTTTTGCAATACAGTGCTTCATAATGATTTGCCTGGAAAAGGTATTTGACCTTTGGAGACATAATTTGTGTACATCAGTGGCAATAATTATTTAAATATTTTATATGCAAATTATTAACCAGTGTAGTAGTTTTATTTAGGGCAGAAATCAGAGCTCAGATAAAAACACTAATTGTTGGCAGTTGGCAACTTTTGAGTTACATTATCACAGCATTTGTTACCTCTGACTTAACAATCTTATATAAATAGGGTGAGAAAACTAATCCTTGAAGAGTTAATCATGTTTTCTCATAAACTAGGAGATGGTAGATTAGGGATATCCCTTTTAAAACCCAGTCTTCTTAAGGGGAAATAAAAGCACTATTACACGACTCCACTTGACTTGAAGGAGGGCATTTATCCTGCAGGTGTCCTAATTTCACTTCTGGCTGGTGGGGCCCTGGATGATTTTTCAGCCAAAACTGCAGTGAAAGTTGGATATCTGTTCTATACTGAGATGCTGAGATGCCTGAGAACAGACAGGAGCTAATTTTACATTGAACAGTAGTTAAAGACTACCTGTGTCCTACTGCACACCTGTCATCCCCCCACAAGCAGATGCAGACTACAGCTTTCCTAGTGGTGGTCTCTCTTCCAACATGGCTCCCCATAGATTTTTATTAGGTCATGTGTCCTTTGCTCAGCTCCCACCTGATCACCCATGTTTTGTCACCACAGAAGTAGTTTTTCAAGCAATGCACAGCTGAGATTTGGAAGATTTCCAAAATCACAATTGCTTGCTTTATCTTTCTGTGACTTTGAAAGAAAGCCCCGGCATGAATTGAATGCTCAAAGCTCCGTCCCTGCACAATTTGTAGTGTATTATTTCAGTTACGCTTTTTACTGCTTCTTAGGGAATTGATTTTTCTTTTCCATGTACCACCTTCCCCTCAATTCTCTCTTCTTAAAATGGAGGAAAGGAAAAAAAAATTAGGGCACAAGGTGTTTGTGAAGAGGAGCAGAGAGTAGGCATTTCCAGTCCCCTGAGGATGTGAAATGGATGGAAATTATAAGACAGAAGACAACAATTGCTCGTTCATGCAACAGCAAATTATGTAATTCTGGAGTGGAGAAGCTGACCCCACAACCTTTTGCTTTCAAAGCGAGTTCTTTAAAATAAAATTCAATTATTCATTTGTTTGGATGTTTTGTATCTCGTGCATTTGTTAATGTGTCTGTTTCTAGAATTTTAGGGATCTAAATTTGAGGTGAACTGTTTCCAGTTTTATATACTTTCTAAACCACAGCAAGCCTTTTGTTTTTGAAGAAATAGTTCATTATTTGTTCAGATAGTTCCCAAATATTAAATGTCTTTGCTGAATGAATTTTTGAAATGTGGTACGGAGTGTTAAATTGACAGTAAACACGTTCAGTGCTCAATAAGTCATATGTTAAATAACCTCGATTTGTTTAACCCATCGTTTTTTAAATAAAACCCTTTTGCCCCATCATACCTATTTTTCTCTCACTATCCTAGATCAACATTTGTGCAAGAGAATGACTTAGATTTAAAAGTCACAGAAGGAAAAATTTATAGGACTTGAGGGAAGAATATGGAGGTAAGGGGAGCCATGCTCTGAGGTTTCCAACTTACAATTCATTAGTTGATGGTACCACTCACTGAGAATGGACACTGGGTGTATATTACAACATTCATATGTGTCCTGACAGCAAAGTGGAACTAAACTTTCTTTGAAGAAAAGCACATCAGTAAGTACATTGCAGAATTTATTACTGAGAGCACATCTTTAGAAGAAATGTGTTATTTGCAGAAACAGAGTTGGTATTCTAGCTATGTGAGAAAATAATTGATAGAAAAATTATAAGCCGAATACCTAGAATACATTTTATTCCATATTAAGATGCCTTAATCTTTTGACTTAAGCAGTTATTTAATTTCTGCAGTATTGTCTTCTAAAATGTTCTTTAATTTAAACCATGTTAGAACCCTGTTACATACCATGTTATAATTCCTACTGTATTCTTAAAAACTTCTTGCCCAGCAACAGGAGCAGAGCTGTACCTTCAGAACTGGCAAGATGATTGTCTGAATGTGACATTATCTGATGACACTCAGAAAGCCTTTAAACATAAAAGATACAGGGAAATGCTTCATTGCTTTCCTTGGATGGCATTTTTTTTCTCTTTTGAGTCTAAGCAAGATTAATGTTCTCAACTGACATGATGACACATCTCATCATGAAATGACAATAAAGTGTGTATGAAATGGGAGTAGGGATCTGCCTAATAAAATGCACTACCTTAATTTTTTTCTAAATACTATTAGTTTGAGATTGTGTTGGACGTAATGATGTTCAACTTGCAAATGGGTTGACTATGCCATTATGTTTTTACATTTATGTGCATGTATTGTTTTTGTTAGCAGTGATAGATCACCTCACTTTTGCCTTGCCTCCAGTATCTCAGAAAAGTGATGGCATTTCTTATTCCCTTCAGTTCAGTATAGCAAACATTTATTGAGTAATTTCTCTGTTAAGATACTGTGAAACTGCCTCTTGCATGAATGTAACAAAAAGGAGGAAAGAATCTGAGAGCACCAAGTTAATTTCAGCAAATATTTAATTTCTGGTGATCAAAGTTAATTGGTGATCAAAAGAAAGCAAGTAACTAGCAGTGTTACATGAAAACAATAGATTCGGGGTGCCTGGGTGGCTCAGTTGGTTAAGCGACTGCCT
The DNA here is from genome assembly GCF_022355385.1 of Mustela nigripes. NCBI lineage: Eukaryota > Metazoa > Chordata > Mammalia > Carnivora > Mustelidae > Mustela > Mustela nigripes. Next base: position 77,547,981 of record NC_081561.1, on the reverse strand, counting down.
TCAGCTCAGGTCATGATCCCGGAGTCCCGGGATCGAGTTCCGCATCGGGCTCCCAGCTCCATGGGGAGTCTGCTTCTCCCTCTGACCTTCTCCCCTCTCATGCTCTCTCTCTCTCTCTCTCTCTCTCACTCTCTCTCTCAAATAAATAAATAAATAAAAATCTTTAAAAAAAAAAAAAGAAAACAATAGATGCTATTGCAATAAGGGAAGAAATATTTTTTTAATTTTTCCTGTAAGCAAGTTTATTACTGAAAATATGCCACACATGATCAGTATTGGTCATTTTACCTTAAAAGCAATGGAGAGATGCTTACTCTGAGATGTGTGGAAAAATCATTGCAGAGACATTGAGCTTGTGTGGAATAATCAGAATGAAAAGAAACAAGTGTAGGCAAAGTCATGATCCAAGTTAAACAGATAAAAGATAAATCAAGTTGTGACAAATTGTATGATTTTCAAAGCAAGGAAGAAGACCCATATACTAAGCCAAGATCTCTTGCTGTACAAATCATGAGTCCAATAAGTAGTAAATGCAATTACTAGAAATATTTCCTGATGAAATCAATAGGCCCCCTTTAGCCTCACTTTTCAGAAATGGGTGCTGGTAACAGCTTTAATAGAAAGAACTCCTGCTGTGGTACATTGAAGTATTGGTTTATGTCAGTGGCTTATTAGGCTCCCATTTATCACTCATTCCACAAACATGGTGCCTTATATTAGCTTGTGAATATATACAAGTGACCTCACTGTCACACTTTCCCATCAAAGATCTTCAGCATTAGAGGAGGGACTGCCTCTGAGAGTGTTGAGGTATAGGCTGACTTTTTAATTTCCAACAGGAAAATTCCTTTGGAATTTTTTGCTATTTCTTAAAAATTCATGTGAATTTTTCATTCTTTCTTCTGGCATTTTAACAGGACATCTTCCCTAAATCTTTGGAATCCAGGGTAGGCTGGCCATAATTAAAGTGAGTTTTCTCCTGTCTCCTGTGGACACACACAGACCATTGTTTGAGAAGCACAGTAACATGCAGATATTGCTTTTACAGAGTTTGCCGTGAGGTTTTGAAATGATATTTGCTTGGGATAATACTATGGGAGCCCCAAGAAAGGAGGTGATGGCTGGCTCTGTGTCCATTGAAGGAGATTTTTCAGCTGAACTTGAAAGATAGGAGTGCCTTTGGCAGCATGCACTTTGGCATACGTATAACCGGTATGGCTGGAGGATGGGGTGAGAGTATCTAAATTTGACGATGAAAAGATGAAGAACCACCACCTTTTTGGCTATCTATAGAAACCAGGCATTTTGGTCCTCATAGAGTATGTAAGTGATTCCACACTGAGAGCCATTTTTAAAAAATGAAATCAATATGAAAGCCCAACAAATACAGCTATAAATATATATTTATTTCAAAAATTTATGAACTTTACTTATAAGCCAAGAGTATTTTGATTAAAAAATTGAACTTTATTGGTTTTGGATGGCAGCTGCTATCTTGTTAACCTCAACATCCAGTTGATTTTTGTGTTTTGTTTTGGTTTCATAGTGTCAGGAAAATCTGGATTCATGTAGAAAATTCATGTAATTAGGAAAAAATGTATTTTAATAGTTTATTTTGCAATTCCAGGATAATCTGTTATAAAGCTGATCTGGAAGCTTAAAAGAAGAATCACTGGAAACTGTTTTAGTCCTGAATTACTAAGAGAATTTATCTGCTGCTCTCAGTGCTCACTAGCAAAGAGTTCAGTTTGGGTGAGGTAAAGCAAAGTGTTACAAGGTACCATTTAAAAATCATCTCAATTATGTCAATGTTCTGCTCAATCAGATATTTAGTATGAGTTAGCAACATCATATTTACCTTACTTTGCATGTTGAGTCTAGCTACAACTTTTAATTTCACCAAAGACACATTCCCTGCAGGTAACATTTTGGCCTTGCTTCAAGAAAGTGATCTTGTTCCGCTAAATAAAATCCTAGTCAAAAACCAGCCAAAGCCCTGGTCTGTGTTCTAATTGAGATCTTTATGTCTCTTCAGCAAAAATAAAGCAGGAATTATTCTTTTCATTTCCAATAGTCCACCTTTGGACTGACGAAAATGCTTTGGTTTGCAGGAAGACATTGTAAAAGTCACTGCCGTATTGCAAAGACTGTATGCGAATATGAAGTACAAGTTGTAGGCCATTATCTCACAGTGTTTGGAAAGATGCTGCACTTACTGGACTGCATGCACTTGGCAGGTACAACAGGCCACAGCCACCTGAACACAGTGAGGCCCTCACTTCTGTAGAAGCTGTCACTCTGGTTTCTCCTGCTATCAGCAGAACATTCTCTTAGGAGGCTTCACTGGCCTTGGGAAACTGACTAGACCTCTCTGTATCTCAGGTCCCTAATGAGATAATATGATAACCCTTGTTTTATTCATAACCTTAGTACTATTTCATAATAATAGTTTTGAGCATTAGGAGAACTGACATCTGTTCAATACTTAGCCTAGTTCTTGGCAGATAATAGGTATAAAGTGTTGAATTGTATCCCCTCTGAGAGAGATTCAGATCCTTATCCCCAGTAACAGTGACTGTGATTTTATTTAGAAATAAGGTTGGGGGCGGCTGGGTGGCTCAGTTGGTTAAGCCACTGACTTCAGCTCAGTTCATGATCCCGGAGTCCTAGGGTCCAGCCCCACATCGGGCTCCCTGCTCAGTGAGAAGACTTCTTCTCCCTCTCCCATTCCCCCTGCTTGTGTTCCCTCTCTCGCTCTCTCTTTCTCTGTGTCAAATAAATAAAATCTTTAGAAATAAGGTCTTTGCAGGTGTGATTAGGATATAAATTAAGATGGGGCCATGCTGAGTTAGAGTGAATCCTCGATCTAGTCACTAATGTCCTCAGAAGAAGAGGACAGGCATACAGGAAGGAAGGCCATGTGAAAACAGATGAAGAGATTGGAGTCATGCTGACATGAGCCAGTGAAAGAACACCAAGGATCCTTTGCAGCCGTCAGAGTGTTTCATAGGAACCAACTCTCCCGGCATCTTGGTTTCAGACTTGTAACTGTGAAAGTGTCCCTCTCCGTTCTTTTAAGACACTGGTTTGTGGTAATTTGTTACAGCATCCCTAGAAATGAATTCAGTAAGTAATCAACAAATCGTAGCTATTGTTATCACCATTGTTATGGAAATTATGTGCATATTTAATGTCAGACATAAATTTTGTTTGTTTTTAATAATATCACATCACAGAATATGGGTAACACAGACTTAGAGCTTGGTTTTGTCTCATGGTCATGCGTCAGTTGTATTCCTCCATGAAATAATTTTGCAGATTTTCATAACATTCTACAAACTGAGGTCTCAAGTACTTGTTATTGTTGTAAATAGTGAACATAGATGACAAGAAGCACTCATAAAATTTTCATATTATAGATGAACCTTTGGCTCTGAGTGATAATTTGGGGTATATTGCTTTTATACTGTTGTCAATATTGTCTACACAGGTTGAAAAATCCCATTGTCCAAATATGATTTGTTATTTATTATTGATCTTTACAACCTTGACTCTTCCATCATCAAGTTTATTTAGAAATTTTCTAGTAGTAGTTATTTCGATTCATGTGAAATGTTTTAATACTAAAATTTAAATAAGCAGTACCCACAACAACCCAAGAACATACCCAGTTCATTCTACCAAGTATTAATTGCACCCTGATATGTGCCAGGAAGATGTTCAAGGTGTTTGGCACACAACAGTGCACAAAACAAAGATCCCTGCCTTTTGGGGCAATAACATAGTAAATAAGCCAATCATATAATATGTGAGATGGTAATAATAAGGGGAAAAAGCTTAGCTTGAAATTTAACTGAATGCACTGAACATATATGAAAGTAGTATCTTTGCCTTAAGATTGGGAAGGAGGAAGGATGTCCTTTGTCACCCCTCCTATTCACTATAATACTAAAAGTCCTAGCTCGTGCTGTAAGGTCAAAAAAAAAGGAAAGGAAGGAAGGAAGAAAAAGGTGGGGGGACATCTGGACAGCTCAGTAAGTTAGGCACCAGACTCTTGATATGGGCTCAGGTGATGATCTCAGGGTTGTGAGACCAAACCTGTGTCCTGCTCTGCATTCCATGGAGAGTCTACCAGAGATTCTCTCTCTGCCTCCCCCTTTTTCATGCCCCCCCCGCCCAAAATAAATAAATAAATAAATAAATATATGGACATATATGTATGTAATAGATTTTATAAAAATACTATTGAAAAAAGAAAAAAAAAAGAAATAGCATGTACACAGGTTGTCAGTTGAGAGGGTATAGGAGCAATGCCGCCCTGGTAATCACGAGCGTACCTCCAACCACCCAGTACTGGTTTTCAGTATCAGGAAACAGGGCTTCTTGAAGAAATGGCTGATTCTAGGACTGAGTCAGGAGAAAAGACAAGATGAGCCTGGATCATCATACAGTGTCAGAAAATAAGGAAATGCTTTTAAAAAAGAAGAAAAGAAAAAGAAAACCCACAGTGAGTGCGGAGGGAGAGGGGAATTTGTCAAAGGGACAGGAGGCAACTGAGATAGGTCCTAATAAGTTCCAAAACAGGAACCATTTCAGGAAAACAAAGTAGCTTAGCTTTGGATTTACAACCTGAGTATTAAAAATAAACAAACAAAAAAATGACTCTATAATGTTATAAGTGGTTGAATAAGTAAATGAGGAAGAATAGATTACCTCCCCCATGTAGAATAATGCCAAATAATTTATGTAGGTAATAACTACCTTCACAGAGATGGAGCATGATTTCTCTTGTCCTCAAGATTGAGCTTTCCACCGTGACTTCCTCCCAGAGCTGATAGTTTGCAAAGTGGTGGGAAAAAGAGTAGCACTGCCATGGAAAGCCTCGATAAACACTTCAGCCAGTGATCAATGTCAACGTCAATAGTGACAAGTCACACTGATATTCTGTACCCTTGATACGAAATGTGATAAAAATGGTACTTCATCCCTCTGGTCTCTTGTCCCAAACCCACAGATCCAATCTAATCCTGAGTAAAACATCAGACAAACTCCAGTAAAGGGACATCCTTCAAAATATCTGACCAGTGCTTGTCAAAACTGTCAAGGTCATCAAAAACTAGGAAAGGCTAAGGAACTATCACAGACTTGAGCTAAAGAAGGCATGTTGATTAAGTGTCACATGATCTCCTGGATGGGAGCCTGGACCAGAAAAATGTCCTTAGATAAAAGCCAAGTGAATGTAATTCAGTCAGAGTAAAGTAAGAAGCTTAGTTGTTAATAACGTATCAATATTAGTTCTTTAATTGGCAAATGTACCATATCAGTGGAGATGTTAATAATAACAGAGATTGGGTATGGAATATATGGCTAATCTGTGCTATATTTGGACATCTTCTTAAATCCATAACTAGTCTAAAATATATCATGTATTAAAAAAAGAACAATGATCTTGCTTGTGCAGTGTTACTGGGGTGAACATTCAGGGCTGACTTTAAAAAGCCTTGTGCAAACAAACTGCTTCTTAGTCATGTGTGTTAATGCCCTAAGGCTGGCTTAACAAATAACCACAAGCTGGGTGACCAAACAGCAGAAAGTTTCTCTCACAGTTCTGGAGGCCGGAAGCCTTAATTCAAGGTGTCAGCTGGGCCACGTCCATCTCAGAAGGTTCTGGGACAGAATCCTTCCTTGCCTTTTCCAGTTTCTACTTCTGGCTTTCGTTGGAGCTTTTTGACTTCTAGATGCGTAGCTGTGATCTCTGTGTCGTGTGCACATGGCTTTCACTCCTGGGTGTCTCTGTTTTCTCCTCTTCTGTCTCATAAGGATGCTCACCATTCAATTCAGGGCCCACCCTAATCCAGGCTGATCTCATGCAGAAATTCTCTCCTTAATGACCTCTTCACAGAGTTTAGTTGCACATGAGGCCCCATTCAGACGTTCCAGAGAGTGATATCTGTTTTGGGGGCCACTGTTCAGCGCACTTAGCCTTTCCATCTGCTTAAGGTACTCAGACACTTGGATGTCTAAAGAAGCCTGTAGAAAAATTAATCTGCAGTAAAAATGAACATACTAGTTGTCTACCAAGTGTTAGAATTGTCTTAGTGATGATTATAATAATAATAGGTAATCATTATTTCTGTAAAGATTATTTGAGAGAGAGCAGGTGTAAGGGAGAAGGATGGGGTAGACTCCACTGAGCGTGGAGTCTGAGGCTGGGCTCCATCTCAGGACCTATAAGATCATGACCTGAGCCGCATGTCTCCCAGGTGCCCCATGAGAGGTCATCATTACTGAGCTCTCCCTATATGCTGTGTACCCATGTGAGTGTTCACCTATATTCTCTCTCTTAGCCTTCCTGTTTAGTTTTCCTTGATCTATAGATGCTAAAATTGAGGTACTGTGAAGAAACTTGCCTAAAATCACAAAGCTAGTGAATTTCAGACTCCTGTTAATAGTATTTATTATGCTAAAATACTGCAAATAAAATGTATATCAAACATTTGTAGAGTTCTGAATCACTCCAGGCAACCTGAGGATTCCACTTTAAGGCTTAGATCCTTGGGGGGTGGGGGAGGGGGGCACCGAATGTTTTTTCAGCTGCTTGATGTGAGAAAATTTATCAATCCCTTTAGCTGGGGGCTTCCTGTGACAGAGATCAGTAATGCTTTTTCTTTAATTTCTAGGATGTCAAGTAGAATTGCATCTCAGTTATCCAGCTATCATCCCATCAACTCTTACCTTCTCTATTCATTTTCTTAATGAATTTCTTTAAAGATTTTATTCATTTAACACAGAGAAAGCAAGAGAGAGAGAGAGGCGGAGACAGAGTGCAAGCACAAGCAGGGGGAATGACAGGCAGGGGAGAAGCAGGCTCCCCGCTGAGCAAGGAGTCTGACCTGGGCCTAGAACTCAGGACCCTGAAATCACTGTTCATTTTCTACTACCCTCTGAAAAGGGTTTACTTTCTTATTTGGTCTTCCCTCTCACCAGTATCATTTTCTTCCTCCCCACTCCACACATGCACACACATGCTTTTTATCCATTTAATTTGCATCTTCTCCCAAAGAGTTAAAAGTCCCATCTAAATGATGGACTTATAAACCACAAGCAAATGTAGTATTTCGAAAGGCTAGCAAAAGCCTGTAGATGCCAAGTAAATGTATAAGATGAAATAAGTGATTCAAATAGAACAATTAACAGATGGCTAGAACAATTATATATTCAGATTTCTGGCCAACAGCATTTGGTAGATATAATTACCTTACAGGTGTTAACTGCCCTTCTATCACGGAATGAGACATCTCTGAACACTAGAGAGGCCCCGTTAAATGACTGATGGCCACAAATTAGTAAAAATCCTACTGGCTCATTTTTTTAGATATGAATCAGAAAGCTAAATTCAGTTCTTAGAGTCTAGTGCTAAGTTCAAAAAAAGTGAAACTTGAACAGGAGAGCAGGTGTGGTATAATCTTAACGTTGATTGCTGGGGTGGGGAAAAAAAAGCTCTGAACATTAAGAGACATTTAAAATACTCTCGACATTTGGAAGGTACAAAGTCCAAAAGGCAATCGTTTAGGGAGAAGGAAGCAGCTGTTACAAAGTATTTCTTTGAGTTTTTAAAAATTACCTGAGTTTCATGTGCAAAGTAGCATTTTAATGCTGTTTTTAAATAATAAAAAAAAGCTTCTGTATAGATTAGTTTGTATATGTTTCTTTATATGCTGAAGAGTATTATGCTAGAATGCAAATATAATTTTTAATGTCGTTATGTTGTAATCATTTTGACCAGAAATATTTGAAAACCGAGAAAAACACACATATGCACAAATTAGGTCATTCAAGAATTACCACTTTTATTTTTGTTTTGTGAAGAATAAATATTTGGAGCTTCCACTTAACATTTTCAATCACTTGCAGCTGGTGAGCCCAGGGAAATATCAGATGAATCTATTCCCCACTGTATTGATGTTGTCTGATTAAAACTGGGAAATTGCCTCCATTCCCTTCTACCTCTAGTCAACTCTTACTCTCTGAATGTGAGCTATACTCAGCACCATAATTTCATGCTTATTTCTGTTACTTTCCTTTATTTGTTTGAAGTGGTGGCTTCTTCGTTACTGTTTTTATTGTTTTACAAAGTAATAGTTTTATAATCATTTTGTAAAATCTTTGAACATAAGTATGACTCTTCTCAGGTATTTTATTTGTTGTTGGACAACAAGTAGTTATCTTTAATATTTATTACTTGAGTAATATTTATTACTAGATAATATTTTTAAGATTTATTTATGTATTTGACAGAGATCACAAGTAGGCAGAGAGGCAGGCAGAGAGAGAGGGGAAAGTAGGCTCCCTGCTGAGCAAAGAGCAAAGAGGTTGGATCCCAGGACCCTGAGATCATGACTGGAGCCGAAGGTAGAGACCCAACCCACAGAGCCACCCAGGCGCCCCTTGATAAATGTTTTTGATTGATTGATAAAAACCTGTTCTATGTTTTACTACACTTTTTATCTTCTAATTCTGCAGAGGAAAAAGGGAATGGAGTTTCCCCCCTACAAATTAGAGGGAGATATTCCTTCAATGAGTTGATTACCATAAAATATATTTTTGGTAACATCCTTTTAAAGTCGTTAATTTGTCCAGCTAACATACAGCGACAGATGGTTATGGGGGACATATTTATTATGCTGTATCATTTTTCTCTTATACTGAAAATCTTGATCTTTTAATAATATAAATGTTATTTTATTAAAATATGTCATAATTTTCCTTTAGCATTATATTCCCTCTGATAACAGTTAAAATCAAGTATTAATTTTTTAAGTATTAATTTTTTTAATTTAAGCTGAAAAGCAAGTTTGACTTCCATTCTCTAAAATATTCATCAACAAACTTGATGCTTTTAATTTTCATTTTTTCTTGTGAAGTTAAGAATATTATACTTTCCTGCCTTGATCATGATGAAAGCCAGTCTTATTAAGCAAACTTTACTGCAAGCATTACATATATAAAATACAATCATTAGCATACACCTTCACTTACTTGGTTTCTAGGTTGTAGTAATACATTAGCATTAAAAAATTGTCATTCCACTCTTAATCTCACAAAACAAACTGAGGGTTGCTGGGCGGAGGGGGGTTGGGAGAAGGGGCGTGGGGTTATGGACATTGGGAAGGGATGTGCTTTGGTGAGTGCTGTGAAGTGTGTAAACCTGGCGATTCACAGACCTGTACCCCTGGGGATAAAAATATATGTTTATAAAAAATAAAAAATTTTACAAAAAATGGTCATTCCACCCACATGGCAATGTGTAGCCAGTATCTTTTTGATTTCAAATAGTGGAATTACTGTATTCAAAACAAATAATCTAAAATTGACATAAAGATCTATGTTCAATGACACCTTTGTTTTAGAGTGGAAACAGCTAAAAAGGTTCTGAGTTGGGACTCATTGAAAAAGAAGAATGTTGCATTTCTGGATAGAAGACTTAAGAATAATATCTTCAAATATTTCTTAATATTAAGAGCAAAATACCAAGATCATTATTGGGAATACAATTTCAATTTTTATCCACATCTATGAGAAGTGATTTGCATAACAAAAACAAGAATTGGTTTGTTAAAAAAACAAATAGCATCATCCTTGAAAATAGCATTAAAGCTAAAATTGTATAATGAGAACAAAATATTATAAGACTGAGGAGTCTCTAGTAAATTAGTTAAATGTTATAAAACTAAGAAGTCTCTAGTAAATTAGTTAAGAACATTTAGTTCAGATAACATTTTTTTCAGATGTCTTTGGATTACAGTATAGACTTCTTTCTGCATTACCGTGGCATTGGACATAGGATTTATTAACTTTATTTCTAATCGAGAAATAGCAATAAGAACATCTCTTGTTGATGTTAGAATTAAAGGGAATGACATATAAGCACTTAAGTAAGTGCCCGGCTCAGAGTTCTTGCTTATACACGCTGCCATTCATTGATTTTTAAAATACATCCATTAGTTCAACTGAAAAATGGGGAATATCTAACAAATATATTAGAAGCTTTTCTCATAATCATTGTGTTACTTATTTTCCATTACACTTAAGCACATTCTAGTGTTGTGAAATTAATATGGAAATAGGGGGGAAATCATGATTGAGAAACCTTTGTAAAACTGAAGTTTTTTTTTCTTTTGGGATGAAGTCAATCTGGTCATTGAGTAAATTTACTTTTCTAACTATTATTTTCTTCAGGCTGCTTTAGCCTATTCCTAAAAATAACTGCTAAAGCCAGCAGCACTATTAGAAATAAATCCTTTGAGAAAATATTTTCAAGCCTCTATTATATAGTTCCAATTTTTTTCAGTATAACTAGGAAAGTTTGTTCAATATTTTTTAGCAAGGAGTTAAATATGCAAAACCTTTTATATTCTAGGAGACTTTGTATTCTTCAATTGGAGAATACAATTGATACTTAAGGAAGTGTCATCTAAAACATAATGTATTTTGATCTTTGAAAATTAAAGGAATTCTGATCAAAAAGTATAACTTTAAACAGATCCCTGGCATGTCAGTTTATTTTTTGTTTCATTCTATGTTCATGCTAAAGTTTTTTAAAATACATTTTTATTAGTGAAGAGACTCAAGCCCATAAAAGTATGTTTTACTCATAGTAGAGTTCATTTAATTAATGGATTATGCATTAGTCTAGCAGATGGGTGAAATTTAAATTTACTCATGTCACTTTAATTTGTTCGCCTGGCTTTTTCAAAGCAGCTGATTTGTTCTATTAGAGTATTTAAATAATGTTTCTGACTGTTCTGTTCAAGACTCAATAGACCTTTACCTGAGTGAAATCCAATAAATGAAGTGGATTGGCAAAATTTATGTATGGGGAAGAGAAATGCTAGTGTGGTTCAGAACTTTTGGTGAAGCTCTTTACAAAACAAAGCTAAAGAAAGCTGATGGCCAAGGATTAACAGGAAAATTTCCTTTTCAGAGTTAAAACTACAATGGATGAAAGCTCGCCCAGAAAGAAAGGGCTGATTTCTCAAGTGGAAAGAGGTTAATAGGGGGTGCCCTCAAGATCAATGTTAGTATTGATGATATTAAATCTATTAATGATTTAGAAGATGAGATAGAGTTTTGCTAATGTCATCATTTTATTTTTCATAGTAAAGTCTGGCTGTCCTATAGTTGCATGTTACCAGGGAAAATGTTTCAAGCTTCATTATTAACATAAGAGAAGAAACAATGTGTAATTCAGCTTTCTTCTTGCTTTTCTTAATTCTGTGTCCTATATTCATCAAAAGTAGTATCCGTATTTAAGGAAAATAATATATAGATACACACCAAAATTGTATGTAGAGCAGAACTACTTATTTCTTGTACTTTCAGATTTGGGACTGGAGAGCTGACACCAACTAGTTCATGGGATTTGCAGAACAAGCACATGCTATAGTGCAAGTCCATGGTTACCCAAACCCAGATTTATTGTCATCGGGTGCATCTAGAGTCAAAGATCCCTTTACGGGAAAATCTGATGACTAGAAGAATAAGTGGAGGTATTTTGAATCATAGGTCACTAAGACTGTTCTTTATTATTATCATTGCTGTTTGCCTATAAATGTTGTAATCGGAAAATCTTTAGATAATGCCTGCATTACTTCTACATTCTGCACTAAGGCAACCCCTTGGTACTTGTGCATTTTCTGGCTCTTGAATCACATTTACTCAATCACAAATAAATAGCTTAATTATGAAAATACAAGAACATTTAGAACAATCTGAATACTTATATCATGAAAAGTAGACTACATTTTAAAAAAAGCTATGTATGGGGCGCCTGGGTGGCTCAGTGGGTTAAGCCGCTGCCTTCGGCTCAGGTCATGATCTCAGGGTCCTGGGATCAAGTCCCGCATCGGGCTCTCTCTCAGCAGGGAGCCTGCTTCCTCCTCTCTCTCTCTGCCTGCCTCTCTGCCTACTTGTAATCTCTCTCTGTCAAATAAATAAATAAAATCTTAAAAAAAAAAAATTAAATAAATAAATAAAATAATAAAAATAAAAAAAATTAAAAAAGCTATGTAGATCTTAATGGATAAAAGTATATTAGCCTGGAGATTGAAAATACAGAATGCTGCAGAATGTAAATATAGTAGATTATAAAATGTCCTCTTTGGGAAATACCTATTACTGTAGCTAATATGGTTAAACTTATTAATTTGAGATTCTTCCTCCTAAAGCTTGAAAGTCAGCACAACAAAAAATGTTACACTCTTTTCAACACTGTTATCTAATCAATTTGTTTCGCTTGTTGTTATTGAATATATATTGATGATTACCGTAAGTTACTATCACACAAAGCTGAGTATAGAAAATTGGTTTCCAAACTGTATTTTACAAAACTGTCTATTCCTGGAAAAACTTGAGGGGATCATGAATGCTGTCATCCATAATTCTGAAATCCAAATAAAATTGTTCAGCAAAATAGTTTTGCTGTTTTTTAATGGACATTTATAGTTAATAATTAAATTAATTTATACTTAAAAGTTTCGTGTTCTAAATTTGAAATTTGAAACTAGATTTTAGTAACAACTTTATTTCTTCTTACGTTGTACTACACAAGATCCTCTTTCTACCAGCAGTTTACAGATGCGTGAGCAAAAGCTTGGAAAGGCTTGTAACTTTTCCATGATGGCACATCTAGTCCTGGGTCCAGATGGGAACGTGCCATCCAGATCCAGAGACCCTGCTCTTATCTACTGCATCATATGTCTCATGCTAGTTATGCTAGTCCATGGAGAGGACTGTGGATGTCTTTTTCAGTCTTAGAAAGAATAATTTAATTATTTGTAATTCAGGCTTTGGATTTGTTCCTCTTTCGTTATGCCACATCTTACCTATTCTTCTTTGATAGTGTTGTCTTCTCTGTTTGAAAGATGACTGGGGAGCAAACTCTTGATTTTCCCTTAGATACAAAGTTACTAATATATGAATATGTATTTGTAGCATGACCTTTTCATGACCAAAGAAACTCAAAACTAATAATAAAATACTCTTTTAGACATAGTTTTCAGATCCTTTTCATATATATTGTTCCACGTAATAATCATATCAAGCTTGAGAGCTTTTGTAAGATAGGTTATTATTAGTCCCATTTTATTTATAGAAAAATGCTTCCATAAAACTGTAGTATGAAATTTCTCTCTTCACTCTTTTTTAATTTTCCTAAATGACTTCTGTTATATACCAGGTGCTTCCAAAGTTCATTTTTATAATCCATGTTCTTTGATAAAATTATTTTTCTTGTGGCTGTTTACACTTCTGCTTTCCCATGTGTGAAAACAGAGGCAGGGTAGGGAATCCTAATTTTATGTGTGAGCATAGATGTGTTGCCTAGAGGACTTGCTGTAGGAGCTTAGACCTTGGTTCTGATCGTCCTACGTGTGTGAGCCTGGGGATCCTGGGGGCAAGTGTGTTTGGCCCAAAGACACAAAGAGTCAGTGATTGCGCTGGACACTGAGCAGTTCAGGTTGGCTGGAGCCCAGCATGATTGTGGGGTGTGGTGAGAGGAGCAGTCAACAGCCAAACTTGTTCATACGGAAGAGCACATGGTGTGCTTTTGGAGCTGTTTGACTTGGTCCTGAATGTGCTGGGGAACAGGAATGACGTGAGGATTACACTCTAGGAATATCACTCTGGGGAACAGCATTTTTGTTTAATTTTTTTCAACCACAAATTTAAGAGACATGTATAACAGATGGGTGAATGCAGAAAGATGCAAAGACTATGATGTTTTTACATCATGGCACAGCTTGATGTGGGCACCAGCCTTTTCACAGACCTTGATGTCAGAACTCTATACTCCCAATTCCTTATTCCCACCTCACCTGCCTTTATTTTTTTTTAAGATTTTTAAATTTTATTTTATTTATTTGACAGAGAGAGAGAGATCACAAGTAGGCAAAGAGGCAGGCACAGAGAGAGAGAAGAGGAGGAAGCAGGCTCCCGCCTAGCAGAGAGCCTGATGTGGGGCTCGATCCCAGGACCCCAAGATCATGACCTGAGCTGAAGGCAGAGGCATTAACCCACTGAGCCACCCAGGTGCCCCCTAACCTGCCTTTATTTCTGTGGCTCCTCTGTGCTGCCCTGTGCTCTGCCTCTCAGCCTCCACACTCAGTGCCTGCCCGGAGTCACGCCCCAACACCCAACTGCTGAACTCCTCTGCATCCTGTGTGAGAGCCTTCCTCCATGCTTTATGACCAATCAAAACTCCCTGTTGTATGTTGTCAGAATTCCTTTTAGTTTTCCTTTGTAACATTCATCACAATTTTAATTAAATAATATATTATGTCATTCGGGTATATACATTATGCTATTAAGGATAATAGGCTTATGTATGTGTGTATTTATATATGTGTGGGTGTATCCGTTATTATGTGCACACACACACACACACACACACACAGTTAATAACAACACTTTGTAATTCTTACTGAATGTTTTTCTCTTATCTGGGTGTTCTTGTGTGTATTGTATCCAGGTATTATTAATTGGAAAAACACCACAGATAAGTTTTGTGTCCCTCTTTGTCTGACAGTTATAACAAGAGATTTGTTCTGGAACAAGGGAAAGCATAGAGAACTGGAAGTAAGGAGGTTAGTTAGGAGGCTATTTTATTGTTCTAAGTGAAACCTAGGAGTAAGGAGAACGGGATAAATTTTGGAGTAACAACAGGTAGTAAGATTTGGGTCTTGGTGTAAGTGTATGGAAGAGGGGGAAAACCAGTTTATTCAGGGTAACTGTTGGCTTTGATCAAATGAGCAGGTGAGTATGGGAAGAGGATCCAGTTTGGGAAGGGAGATGGGGGGAAAAGATGATGATTTCAGATACTGACATGATTTTGAGTTGCCTGTCAAAATTCAAACTATATTTACCTAGTGAATTAGGCTATTCTTATCATTACTAAGCTGAAAGCAAAGGAATATGGCCTCTGAACTCTATGTGCTAAACTATATTTAGGTGCCATGTTTAAAACAGGCTTACTGAATTATTAAGGGAGATTATGACTCCTCTTCCCCTAGAGGCATTTTTTTTTTAAAGTACTCAGATGCATTTGTCGGCCGTGTTTTGAAAATGATCTTGCCAAGGCAAGGGAATTGCCAGCCCAGATAACCTGTCTAGAACTCTCCCAGAGCTCTGAACCTTGATACATTTATTTTTATGTTGGCTCTGTCACATGCTTCTAGTGTACCACAATTTTTATAAACAAATGGCCTCCCTTTGCTAAGTCAAAAATTCATTGTAACTTACTAAAATGTATTCTCCCCATCATAAAATTAAATGCCAAGATCTCATATTAACTGTAAAAAGTACTAATTTTTCAGTACCTTGTTTTTCCATGTGCTGTGTTTTCATCTAAAAGAGTTAGAATATATACAGAACACTGTATCATATATACAATCCTGAATGCAGTTGTTTTTGCATGTTTAACTCCATTTTCTTCCTTAACTTTCTATTCCATGTAATCCAAACAAAATGCAGAAAGCAAGGGTTTGGTGTCATTAAAATAAGATAGGGTGGCTGGGTGATGGACATTGGGGAGGGTATGTGCTGTGGTGAGTGCTGTGAAATGAGTAAGCCTGATGATTCACAGACCTGTGCCCCACTAATTAGGTGTTCATTAAAAAAACTACAAAATTATAAAATAAAATACAAATTAAGCATTCTGTATTAAAAGTTTTGAATATTTAGCTAGAATCAGTTTCAAAATAATTTCTTTGTCAAGCAAATCTGTAACTCTTGTAACTAGCTGTATGACTCATCAGAATTCACTTTACCATGTTCCAACATGGATAGTGAGAGCAGCAACTTCAAGAAGAAATGTGTTATGACCATAATACCTTTACCAGTACCCTCTCCTCCAACCCCATAGGTAGACTTGAGCATTCATTTAATCTAAGCCTTTTGTAGACACACCTACCATGTGTTAGATATTGCGCTGGATTCTGGGAATTAAAAACAAAACAAAACCCCAAAACAAAGGTGCTCACATCCCAGTAGTAAAGATAAGCATATATAATAGTAATTTAAATTTAGTATCAAAAGGCATTATAAAAGAATTTGTGCTTTTATATGTGCATCAGGGAAGGATTCTTGGAGAGCATCTGAGCTAATATAAAAATAAAAAGTCAAAGTGATAGTATTGAGCTAAGTGATATTGGAGGATAGCTGGAGGAATTAGCCAGATGAAATGGTTGAATGGGGAAGCGCCATCAGAGAGGGCAGGATATTACATCAGGAGAAACAGCAAAAACAGAATTGTGAAGCAAGAAATGCTCATGTGGGTATGGAGAACTATAGGTAGATAGGTAATCCAGAGACATGAAGAAGTAAGAGGAGCCTAGATCAATGAGTGCATTATGTACTTCTCTAAAAAATTTGAACTTTACCCAGTAGATCAGTGTTACTCATACTTTGGCATCTACAGATGACATAGGGCATTTAATGCAACTTGGAAAACATAGGTATAGGAAAATTTTTAATTAAAGTAAAACTTTACCTTAAACTGAAAATGGTATTTGTTTCATATGTGAAAAAAGTCACTAATTGCAATTTTTATTAATACTTGTTTGTAGATTTAAAGACAAATGTTCTTGGAAATGTCTTCATTCTTAAGTTCTAGATATATTGTGTATTTTCTTTTTTCCTTATTTCCTCTTAGTAAGTAATAACTTATAGGTTAATGGGAAAGATCTCTAGCAAGTGTTTGGTGACTGTCAGATCTGAATGTTTGGATCTAATGTGGAACGAGGAGTGATGAGTATCGGTTTCTTTTTTTTTTTTTTTTTGGAAACTACTTTTAGCGAACTATCAGATTCTCATTTGGTAAGCATATCCTACTCAGAAGCTGGAAAGTTAAATCTTTTAACTTAGGACATAATAATAAATTGATCTTAATGGACTTTTCCCCCCTTGTTTTCAGCACTACAAATTATGTTTTTATATTTCATTGCAGTATTGCAAGTATTTTTAAATATGCCTACCAATAGGAAACCAATCTCTTCATCTACAAATACAAAAAACCGATATGTGTTGAATTAGATTAAACTTGCTTGTGATTGTATTATTTGTACCTCTGTTCAGTCATTCTAAGAAATCTTTCTGATCCTTAGAATAAAACATGGTGATTTTTAGCCCTGATGCAATAGTTTTAGACTATTAAATAAATTGAATATATTGCTGAAATCGGGATATTTGGGCATGCCACTCGAAATCATTGAAATGCTCTTTAATAGCATGATTAGTGTCAGAAAGAAATGTGTTTATTGCATTCTTCATTTTGAAAACCTATGTGAGCTTCTATTGCCTCCCTAATCAGCATATACCTGAGTATGGCAAAGGCAGTCTTGTATTCACTGCCCACTTTTTCACTCAATACATGGAAAATAGAATGCAATTATACTCGTTATTTTATTATTTCCCTCTATATACTGAGTCAGAATCAGGTAGCATTATGCTTGACTCTTGCCTGTTCTTCAAGAATCAAATATCTATATTGACATTGACGTTTTATTTAACTCATTTTGAAGTGCCAGCATTCCCCTCCACATTAAATAGCTGTGTTCTATCTGTGTTGAATTCACTGCCTTGTTTCTTCATCTGTATGTAGCATGGGTTTTGGGGGATGACTGGTACCAGAATTTATGGAGCATTGTGCCCTCAGGTTTATTCCACTCATTCATCAAGAGTTCATCCTCTGTACATCAGTGGTGTGTTCAACTGTTAAATGGAATGTCAGCTTCTGCTTACAAGAGACAGCATATGGGGCCCCCACGTTGTCATTAAATGATGTCTAATGATGTTCATTGATGCGGACATTTTGTCAATAGCTTTCCTGATTTTTTGAGTCCATAATATTTATCATTAATTTTCTCAGTGGCTTTATATGCCTCTCAGAATATCATGAATTTGAAATCTGCTTTTGGCCTTTCTTCCTCTTTGGTGATTAAAGTTATTAATTTTATGAGGGGAAACATTATTTGCTCTCATTCTGTAAAGTAAGAACTTGTTTGGTTTACTACAAAGGTTACTGAGCTTGTTTGAAAATGATGAAAATGTATTAATAGATGTAAGCCACTATTTAAGAGTGATTTATCACAGACAGGACCGTGAGACCTAGATATGAATGGGTCACCAATATAAGAAAATTAGGTTCTCAAGTTGTGCTTCACTTTTTTGTGCTTGTGTCCTTTTATATCACTGCTTGTCTGACCACGGAGAGATTCCCATGATATTTTGACACTTGACTCTTAGGTCATTCTATATATTAAGGACCTGGATGTGTTCATTACTGGTTTAGGCTTTTATGAACCAATTCTGAGACACTGATACATTTTTATTGTTGCCCATAGAGCAAAATAATGTACAAATTTAAAAAAAAATTTAACATCTGTGAATAATAATGCACATGGATTGAAAATAAGTTAGATGATAGAACTGGACCAACACAGTCTTTATGGCAGGTGTTTGCCATTAATAATGTGGCAGTTATCAAGAATGTGAGTGGGTTCACTGAAAATCATAATCTTAGATTTTAAACTTCTGAAACATGTGGAAAGAGGCAAAGATGGGACGGATGGGGCTCATTTAGAAGGTTGATGTGGCTGTTCATTTTCATTTAGCTCCTCTGATGGTATTTATTTTTAAGATTTTATTTATTTGAGAGAAAAGAAAGGGAGGGTGAAAGGGAGAGGATGAATGGGGGGAAGAGGGAGGGAGAGGGAGAAGCTGACTCCCTGATGTGGGGCATGATCCCAGGACCCTGAGATATTATGACCTGAGCTGAAGTCTGATGCTTAACCAACTGAGCCACCCAGAGTCCCTACTCTGATGATATTTAAAGAGCTATAATAACAGTAGTATAAATTACATATAACTAAGGGAATGTAGTTGGTATTTTACATTAAAAATTTACTACTAAATTTTAATCTCCTTCTGTGGAAAACATTATATAGATATCTATAGATATGTATCACTACTTCTGTTTTCCAGATTTCTTAATACAAATTCTGTACACCGTTAGAAACTGAGTGTTGTTTTCAAGTTGACAAAATTTGATTGAATTCTAGCCAAACCATCAAAAAGTTACACAATCTCCTCCTATTCCAGTTTCATGTTTTATAAAATTATGGGAGGGGGTGGGAAATACCTGTCTTTTAGAGTTGCTCTGAGCATTCTATAAAATAGTATTTTTCCATAGCACACATAGATTTAATACTTAAATGCTTCTATGTCTTTTTCCCCACTGTGTAATCACATCAATAAGTTAAAAATTTTGGTTTGCTTCTTTTGTTATTTTACTGGGTTTTTACCGATGATATTTAATTGTTTGGGCTAATTTTTATTCACTAAAATGATTAGATGAGCATGTTATTTTAGCATCATATAGAGGAAGCAATAAAAGTAGTATAATTTTTAAACAGTCTGGTATGGCACTAAAACACTTTGGGCTCTTAACAATGTGCTTGGAACAACTAATTCTGAGTGAAGTATGTTTTTGCTGATATCAAGGGCTTTGGTTTGGTTTTGGCATGACCTGGTGACATAATGAAGCAGTTGAGATCACTTTCAGATCTGTGTGAAATGAAAAGAAAATTGCAATGATGAGATGGTTGACAAATGAAAAGAAATGCAATTGTGTCAAAGAGAAAAGTAGAGGCCTCTTGCTGCAGGGTCCTTGGCATGCGTCCATGAACAGGGGGCTGCTCTCTCGCTCAGCATGCCATGTCATCTCAATTATGTCTCTCAATGTGAGTCTTTACCCCGTGATAAGGAGCTGCAGTGAGGGAATCAGGCTTCCCATTGGAGAAGCTTGACAGTCCTGCTTTTCCAAAATGTCTTGGTATTATTATTTAACACAGATATTTTCATTTTTTTTTCTTTAAGATTTTATTTATTTATTTGACAGACAGAGATCACAAGTAGGCAGAGAAGAAGGCAGAGAGAGAGGGGGAAGCAGAGAGCCCGACGCGGGGCTTGATCCCAGGACCCTGGGATCATGACCTGAGCTGAAGGCAGAGTCTTTAACCCGCTGAGCCACCCAGGCGCCCCTCATTTTATATATATATATATATATTTTTTTTTTTAAGATTTTATTTATTTATTTGACAGACAGAGATCACAAGTAGGCAGAGAGGCAGGCAGAGAGAGAGGAAGGGAAGCAGGCTCCCCGCTGAGCAGAGAGCCAGATGCAGGGCTCCATCCCAGGACTCTGGGATCATGACCTGAGCCGAAGGCAGAGGCTTTAACCCACTGAGCCACCCAGGCGCCCCCTCCATTATATTTTTAAAGGAGCTGTGATGCGTGTAAAATGACATACGATGAACACTTCCCCTTTTTTTCAGGTTTTGATAAAATAACTGATGATTTATAATTTGTTTATAGTTAGTTATAAACATCATTGGGTTTTTTTTTAAACTTGGACATAACAAAAAAGAAAAAAACTTGGACATAACTAGTTTTTAAAGACATCAATAGAATAAATACCATTTATTCCCCTATCACTTTGTGCATTGTACTCCTTTGGGCTAGAGGACCTAATACATGCTTCTGCTCACCCAAGGAACATCAGAAAGATGAGATGATTGTCTTTAAAGGAAACAAATTTAATATGTTCATTTAGTGAAAACTAGTGAAGTAATTCTTCAATTGGTAGGTGAGTTTTAAGTGAGCATTTACTATGTGACATTGTGCTTAAATCCGTGATGAATGAAAAGAATGGCATGATTTTTATCTTTGTGAAATGCACAGTCCCCTTGGAAGAGAGAATGCATTCTAAGAGTCTAAAAAGCATTTGAATTAGACAGTATTTTACCGGGCGAGTAAGATTAAAAGCCACAGCCATGATGATGAGCTTGAATCATTGTTTTAGTTAATATTTTCAATAGACTGTTTTTAAGGTGTCAGGAAAGTACAAATGATATTTTTGAAAAAGGATTCCTTAAATAATTATAATTCCCTAAATGATTATAATAATAAAGTAAAATGTAACAAAATATTTTTAAAACATGTATTTCTGATGTACTTCATTCCTTGATGAACTGGACAAATGAGTTATACTTTAGAAAATACGTACAAAAATGCATCCTCAGAGCATATAGAAGAAAGAGAAATGAGATGAAACAACTATACCTCAGTTGCTGAGTACATTTTAATGATTTTTTTAAGGCCTTCCACTTACTACGTATTTTTTTAAAAAAACAAGCAAGCAAAAATCCCATGTGCTAGTGAAGTATAAGTGTATAAGTAACCTTAATTGTGGAAGTATAATATTTGAATTTTTAAATTTAGTTTATTTATGAGAATTTATTAGTACATGACTGGATATACAGTCCTCATTCAAGAAAAATCATTACAATTTCAGAAAAATCAAAAACTAATTACTTGGCTATTTCTTTAAATTAAACCCAGTTTTGAAGAGTTCATAGTAAGGTACCTTTTACTAATTGCTCAGATGGTTTGTGCTTATCAGATACTCTTTTTACATTTTAAAAGTCATACCAGAATGTTCCAAGAAAGCATTAGAGTAAATTAGAATATTATAAATAGTTACAGTTTGATCATGACATTTGGTTGCTGGAAATGTCCTTGAGCAACCATTCATGTGGAAGATAAATAAGCAACAAAACCCTTTACATTCAAAACAAGAATTTTTGAAATTTTCAGTATTAGTGTTTAATGATATATTAAAGACTTCACTTGCAGAGAAAAAGTTTGCATTCACATATGAAAACGACTGGGTGGGCTCAAGGGATTCAGTTTAACAGGAAAACTTTATGTTTAGCAGCATTATCTATTCTTTTTAAAGTTTTCTATTTGTTAGGTTTCTGTTAGATTTGGGAACTGTTTTTATTTCGGGTTAGATGTTTTCCCTAGTGCTTTACACACATTTTCTTCAAGGACCTGAAAACAGGGAAAGTAATTCAGAAACATACTTTTTTTTTTTTTCAAAAATTATTTAACTCTGCATTTTGGAAATTATAAATGAATGCTTTTATTTTCTATATGGGGGGTAGAAGATGAGTTAAATAGCCACAGGTAACATGTAATCCAGTTTGGAAGATAAATAAAAAACAACCTTTTCCCAGAAAACTTAAGGATTTTTTTTTTTAAAGATTTAGTTAATTAGAGAGTGGAGGTGGAACTGGGGGGAGGCAAAGGGAGAGGGAGAGAGAAACTCAAGCAGACTCCATACTGAGCTTGGAGCTGACGTGGGGCTTGATCTCACAACCTTGAGATCATGATCTGAGCCGAAACCAAGAGTCAGGCACTTAACTGACTGCACCACTCAGGCACCCCCACCTTCAGGATTTTATTCTTGTAAGTGATAATGTTATTAGACCCCTAATACAGAATTATAATAAAACTAAAAGCCACATTCCATTCATACAATGTGCCAAGTATTTTTCTAAGCACTTCACGTGTAGCATCTTATTTAATCCTTACCACAGTACTTTGAGGAAGATACCATCTTTTCCTTTTCACTGAGCTAGGAATAATGCAGGTGGATGTTAAGTAACTTACACTTAAGTAACTGGAAGTCATGGAACCTGGGTGAATCTGTTGGTTAAGTATCTGCCTTAAGCTCATGATCCTGGGGTCCTGGGATCAAGCCCCTCGTTAGGCTCCCTGCTCAGCTGCTCCCTCCCTCTGTCTGCCGCTCCCCCTGCTTGTGAGCTGTCTCTCTCTTAATCAAATAAATAAATAAAATCTTAAAAAAAGAAACAAAAGGGTATCTGGAAGTCTCAGTCCATAGCTCATGCCCTTTAATGTATTATGTACTCATACATGGGCTCACAAATAGAAGTCTTGATTCTCCTATTGTGGCTACATTTAGTAACTTAGTTAATAGAACATGTGTAGAAGCATAGAGGCTAGGCAATATTCCTGTGAAACTTGTTCTAAACCAATGAAACAGGCTACTATAAATAAAAGCAGTGCCCAAAGGTTCTTGACCGCAGGAATCACAGAGCATGAGTGACAGTAAATCCACATAAACAGTACAGATGCAGGTTCTAATTAAAGAACTAATTCTTTAGGTCTCCATGTGAGTGAAAAAGATGTTTAATATGCTTTTAATGATACCATCTGTTCTATAGTGTAACCTAAAATACAATAAATTGTTTATAAATTAAACTCAGAGAGAACATCTGAATTTTAAGTTGGAATATCAAATCATCTAAGATACCAAAAGTTTATTCTTCCTGTGCTTTGAAAAATAACATCCATTGGCTTCAAGAATATTTTTTTTCCTCTGTCTTGATGAGGATTATTTTGTTTTTTAATGTTCAAAGTCCTTAGATTTCATAACAACTCCTTTAGTGTAAAATTGTTTGAAGTTAATATATTCATTGCTTTCTTACTCTATGCTTAGCCCTGAATAAGAAATAAGTGAAGTAATAACTATGTTGCTTGCCCTGGAGAAACTTGCTCTCTAGTTGGGAAAATAAGAAAAAATACTTAAAAGATCAGAAAACAATAAAAGGGGTTCAAAATGAATATCATTATACTAGCCCAATATTCTTGATAGATAAAATTTGTTAAGCACTTGTCAAATTTCCAACATTAAGTGTACACTTCCTTCTGTCAAAGATTTTCCACCTTGGGTTTTTCAAAGTTTCTGCAATAACCTTACCCCTCCTGTCAGTTGATTTCTCCCAGTAATTTGACATTTTTGTTATTCAAATTGAAATAGTTACTTTGCTTCTTAAGCATTAAATATGTTAATGCTATTTCCAGAGAATACATATGGTCAGTAGTTTAAATTTCACTTTACAACTAAATTCAGACATAGAATTTTAATGGTGGCTTTTCTGTTATTAAAGTAACCTTCAATCAGCAAAAATTTATAGCTCATTTATTATGTTCCAGGAACTTACTGACTGCATTAAATCCATTTAATTTATATGTTCATCCATTCATTCATTCATCAACCCAAATATTTATTGAATAGTGATTTTGTAACAGGCATTTTAGTATGGGGAGCTTGGAAATAATAAAGATTAAAAACATAAATTATTAATGATATTAGATGGCAGTAAGTGTAGGGAGATAAATGAAGCATTGGTGGATCTCGGATTTTTAAAAAGATGGTTAAGGAAAAGTTCACGAAGAAGGTGACATTTAAGTAAAGCTGTGAGTGACACAAGTGGCTATTCTGGAGAAGAACGTTGTAGACCCAGAGAAGAGGAAGTGTAAAGCCCCTGCAAGAGGCAACAATGTGCTTGGCTTATTTGAATAGAGTCCAAAGAGTAGATTAGACAGAGAATAGTGGGTCTGAGGCCACAAGACCTGAGGTTGGGCGTAGGGTTGTTAGCAGTGGGTCCTGTTTTCTGGCTTCAGTTCCTGAGTTGGGCCAAGAAAAATTCAGAGCCAAGCTCTTAAGCAAGCAAGCATTTGGTGGTGGAAAGGAAAGTGTAATGGGAAAGTGGGAAGTGGGCAGGTCTGGCGAAGTGGCTGTGCTGGGGTCAAAGCTGTCTTGTTTTTTTCTGTTTGCACAGGTTGTGGGGCTCTGAGGGAGTTTGCCTCCAGTCATCTAAGGGAAGCCTTCTACCTGTGGGTAGGGGGAGTTTGGGGCCCAGTTTGGTTCTTGTTGGAACTGTCATGGCAGCCATCTCCCACAAGGTGGGGATCAAAACCACAGTGTAAAGGTATTATAATGAAGCCATAGGTTTCTCTAAGGTGGGCCTGATTAGGGAAGAGGGGATGCTTGTGGGGGTGGGTGGGTGCTGGTTGTTTCCCTGGACTGCTGGGTCCCAGGAGTTTACCTAGAAGTGTTTACCAACACTTTTGGAAGTTTATCCAGAAGTGTTTGCCTTCACCATACAGGCTTTGCTCCTCCTGGTAAGAACGAATAATACAGTGATAGAGAAGTACAGTGATATACTAGAGTGGAAATGTTCCTTTGCTGTCCATCATGCAGTGAGGATTCCCTGCAAACTTATTCTTTATGGAGGTTCTTCATATTCACTCCCTCCGCAATGAAAACACCCCCTCAGCCTTCACAAAAGAGCTTGACTGTTATTCTTACAGTGAAACAACTTACTGTTCCTGTCATCAATAAAATTTCATTAACCTCTTTGGTCCAGTATGCTTTAATTTTACCACATTAAGGTGCAATTTACCTGTATGTGTGCCTGTTCTTTCACCTCACTGTGAGTTTTGCAAGGAAAGAGATCATATCTTACATATTTTTATATCCTACAGAATTGGTCTGGCTCATAGGTATTTACTCGCTAAATATTTGTTAAAGTTAGTTGTTCTAGTGAAAATTGGCATTGTAGTTTATGCTTTGTTTTAAAAATATTTAAAACATAGTTTCTGATTATTTAAACATGTATTTATTTAGCACTATTTCCTCAAGGCCCATTTTACATGTTCTGCTTATGTCTGTCTATATAGGGCATAGTTTCTGGTTTCAAGTTTACAGGAGACCTGAACACACTGATTGGAAGATATTATGCATTAAATGCCTTAATAGAAGTACAGATAAAGCCTTTGAGAATTAAAGATCACTTATTACTTTGTAAGGTATCCTGGGGCAGGCTTGCACTGGGAAAATAGTGTATTTTTAACAGGGCATTCAAGATTCCATAGGGAGATCTACAGGAGGAAGATACTGTAAGTAGATGGAATGAAATGAACAATCGTATGTATGTTGGGCAGTTCACATTAGCTTTAGTATCAGTTGAGTAGACTGGCTGGAGTATAGGGCATTGGGAGAAGTATATGAGATAAAATTGTATTTGGAGATCCTTGGTTTCTAGGAGGTATTGTTTGTTTGTTTAACTTATTTGTTTAACCTAGGAAATTTTCCACAGTGTTTTGAATAACCAAGTTATGTCATCAGAACTGCGTTTTGGAAGGTCTGGGTGAAGAAAGCACTGGGGAGTGTTGGGAGTAGCAAGAATTTCCAGTAGTTTAGGTGAGAGAGGATTAGGCCCTGGATTAAAGAGAGGGACAGAGAAATGCCATAGATCTTATGAAATGGTGCAATAAATAGATTGGGTTACTGATTAGGGGCTAAGTGAGGATCAGAAGAGTCAATAATATTGTTAAGATTTTTGTAGAGGAACCAAAAGTTTTCAAGGCTACTAAGAACAAACAAAATAATTTCTTAGTGCTTTTGTACTTTTACTGTTTCTTCTGTGACTATCTAGAAATTAGGAGCTTCTACATAATACTTTAAAATGTAGCCTTACTAGTACTAGTTATTAGGAACAAAGGAAAGCAATGTTCTTGGTCTTCATTTCCATATGTTGTCACCATTTTGTGTTGTTCTGTGAAATCATTTGAAAATGTTAGTAACTTTTAACAGAAAACCTCTTCATCGAATATTTTGCATAAAGTATTTAATGATAAATAGGGTGCTTTTTTACTTAGATGATTTAAGGGGATTTCATTTTTTTTTAAGGCCAATATAAAACACACTAGAATATTTGTCTAACCCTATAGACTGGCTCAAGGCTCAGTCCAAGCTCTAAGCCTAATTTTTGAATAAGTTTCCAAAGGTAAGGAAATGAGTGCTTCAGAATGCATGTCAAGATGAATCACCTATAACATATTTCTGCCTTCTATGTCATCATATATGGGACTTAATGCAGATCCGGGGACAAAATCAATTAGTATAATAAAAGATATTTCACAAGAGAAGAAGGCTATAATAGGACATAATAGAAAATCCATAATAGAACATTAAAAAAGTAAAATTAGGTTTTGAAGTTGGAAAATATTAGCTCTCCCCCCCCCCGTATTTATGGAGTGTAAAGATGTTTATTAGTTTTTTCCTGGACATTTTCAGACTTTAAAATAATGGACATAAAATAAACAGTGCTTTAAAAGTTTTAAAGGTGGAAATATTCATAAAGCTGACCTGGTTATGAATTTTACAGTTGTTAGATTATTCACAAACTTTAAAATGACCATATTTTTTTTTCTAGTAATTAAAAAAAAAAATTGCCCTGGTTCCTTTATCTTAAGAGATCATAAATCTTCGGTTTTAATACAGTCTCAGATTTTCCAGGTAGAAGTTAAGGAATTCATTTTCTTATCTCTGTCAATTTTCTAATTTACAAATGAGCTGAAGCAATTAATTCTTGCAAGTCTCCTATATTAATTATAGTGTTAGGCAGGTTTCTTTGCAGTTTTGTAATTCTTTTTGTCACATTTTCACTGTGTTTACTATCTCAGCTTGATGCTCGTTGACATGCTGATTCATGTTTTAGTGCACTAGGTAGGTTTTATTCATCTAGAGGAATGAGTATAAAGAGGTCACACCTTATAATCGCACTGGCATTTCTAGTGTGTGTAGGCCATATATCTCCTTTTAATTTAATCTCTGAAAAATGTACAGGGATTTCTGCAGCTAAGCTGTACAAATCGATAAAATTTATAATCAAGGCTGTCTAATCTCTGCACCTAATATAAAACTTCACAACTATTGATTACAAGTGAAGGCTCTGCAAGCTGTTAATCATGCATGAAAGCATGGGATAAATGGTGGCTTCAGAAAAGGAAATGGACAAATAATCATCACCCCTGCAGTCCTTATCTGTCTTTCTATTCCCCTGAAGCAAGCATGTTACCAGACACTTGAATTTTAAAATCAAATGATGTGTTAAAGTGTGTCAATAGCCATTATCACTTTGGAAATTTGTGTACTGTCGCTTTTTACATATAATTTAGAAGTTTTCTCTTCTTCAGAATTGGGATCAAAAGCAAATTAGTCTATTGGCTATGTTTGCAGAAGGAATGAAAGAAGGACCCAAGTTGACACAGTAAAAATCATGGTCTTTGTAAAGAGCAAAATGGTCCATACATACTTGGCAAATCATTATAATGTCATTATTGTTAAAATGGACCCTCTTAACATTTCACTAACTAATATTCTTCATAGTAAGGCTTCTAGTTTGAATTGAATGACACATTCAAGGACAGATGTAAGATGTTTACAATGGAATTATGTAATTGAGGAAAACGTACTATTTCTGCATCGGAGCAGTGTCAGAAATGTTGGGATAAAAATATACATGTCAATGCATTTTTTTTTTCCTGTCAGACCTATCCATTCAGAAAAACAAAAATTAAAATATATTACAGATTCACATTTATATGTACCTACAAAGTCATATAGATATGAAAAACTAAGCAATATTAATAAATTTTACATCATGATGATGGAGTAGGGAACCAGAAGTTGACTGGCTCAGTTATAATGGCTTAGACTAAAGTACTGGTGTGTCTCACTCAGAATTATTGGTCCAACATTCTATATATGAGTATCTGTGGGAGCATAGTGAACAAATGAACCTATCCTCAAAGTGCATACAGCAAATGAAGACAAAAACAAATTCATTTAAAGTAATTTTTGAAACCTATATTATATACCGTACTATCTGCATATGGCAAGCACTTACAAAAGGAATACTAAATAAGCTTGTAGTGGCTCAGCACAACCCATTGTGGAGCAATAAAATTTGTAAAGTACTGTTCAGTGGAGAGATCATGGACGTAATCTTCACACAAGTATTAAGGTGATTTACCAAGTAGAAAGAAAAGGAATAGAAATTACAGCCAAATGCTGAACCTCAGCTAACCACAGAGTCTCATCAGTGGCACAGAGCAAGCCTGTGCTGCTCACACACTGGCATGGAAGGCTGGGAGCCTCTGACGGCTGCTGACAGCTGTCTTGCTGATCTGCTGGTTAAATGGCTGTTGGCTGATCTAGACCAGCCTCTGGACTACAGCTAGGGCAATGAGGCTCTGCTCTACCTATATCTCTTATTCTAAAAGTGATGGTGGAGGTTAAGAACCAACAGGTGCTCACAGGACTTTTTGAGATACAGGCTGAGAACCCCCCTGCCATCACATTCGCCTCATTCTGTGCCCAAAGTGAGTCGTAAGGCAAGCCCCAAACCAAAGGGTGGAGAGAGAGAGACCCCACTTCCTCAGTGGCAGCAAAGTCACATGGGCAAATAGTGTGACTACAAGAAGTTAAGAATTGGAACCTGCATTGTAACTACTACACAGAATTGAGTTCTTAGCTTTTATTTTCCTTAGGTTTTTAACATTAAAAATATATTAAAATGATTTGCTTTACTGTTCAGAAAATAAAATTTCCAAGCACATACCATGGGCCAGCCAGCAGGCTTGGTATACAAAATACTTACCTCATGTTTTCGGACAACCTAAGGACTATGTCGTTTATCTCCTTTTAGGTATAAAAAAGGGCATTGAAAATCATCTTCAGAATTTTGCCATCACTATATACAACTCCTCTAAAGCCATTTTATTTTTTATACTACATATTATATTTCCATATTGTGTTTTTTTAGGGTTATATAAAAATCACTCTACCTCTTGTGTTTGATTAATGCTATTGCTAAATATTTTTGTGAAAGATAAAGTTGTTTTTAAAGTAGGAGTTGATTTTTCTTTTTTTCTTCCATAAATTAAGAAAATGCCTTTTCTTTTTTCTACTTTGTGCTTTACTCAAGTATAGGCAGGTATCTATTGAGACTTTTTTTTAAAATTTTATTTAGTTTATAACACATAAGTAGAATATCCAATATCAGAGATGAAATGAAGTGGATTCGTTGATGGTAATTTCATTTCTTCCAATACAGTCTAATATTATCACATAAACATTTAAGAGAAAAAAAGCATTAAAGAATCCCCAAATTTTCAACTGCTCCTGTTCTGGAACAAGGGTTCATGATAAGATTTATCTATTGGAAAAAGAATTATCTTTGTCTTTTTTCTTAGTCAGTTTGGTATTCCTATTCTCTAAAAATCAGATGCTTTCCTTAATATTATTTTAGAGAACATGCAAATGTTAAGGCTATTAGAATTATCTAATAAACTTCAGTCAGACTCTCGAAAGCAGTGAAAATGACATGTTTTGGTTTAATTTGATGATGTGCTTAGTACTATTCTGATGGTGCTGGGTAAATATTTCTGTGACTCTGCAGGAGGGCTGAGTGAGCCATACACCCTGTCATTCTATTTCCCCTGAGTCCAAGCTTGTCATTTTAACAACACAGCCAGAAAGCCAGAAGAGCTGACAGTTGGTTTGTGATTATTCCTGGACCTGAGGCTCCCTCATGTTACCGTACTAATCAAGTCATCTCGCCAACTTATCATTAACTCGATTTGACCCATGGGAGCAGAGATGAAATCTTTTTGGCAAGACTAATGATGCTGTGAGATTGAAAAGATGTGCAATGCAAAACCTTGATTATCCTCAATCCTTAGCACAAGGTAAAGAATAAAAATATAAAGCATCAGTAGGGAAAAGTAAAGACAGTCTCTTCCAAAGTCCTTAAGTTTTTCCTCCCCCAAGGTATGCCAGTGTTTTCTTCCTTTTTATTTTCTTTTCGTTCACCTTTGTTCAGAAATTTCATCTCAATTATTTTTTTTACTTTACACTAACAAATATTTTCCCTGGCAGTCAGGAAATTCACTTTCCTTGTATTTGTGTTGATAAATGGAATGAAAATTGTGCTTTGCAGTCAGCTTCGAGGATTTCTGATGGAAAGGCAGCCAGGAGCACGGAAGCTCCCTGTTAACGCTTTAATGTTCTTAGTTTGTGTACATCTTTGACAAGATCTTTTTTTTTTTTTTTTTTTTTCCCCTTGGCATGAGCTTTGGGACATCTTCTATTTTTCTCTGACTGACAGCTGGATAATAAGTTTTATCATTAAAAACTGATTCTAGGGAAAGATGATCTTTGCTCTTGATTCTCTTGTAGCTGCTAAAGCTTCTGTTTTCACAACTCTTTCAGAATAACTAGAGATTATCACTACAAAAGGACATGGATATTGACCTGTCATGTCACGTGTTGTTTAGCAAGTACCAAAAAAAAATTGAATTCCCTTTTATCTATTATCTAGAACCACTTATTAAATCATCTTGCTGTTGAGAGGTGACTCAAAGTCAACATGTTCTTTCTGTTCATTGCCTTTATTTTTCTTAACCTTTAGAGAATTATTAAGGAATTCTTCATATTATCCTATCAAGTTGGGTTAAATATTTGACACAAAAATTGTTACAGACATAAAGCCCAGGCTTGATCTGTTTAGAATTTAAGTAAGGGCAATGATATGTGAACTTTTTTGTTTACTTGCTAATTGTATAATCCTGGCTATAGATTTGATATGTGAATTTTCTGCCCTGTCTTTATTTTTTCTTGATTTTATGTGGCCACTTTCACTGTAACAACTAAGAAGTAGGTGAGCAATATGAGGGAAAAAGGAATGGGAAAAGTTAGTAAAATTGGCTGATGAACATTTGGCAGGGAAAACAAAGAAAATCTAATAAAACTGACATTTCTCATATCTTCCTAGGATTTATTGGAAATGAATGAATGGAAGAGGACTCGATGCCAATGTGGTTGCATATTTGTCCACAGGGCAGTTAATAAAAGGAGTTGAGATTCATCAGCTAAAGAATAGAATGGGAAAGGAGTAGATTTTGCTTGAAGTTCCAATTTCTTTACCTGCTTCTTAATGTAAACTCCCCCAACCCTGTTTTCCAAGTATATCACAAATGGCCTTACCTTATAACCCTTTTAATTCCAGGGGCACCTAGGTGGCTCAGTCAATTAAGCTTCTGACTCTTGATTTTTTTTGGCTCAGGTCATGATTGTAAGGTCGTGAGATCGAGCCTGTGTTGGGCTCTGTGCTGGGCATGGAGCCTGCTTAAGATACCCTCTCTTTCTCCCTCCCTCTCTGCCCCTCCCCCCACATGTTCATGCATTCTCTCATAAACAAACCAACCAACCTTTTTTTTTTTTTTTTAAAGATTTTATTTATTTATTTGACAGACAGAGATCACAAGTAGGCAGAGAGGCAGGCAGAGGAGAGAGGAGGAAGCAGGCTCCCCGCTGAGCGGAGAGCCCGATATGGGACTCGATCCCAGAACCCTGGGATCATGACCTGAGCTGAAGGCAGAGGCTTTACCCCACTGAGCCACCCAGGCGCCCACCAACCAACCTTTTAATTCCACTGCTGGTGTCCTCAGTCCTTATGTCACAGATTTCACCCAGTCTGAACCCGCCCTGACTGATGACTTAGGGTAAAGAGTTGGATTAGTGTATATACTGAACACAGATTTCAAAAAGTAGAATGATCTAGAGAGTTTGACTTCTTTTTGTTTTTCTTTTTTTTTTTTTACCAACTTAACTTTGAACTGTTCATGGCTCACCAATTTCCAACCCAAAGTTACCTCTATCCCTGCTGAAGTCACACTACTTCTTAGCCCTTTAGTCTCCCCTAACACACTGCAATCTTTGGATTTCTCTACCAGTCCTGCACTTGATATGACCTCCAAATTAAGTTTTCTGAAGAAATTAATTCATTATATCAATTTTCTGCCACTCAGTGACTCTCCGTAGCCTTTTATTTTATTTCCTTTTAAAGACTTTATTTATATATTTGACAGATCACAAGTAGGCAGATAGGCGGCGGAGGGGTGGGGGGGAAGCAGGCTCCCCGCCCAGCAGGGAGCCCCATGCAGGGCTGGATCCCAGTACCTTGGGATCATGATCCAAGCTGAAGGCAGAGGCTTTAACCCACTGAGCCACCCAGGCACCCCATCTCCATAACCTTTTCGATCAAGTGTAATCTCTTACCATGCCATCCAACATATTCCCAATCTTTTCCCAATCAGTTTTTCCTACATAGTCACCTACTAGATAACTTGTTCAGCAACCAAACAGGATTTGCATTTTGTTTCCCTTTCCTTTTGTATTATTTACCCAAACTATGTCTATGGATCATCTTGTCTTATCCATAGAAATCTAATGCTGCCAGATGTCTCCTCCATTTGACAGAAGGAAGTTCTTTCTCCCTTTTGAATTCCTGTAGTATTTTATTCTATTCATATACCATTTATATCATACTGTTTTAATTCTTTATCTTTTTTTCTTAGCTAACATCTTTGCTAAATACACGGTGAGCTCCTTGAGGCCCATTACTGTTTCTTTCACTTTAACATGCTCCACAGTACCTAATATCATCAACTTTATGTAAGAGGCAATCTGTTTTTATTTCATAACAGGTGAATGACTTATACAAAATATTTTAATATCCTTTGCTGCATGAAGGTTACTCCATTACTATATTTCTTCCCAAGTTTCTGCCAAAATTTTGCTCCACAACTTTCTTCAATTTCTTGTTTCTGTCCCAAATTTCTTTTACTAGAAATGTAAAAGAGAGAGAAGGAAAGAGAACTGTTTTATAAAATCACGTGTATGGGAATACCTAATACAGATTTAAAAATGGAAAGTAAAAAATTGGGAAGAAAGAACATTTGATAAATTTCGGAATGCTTGACGGCATTAATGAATGCGAACTCCATTGTTTTTTCATCATTGTGGTTACTTATGTTGTTGTTATAGGTGGTATTTCCTGTGATGCCCCTATGTGCCATTCACCGTGCTAGGCCATTTCTTTCAATTATTTAGTCCTCAAAACAGCACTTGTACCCAGCTTATATATAATATGGTGAGTTTTCAGCAATATCCTTCTACCTCAGGTTATTCTATGACTATTGATTTCAATTTAGAAAATGAAAAATTTCATGTATTCATATCTCAGAAATAAAAAGAAGTTATTGGTAAGTCACAAGACTAATGGATCATTGTGAAGACTTAAGATAATTTTATTGTTGAATTCTTTGATAGAATTTTCTCTGAATTAATGTCATAGTAGTAGAACAGTCTTGAGTCTCTGTTATTTATACTCTAATATAAAAATTCATCTGTATGTAGTCAGCCCCCCCCTTCAGACCTAGCAGAATTAGGAGGAATGGTATAGTAGAGTGCCCATCGTATGTACAGTATATGTATAAACATGTACATGCACAAATATGTGTGTGTGTAGCTGAAAAAGTCCCATCTCAATGAAAACTGGGGAATAAAGGGCACATGCCAATTATGAGAAAATGTAATTAGACAGAGATGTCTTCTGAGTTATTACAGATGCCATAGAGCTCAAAATAATTGAGTTTTGTGTTCTGTGTGTGTTTACTTTGTTGAATGTGTGTTTCTGAATATTACACTAGGTCAAAGTAAAATTATATTAAAAGTCACTATTTTAGTAATAACAGTGCAGTCTGCAGCACTTATTAAGCAACTGTGAAAAAATACAGATTTAAAAACACTATATTGACCTAGTAGAGTGAATCTCTGCCTCTTGGAAAACTATTTCTTTCCACAACTCTTTTAGTTTTTGTATACCAGTTAATAAAATACTACTGAAATTATGGTAGTGGTTTATTTCACAAATGTATAGGTTTATAAAGCTACCCTCCCCTAATTTTAAATGAGAATTTTAAAAATTTGACTTATATGAGGGTCAAAGTGAGCAGCACTTAATACACCAAAACAAAATGCTTACTGTTAGATTTGAACCCTTGGTATTTTTTTACGTACTACATAATAGATAGAATTTTTGCCAATTCATATAAATACTAAATATCCTCAAAGAATTGAGGATGTAGAGCTGTTTTTTCTCCAGTGTATAAGCTGTGAGCATTTATCTATCTATGTATTTATTTATTGAATATGAGATTAAGAAAGTAAAGTGTAGTGAGTTGCTTCTGCTGGTTTTTTTTTTTTTTTCTTTCTTCAACTTTTAATTTAAATTCTAGTTAGTATATAGTGTAATACTGATTTCAGGAGTAGAATTTAGTGGTTCATCACTAACATACAGCACCCAGTGCTCATCATAACAAGTACCTTATTTAATACCTATCACCCATGTAGCCCTTTCCCCCCATCAACCCTCAGTTTATTGTCTGTCTTTAAGAGTCTCTTTTGGTTTGTTTCCATCTCTTCCCTCCCCCTTCCTATTTGTTCATCTTTTTTTGTATCTTAAATTCCACATATGAGTGGAATCATATAGTATTTGTCTTTCTCTGACTGACTTACTTTGCTTAGCATGATATGCTAAGATTTCATTATTTTTTATGGCCAAGTAATATTCCATTGTAGATCCATATAAACGTGTATACATACACACACACACACACACACACACACATCTTTATCCACTCATCAGTCAATGGTTATTTGGGCTCTTTCCATAATTTGGCTATCATTTATAATGCTGCTATAAATATTGGGGTACATGCTTCCCTTCAAATCTCTATTTTTGTATCCTTTGGGTAAATACCTAATAGTGCAATTACTGGATCAAAGGGTAGTTCTAGTTTTAACTTTTTGAAGAACCTCCACACTGTTTTCCAGAGTGCACCAGTTTGCATTCCCACCAACAGTGCAAGAGGGTTCTCCTTCTCCACATCCTTGCCAACATCTATTGTTTCCTGACTTGTTAATTTTAGCCATTCCGACTAGTGTGAGATGGTGTCTCATTGTGGTTTTGATTCGTGTTTCCCTGATGCCGAGTGATGTTGAACCTCCTTTCATGTGTCGGTTAGCCACTTGGACATTCTTCTTTGGAAAAATATCTATTCATGTCTTCTGGCATTTCTTAACTTGATTATTTGGAGTTTTTTTGGTATAGAGTTTGATGAGTTCTTTGTAGATTATGGATACTGACCCTCTATCAGATATGTCATTTGAAACTATCTTCTACTATTCGATACACTGCGTTTTAGTTTGTCGATTATTTTCTTTGCTGTGCAGAAGCATTTTATCTTGATGAAGTCCTAATAGTTCATTTTTGCTTTTTTTTTTTCTTGCCAAGTAGCTTCTGCTTTTGACATTGAGTCCCTCCATGTGGATACATTTGCATCTGGACTTATTCTTCCAGACCTAAAGAAATGTCAAGTTTGTGCATACTTTGCCTTAGCTCTAGGGCTATTCAGAACTCCTTCAAGCAGTTCCAATAGCAATTCAACTACAGCAGAATTAAATAGCACATACATTCCCTGTTTTCAGTGCTCTATAAAGGGGTTTTATAGAGGAAGCCAGAATGCAAAAGGAAATTTGATATAAAAAGATAGAAGAACATTTCTCCTTATTTCTATAATTTATTTAGGAAAATTAATTCTCTGATTATCTTAGGATTAGCTTAGGAGAAAATGTTGAAATGTATAGTCAGTAATATAACAAGAAGATTTAAGATTTACTTCTTAAGGTTCTCAGTCCAGAAAGTGTTAAATAGTTTCCTTTTTCCTTACTACTTTTCATTTCTACTTTTTTCATGTTCACATGTCTACTTTATTTTTTAATTTATTATTTTTTCTAGTTTTTTTCTTTTTTTTTAATCATGATAAGTGTACTCTTTAATCCCTATCCTCTATTTCCCCCATCCCCCGACCCACCTTTCTTCTGGTAATCATCAGTTTGTTCTCTGTGGATAAGAGTCTGCTTCCTGGTTTGTGTCTCTTTCTTTTATTTTTCCTTTTGCTCATTTGTTTCTTAAATTTCCCATATGAGTGAGATCATATGATATTTGTCTTTCTCTGACTTAGTTTGCTTAGCATTATACTCCCTACCTCTATCCCTCTTGTTGCAAATGGCAAGATTTTATTATTTCCCTTTTTAACATTAATTCCAGTGTATTTTTAAAAAATATTTTATTTATTTATTTGTCAAAGAGAGAGAGATCCCACAAAACAGGGGGAGCAGCAGGCGGAGAGAGAGGAGCAGACTTCCCACTGAGCAGGGAGCCCGATGTGGGACTCAGTCCCAGGATCCTGGGATCAAGACTTGAGCTAAAAGCAGATGGTTAATCCACTGAACTACCCAGATTTCATTATTTCTTAATAATGAACAATTCCGTACATATACATATATATACACACTACATCTTCTTTATCCACTCAGCAGTTGATGGGGTGTGGGCTGTTTCCATAATTTGGCTATTATAGGTGCTGCTGTAAACATCAGGTTGCATGTATTACTTCAAATTAGTATTTTTGTAATCTTTGGGTAAATACCTAGTGGTGCAATTGATGCATTGTAGGGTAGTTCTATTTTTAATCTTTTGAGGACCCTCCATACTGTTTTCCACAGTGGCTGCACCAGTTTGCATTCCCACCAACAGCGCAAGATGTTTCCTTTTTCTCTGCATCCTCACACCAACCTGGGTTGTTTCTTGTGTTTTTGATTTTAGCCCTTGTGACAGGCGTGACAGGTTTTCTGACAGGTTTTCGTTTTCTTTGAACAGACCTCTACATTTGCTGTTCAGAACCATGGTATCACTATGATGACTGCCCCCTAAAGTCATCTGTAAACTTTAGATTATTACTAGGAATATCAGCTGGTTTTGGTTTTTTTGTTGGTTTCTTGTCTCATTGTCTCTACTCATTTCCTAATTTACTTAAGTAATTTTCCCCCACTTTCTTCAATGAAGTAATGTCATACATTTCTAACACAGTTACATTTTTTAATTTACTTCTTATTTTTTATAAATTTATAATCCCTTCTTCTCCCATACTCCTACTTGTAGCAAACATCAGTCTATTCTCTGCATCTATGAACTTCATTCATTTTTCTTTCTTTTCTATTTTTTTTATTGTTTTAGATTCCCCATATAAGAGAAATCGTATGGTATTTGTCTTTTTCTGCCTGGCATTTCACTTAGCATGATACCCTTGAGGCCCATTCATGCTACCACAAATGGCAAGATTTCATTATTATTATGGCTGAATAATATTTCACTGTTTTCAAATGTACAGACACATGCACACTTTGTTTCCATATCTTGCTTTTATAAATAATGTGCAGTAAATATAGGGTTACATATATCTTCCAAGTTAGTGTTTTATTTTATTTGTATAAATACCCAAAAGTAGAAATGCTGAATCATAGAGTAATTCTATTTTTTAGTTTTGTGAGAAACCTCCATTCCGTTTTCTATAGTGATCACATCAGTTTACATTCCCAACAATAGTGCTCAAGGGCTGTCTTTTCTCCACATCTTTGCCAACACTTCTGTTTTTGTTTTTGTGTACATTTCTCTAGTTATTAATGATGTTGAACATCTTTTCATGTATTCATTGGCAATCTATATGTCATCTTTGGACAAATGTGTATTCAGATCTGCTGCCCATTTTTTAATTAGTTTTTTTTTTTTTTTTGGTTTGTTTGTTTGTTTTGCTTTTTGCTATTAAGTTGTATGAGTTCTTTATATATTTTGGTTATTAGCCCCTTATCAGATATATGAGGTATATATATTTCCTAACATTGAGTAGGTTGTCTTTTTGTATTGTTGAAGATTTCCTTTGCTATGTAGAAGTATTTTGTTTAGTATGATACAGTTCCACTCTCTGTTTTTTATCTTTCTCTGTTTCTTGTTTATCTTGCTTTTACTTCTTTTGTGTCAGATTCAAAAAACCATCACCAAGACCTGTATCAAGGCGTTTACTGCCTATGTTTTCTTCTAGGAGTTTTATGGTTTCAGGTCTTACATTGAAGTCTAATATATTTTGAGTTAATTTTTGTATATAGTTGAAAATAGTGGTCTAGTTTCATTCTTTTTGTGTGGCTGTCCAGCTTTCCCAACACCTTTTATTAAAGAGACTGTTCTCTCCCCCATTGTATAATCTTGGCTCCTTTGTTGTAAATAATTCCCTCTGTTCCACTGATCTATGTGTCTGTTTTTGTGTCAATATAATACTGTTTTAATAACTGTAGCTTTGTAATGTAATTTGAAATCAGGGAGTGTGATGCCTCTAGCCTTGGTTCTTCATTCTGAAGATTGCTTTGACTGTTCAGGGTCTTTAATGATTCCACACAAATATTAGGATTGTTTGTACTATTTCTTTCAAAAATGTCTTGGAATTTGGAATTTTTTTTTTAAGATTTTTATTTATTTATTTGACAGAGATCACAAGTAGGCAGAGAAACAGGCAGAGGAAAGCAGGCTCTCTGCTGAGCAGAGAGCTCGATGCGGGGCTCGATCCTAGGACCCTGGGATCATGACCTGAGCCGAAGGCAGAGGCCTCAACCCATTGAGCCACCCAGGTGCCCCTGCCTTGGAATATTTTTTAAAAGATTCATTTATATATAGAGAGTATGTGAGAGAGAGAAGTGGGGAGGGACAGAGGGAGAAAGAGAGAAAGAATCTCCAGCAGATGAAGGAATTGATCTCATGACCCTGAGATCATGACCTAAGCCAAAACCAAGAGTCAGATGCTTAAAGAACTGAGTCACCCAGGAATCCACACCTGAAATTTGGTAGATGTTGCATTTCATCTGTAGATTGCCTTGGGTAGTATGGACATTTTAACAATATTGATTCTTCTAATTCATGAGCATAGAATTTCTTTCCATTTATTTGTATCTTCTTCACTTTTTTATGCTTTTCTTATGCTTTTAAAATTGTGTTAGAATGCAGGTAAGTGTAAATTGAATAGTAGGATAAAATGAAAAGATGGATGAAAGAGAGTGATCATTTGGAAATAGAGAAATTTAAAAAAAGGAAAGAGAAATTTATAAAAGGGGTAAATTTCAAATTTAAAATACGGTGTTTTCAAGTACCTAAATACTAGATATTTAAAAAAAAAACAACTAAAACTAAAACAGAGGAGTAAATATTTACTGGTGTTTGTGCTCATCATTTTATGGGAAATTTTTATTCATATACTCCAAGTATTTTAGGGAGAAATCTTACTTTCTTTTTTTTTTCTTTTTTAAAGATTTTTATTTATTTATTTATTTATTTGACAGAGAGAGAGAGAGAGGGAGAGAGAAAGAGAGAGAAATATCACAAGTAGGCAGAGAGGCAGGCAGCGAGAGAGGGGGAAGCAAGAGAGGCTCCCTGCTGAGCAGAGAGCCCAATGTGGGGCTCCGTCCCAGGACCCTGAGATCATGACCTGAGCCGAAGACAGAGGCTTAACCCACTGAGCCACCCAGGTGCCCCAATCTTACTTTCTTATTCTAGACTTTTGTCACAATGGATGGTCTAACCTGAACTTGACCTCTAAATTCTATCAGATTGCTGCTGTTAGGCAGTAAAATTAGTTTATCTGGGAATTTAAGATGATGCTACCTATAACTGCCCGTCATCTTGGTGGTCAGTGGTGCCAAAGAATGTGTTTTCACTAAACTGTAGCCTGAAGTTTGTGTCATGACCTCACTCCCATGCCTGGTGGGGAAATGTGAGCATAGAGCTAGACATATAAAGAGGGTTTTTTTTGTTTTTTTGTTTTGTTTTGTTTTGTTTTAATGATTAGAAGGCCACATCTTTCTTCCAACCTACTTATAATGCTTAATGTAAACCACATAAAACAAAAGTGATAAAATAAGGGGATTGGATACTGTGAATAATCAGAAGGCTGGCACAGAGCATTTAAAACCCAAGCATTGGATTCTACCATGGATTAATTTGCATGTATATGTATGTATTTTTGTAGTTTTGAGGTTTTAAATGGGCACCAGAGTGTATTTCAGACAGCACATATAATGCATTGAACTAGAATCCCCGTTTGGGCTTGCCATCTGTGTGCCATGCTGATGATTTTTACAGAACTGAGATTTTAGTCTCAAAAATGAAAATTTATAAAAACACTCAAATTGGGTTTTTTGTATTATTTATTTTCCTTCTTTTTTGTCTACTGACTCCCAGTTAGGAAGGGCATTGACTGTTCTTAGTGAGTGAGTTAAGGGAGGTTCCAAGATGGCTTTGACCTAGGCCTTGATTTTAATCTCTTTGTTCAATCAGAGTATGAAAGCTTAGCTGTGTTTTGGTTTGTTTACTGTGTAGACTTTGCCATGGCCATGACTTTCATAGAGTAATTATTTTGATTAAGTTAGACAATTAAAGTTAGTCTTGCATGAGGAAAGAATACACTTGGGAAGCGGTGATGGATGGACTCCAGTCTTCAGAATGTTTAGTTCTGCCAGCATTTTCCAGTTGAATGGAAATTCACCTCCCAGTT
This sequence comes from Mustela nigripes, assembly GCF_022355385.1. Taxonomy (NCBI): domain Eukaryota; kingdom Metazoa; phylum Chordata; class Mammalia; order Carnivora; family Mustelidae; genus Mustela; species Mustela nigripes. The sequence goes on along the minus strand of NC_081561.1, from coordinate 77,507,085 downwards.
TGGTTTGGGTGACAGTGAATGGACTGTCAGACCTGAGTGTTTCCTAGAAAAAGACAGAAAGAGATCAAGAAGGATCGATGACAATGCAAATATCCACATGTGTTCTTGCAAATAATTTTTCTCAGATATTTTTCTGCTTTGATGAACAACATCATTACTGAAATAATAAATCTAAATTAATATCTGTGTCACTTTTTGGTAAATGGTAGTTTAGTATTACAATTAGACTAATTAGTATACACCATAACTGGTGACATGACAAATCATAGAGCAGAACGTGTTGACTCTTATCCATTATGATGTATTAGCTAATTGACTTGCTGAGTAACGACAAGAGAAAAGAGAGATGGGGAATTGGGCGGTAACAACAACAACTATAAAAGCATTATGGCCACATTTTCAGGGTTTTGTCTTTCCGCCATGTTCCTGAGTACTGTGAATTGTTAACATTTTCCATTTCTTTTCCCATTAGTAAATCATAGCCCCTGACCAAAACCTTCAGAAATAAGATGATGAGTAAATAAAATGAGAATAAAAGATGATTTCTGCGTTTTCCTAGGTGTACATCTGCTATGTCATGCTCAGTGTTTGATTTTACCTAGATTATTCATTGTGAAGTTGACAGCCATCTGCATCTTTGATTTATTTTTCAGAACCTATGCGAACTCCAAAGACGTTAAAGATTGCTGAGATACAGGCAAGACGCATCGCTGTGGACTGGGAATCTTTGGGTTATAACATTACTCGTTGCCACACTTTTAATGTCACTATCTGCTACCATTACTTCCGTGGTCACAACGAGAGCAAGGCAGACTGTTTGGACATGGACCCCAAAGCTCCTCAGCATGTTGTGAACCATCTGCCACCTTATACAAATGTCAGCCTCAAGATGATCCTAACCAATCCAGAAGGCAGGAAGGAGAGTGAAGAGACGATTATTCAAACTGATGAAGATGGTATGTTCATATTTCGTTATTTTAAAAAGGGGGAATCATATAATCAGATTATGTCATTGCTTACTATTTTCTCTAGAGTCACCAAAATTGAATTGGATTCCGAAATCTGCTAAATACTCTTAATGAGGTTAACTTTGAAAAGTGTTTGCCTTTAACTAAAAAGCTTAATGTTCTTCAGAGTAGCATCAAACACTGGATGAAATTTACCTCTACTGTTTTCTGTTTTTATATGTTAGAGAAATAACAACTACACTAGAGCTTAAAGTTTTTCCTATCAAATATATAAAAATAATTCTCACTATTCATGGCATTACATCATTTACCTATTGGTGAAATGCACTTGGTTAAAATTTAGTTTTTTACATTTTACAAACCAATAATGCAACTTTCATTTTCCTTAACATTTGAAAACAGCATTGTTTGCCTTTCCACTCATTTTTAGATGGTTTCATGTAAGTTTAAGTATAAAAGAAGGTTGAAAATCATATATTTAAGTCTCAAGAAAGGCCCTTTTCAGATATCATCAAGCTGTCATCTTTTATCCATTTTATTACCACCCAAGGAATTTAATTATATAATGTCCAATGTCTATATGTGTCACTTCAGAATTATTAATAGGAACAAACATTTATATTAATATTATAATTTACCCAAACCTGCTCTAGCATTATAGTTTGTCATTAGTGTGAATAAGTACATTTCTTGATTGAATAGAAATGTGCCCTGTACCCAAAAGTTGTACAAATGATGATACTATGATAATAACAATAATGTATTATTTTGATATTAGACATTTTGTTTTCAAAATTTACCATTATGAAAGGAAGCATGAAGGGAAAAAAACAAAATATGACCTATTTAGTGAATGGAGGCAAAGCTGAACTCTGGGAGTCAGGAATCCTGAGTTTTCGGTCCTGGCACCAATAATTCTGTCACCTTACCCAATCTGTTTGTTTACTCCTCTAGATTTCCATTTCTCATCTCTATATGGAAAGTTTAAGTAAGCTGATCTCTCGGGTTCCATCCCCTTCTGAATTTCTCCTTGAATAGCCTGTCATTAGGGCCACATTTTTGTTTGGATTTTGGAAAACAGGATGTATTTCATACCCAGGTGTTTTCAGTTACCCTCAAGTTCTGAACTTTAGGCACAGATACAAATTTGGATGACTATCAAGTATGAGACTGCCTTAAGATAGGTCAGTAAAAATTAAAAAAAAAAGATAGGTCAATATACTACAGTTTCTAGAAGTTTTTCCATATCACTTCAAGCTCTCTCACTTTGGAAAGTAGAAATGACCCAGGTTTGTTCTATTATTTTTGTTGTTATAAAAGGAAGTGAGAGCTTTTCAGCCTCATTTAGCTCAGATTTTGAAGAAAACAATATTGTCCTAAAATTATGTATGGAGTTATTTTCATATTTCTAAAATTTTCAAAGAATAAACCTAAGACTTATTTATGATAAATGCATTTTGTCATGTATAAGGTAACCAAACATGATTACCTCAACTATCATGTTTGCATTTGCACCTAATCTAAGCCTTAATAACATTTCCAACAACAAAACTTGCTCTTATTAGAGCACTCATAAACCCCCACACATACACAGAACATAGCCCAACACATTATTATATATGAAAGAATAATTAGCCTAATTGTTTCATAGATGGATGGTAGAAATGGAAAATCTAAGATTGAAAAGCTCTGAAAACTCTCTATTTCAGTTCATAAAGTGGGATAAATACTAAAATGTCTGTATTACTCTAGACCTTTTTAAGCCATGTTTTTAGTATTAAGAATGTACTTTATTACCTGCCCTTAAAATTTTAAAAAGTTGATTTCTTAATCATTTTATTTTTTAAATTTTTAAAAAGATTTTATTTATTTATTTGACAGAGACGAAGCGAGAGAGGGAACACAAGCAGGGGGAGTAGGAGAGGGAGAAGCAGGCTTCCCACAGAGCAGGGAGCCCAATGTGCTCCATCCCAGGACCCTGGGATCATGAGCTGAGCTGGGGCAGACGCTTAACCAACTAAGCCACCCAGGCACCCCTTAATTGATCATTTTAGACTCAGTTACATTTGTGCTTTTTCTGCCAATCACTCTCTAATGATATAATTCATTTTGGTGGTATACTTTGGTATGGCTTTTAGTTTGCCTTTCTTTCCCAGAAACCAAAGAATGCAGCCAGGCTCATGGAACTTTTTCATATTTCATTAAATTTTCAAATGTATTTTTGTGTGCACCTACAACTAGATTAATAATCAGGAAGCAAATTGCTTTGAAATCTTAAATTATGTCCTAAATCCATCAACTTCATGACTGTGCTATTTATATAAAAACAGTTTTATAAAATCAAATTAATGGATTGTTTCTTATTCTAGTTTTATTTTAAGGTATGTTTTGAAGAACTTTTTTACTGGCTGTAATGATACTGAGTTTCATGTTACTTCATAGCATGGTCACAAAGTAATTCTTTCTACTGTAAGAATTTTTTTTCTTCTCCTTTGTTTTATGTAAAAAAACTAAATGACTGCAGGACAAACTTTGTATATCTCCAAGTAACTCAGTCTTAAGATCTGCTCACACGAGCTCCAGTTTCTACAAAGAATACTTGATATGACCCAATGTTCCTGAGAGGAGGGACAGAATATCTAAATCATAATCTATTGTTGCAAAGATCGATGGGTTATGATGATCTAATTAAGTCAGTCTTACTAAATTATTGCTGCCCTATATACATAGAAAAAGAATAAATTATCAACCATCTAATAAAAGAATATAATTTCATGAAAAGAATTCTAGGGAAATCCATAAATCATGAGAGCAAAGCTAAAATGATTTCCCACCAGAACCCTAAGGTAGAATTTATATTTAATTTATTGCATACATTTTTTAATGCATGGGTAGAATTTTTCATATGTGATTTTGTTTTTATTTTTTATCCTAGCATTTACAAAAATCAATATTATGAAGTTAGCTCAGCAGAAAACCCTGGTTTGGGGACATTTTTTGCTAATACAGAGGTATTTTTAAATGCACATTTATGATATTTGACAGAGAGAGTGATCACAAGTAGGCAGAGAGGCAGGCAGAGAGAGAGTGGGAAGCAGACTCCCTGCCGATCAGTGAGCCAGACATGGAGCTTGATTCTAGGATACTGAGATCATGACCTAAGCTGAAGGCAGAGGCTTAACCCACTGAGCCACACAGGTGCCACTCCCTTTTTTTTTTTTCTTTTTTTTAAAGTTAGCTCTACACACAGCATGGAGCCCATGGGGCGTGAACTCATGACCCTGATGTCAAGACCCAGAGATCAAGACCTGAGTTGCGATCAAGAGTTGAACACTATAGTGCTTATTTAATATAATCTTGCCCAACCCACATTTCATTTTTCCTCTCTTCCCTTTTGAGAGTTATATTTTAAAGGACTTTCCTATACACACACACACACACACACACACACACACACACACACACACACAAAATAGCTGAAACAGCTCTCAAATAAATCACAGGCAGGGGAATGAAAATCAGCATTCTGCTTCCATTAAAAGTTGTTGATGTGGAAATGTGAAGTGACATTCCCTGCAATACGAAGATGGCCATGATGATGGTCTTAGTAACTTCATGTTATATTTACACAAATCAAAAGTATATAGAGACATTATGTATAGATATTGTCCTCCTTCACAGTTGGAGAATTATTAAATATAATTAATCTGTGCCCACTCCCCGCCCCACCTGTTTATGTGTGTGTTTTGTCGTTCACCTAAGTGTACTTCTTTCTCTTGTCCACTGTACTAGTCCTAGTGCAAGATCCATAGCATGGTTCTATCTTGGCCATAATTTTTCCACAAACTTTTCCCATTTACAAATAATGACCTGTAGGTACTTTAAGTGAATTTTATTGACAAAGTAGAATATATGTAAGAAGAGTAGGGAGGGGCGCCTGGGTGCTTCAGTAGGTGAAGTGTTCAACTCTTGATCGCAACTCAGGTCTTGATCTCTGGGTCTTGACATCAGGGTCATGAGTTCACGCCCCATGGGCTCCATGCTGGGTGTAGAGCTAACTTTAAAAAAAAGAAAAAAAAAAAGGGAGTGGCACCTGTGTGGCTCAGTGGGTTAAGCCTCTGCCTTCAGCTTAGGTCATGATCTCAGTATCCTAGAATCAAGCTCCATGTCTGGCTCACTGATCGGCAGGGAGTCTGCTTCCCACTCTCTCTCTGCCTGCCTCTCTGCCTACTTGTGATCACTCTCTCTGTCAAATAAATCAAATCTTTTAAAAAGAAGAAGAAGAAGAGCAGAGAAATACATAAATTCTAGGAAAGATATTCTTTAATTCTGCCCCTCTTCTGGTGCAGAATTATGCAAAATTTATAACTATCTTTATTTGTAAACAATTTGAAATACATCCACCCCACTTTATATATTTGTTGGCCAAATTGTGGTTAATGAACACAGATAATAATTACAATACCATCAAATAAACATTTTCTCACTAATTGGGGTCTTGCCTTCTCCTTCCTTCAGCAGCCACCATCTATGAAAGTTATGGAAAGGTGAAGAAATATTTTTCCTTAATTACAATCATAAGCTTGTTTTCACTCTGCTCAAATGACATAACACCTATCACCCTTGTTAGTTACCAAAAAAGGCCCATGGCAGCTTCCGTAAGTGTCCCGGAGTACACACATGGGCTGTGATGGCCTCTTTGCCTTGATCAACTGTCTAGGCTCTGCCAATACAGGGGACCGGGGACTTGCAGGAAGTGGATGCCTTTGGTTAAGTGCTCCCTAAACCCTCAGCAGACAGACGCATGTAATTATCTTCTGAAGTTTAGTGCTGACATCTTTTCTGTTTATGGGTTTCTTTCCTTTATGGTTTTTCTCTTTATGAATTTATTATTAATGTTCCAAATTACATTGGTTGTCCCAGAGGTCATAGCATCATTCATCGTCTCCTTGTGGTCTGAAATAAATCTTCCTGTTTTGACGTATCATTCAGAATTTCTTGATGCTGCTAGCTACGATGCAGTGCATTTCCTTTGATCCAGTGATTTTTAATTTACTTCAATCCTTACAAAATTGCTGTATACTCTGCAACTATATTTCTAGATAATGCCATGTGTGAAGTTCACTGAAACGTTAGATTAAGGAAAAATATTAATTAGAAACAGTACTTGCCCAATATTGGGTCAATATTTCAAAAGAAACCACATATTTTAAGCAAAGATGAGCAGGATATATATTTAAACATTATCAGAACAAGAAACTGGATATTTTTGTGAATAAGTAGCAACTATATATTTAGACAAAGTACATAAAAACAAAGAGCAAAAGCATCTGATGTTTTATATTTTGTCAATAGAAACTGACACATTGTTCATTGCTGCCACTGGGTATTGTCAGTTATATGACATTTGCAAATAAGGAATGGTAAGAAGGTTTCTCAACTCTTGTCATACCTGCGGACACTTCAGAACTAGTTATGCTGATTGTTGAGTTCTGGACAAGTCTGATGTTGTAAAATGGTTTGATCCTTAGCTTTACAAAAGGGAATTTCATTTAAAAGACTGAAGCCCGTTCAGTGGGTTAAGCCGCTGCCTTCAGCTCAGGTCATGATCTCAGGGTCCTGGGATCGAGTCCCGCATCGGGCTCTCTGCTCAGCAGGGAGCCT